>NC_143577.1:43462479-44062479 GCF_048544385.1 Mastigoproctus giganteus
TACTGTATACAGGTCTGGAGGCCTCATTTCAAGAAGGATGTAGAGCTGCTGGAACAAGTACAGAGAAGGGCAACAAGATTAGTGAATGGAACAAAGGGGTGCTCTTACAAAGAAAGGCTTAAGTTTTGCAAATTACAGTGTCTGGAGACTAGGCACCAGCGAGGTGATCTGATAGAGGTGTATAAAGCATTGAATGGTTTGAGCATGCTCAATGATGATGGGATTCTTCCTCTCGCTCAGAATAATCACCTGAGAGGGCATAAATTCAAATTGAGAAAGACAGATGTAGGATAGACGTGCGGAAATTTGCCTTTAGCCAGCGAGTGGTTGGTTGGTTGGTGGAACAGACTTCCATCCCTTGTCGTGGAAGTTGATAGCCTAAATAAGTTTAAGGCTCAGCTGGAGAGGTATTTTGAATGAACAGAGGGGTGAAGTGGAAGTGGTTTTTTTTTTTTTTTTTTGGCTGATGCTGCATAAGCTTGCTTTCTTGCATCAAATGCCTCTACTAATGCTAATACATTCCAGAAACGTTTCCTGTTCTAAGGTACTCCATTCTACTACATAACATCACATACTGCAAAATCTCCACAGAAGAAAGTACATCAGAGATAAGTAAACTGGTGATTTTTACAACAAAAATGTAGATTTGAATGGCTTCTATTGTATTGTTAAGCTAGAAAGCACTTAGTAAGACGAAAATAATTCTATTTACTAAAAGGTCTATTTTATATTTATATATTTTCAAAAAGGAAGTTTCCTAATTTACTGCATACATTCAAAAAGTGCAGGTAAAAATGGAACTCTAAATTATATTGAAATAATAATTACATAAGTAATAATAATCTTTGTAGAAATATAGAATAGAATTATAAAGTAGAAACAGAAATAATAATTGCATAATTTAAAATCTCCAATAATGAAAATGTATATAAAATTGAAATTAAAAGCAATTTTTATTTAGTTATTGGTGCACAAAAGTAAACCATCATGAAACACAAGAAAAAATCTTCATGGAAATTAAATGAAGAGTGGGATACCACAGAGGATGATGTTGAGCCCCTTACTGTTTTTAGGCATGTTCTCTTTCTCTCTCTCACACACTATTTTCACCACGTCTGTCTATTTGTCTATCTGTCCTGTCTATCCATCTGCATGTAACAATGACTCCTAGTGAATGGAGTTTCATGCAATTTTATAACCCCAGGGGCTCACATCTGGTGAGTATGGGCTTGGAACACCCAGGTCCTGAGCTGGATATCATCATTCTTCTCTTTCTTGGTGATTCCCTCTACTTCTCTCTCTCTCTCTCTCTCTCTCTCTCTCTCTCTCTCTCTCTCTCTGTCTCTCTCTCTCTCTCTCTCTCTCTCTCTCTCTCAGGGTGACTCAGGAATTTTTTTTTTTTTTTTTGGCTAGTGCAGCATAAGCCTCAGGCTTCCTTGCACCATATAGCTATAATAATAATAATAATATTTAGTTCTTTTAGACAGATTTGTCAAGCCATTCCAAATTTCATCAAAATTTAACAAATAGAAATATGACCATTTTCTTTTTTCCACATAACTTTCATGGAAAAAAGAAATTCATAGATTACATGTGGTTTTAATGCAGTATTGTTAGCTTTAGACTAGGGCTTAACAATACCGAGATCCGGTAATTTTTTTCCAGTATTCAAGTACTGTATTGATACAAAAAATACCAGTTTTTCAGTACTAATTTAAACAAAATAATTGTTTTTAATTTAATCACATAAAGGTTATAAATCACCTTTGTGTGATTATGACATCGTTATCTCTACTAGCAAATGCTCGATAAATTATCGATAGGACACCATGCAACATTGCAACCTGTCCACAATTCTCGGACAACTTCATGTCTGATTGTATCGTAACTCCCAAATCCGTTCCTCCACTACTGACTTTAGTTCAACTCCAAGTGTATAAATTATTTTGAGTTTGCTGTTCCCCAGGTGTAAAACCTTGCATTTTGCTGAATTAAAGCATAACTGCCACTTTTCTGACCATCCGGAAGTCTATCTAGGTCACTCTGAAGAAGCTTGGTGGCGATCATTAACTACTCTACTAATCTTTACATCATCTGCAAGTTTAGCCCTCACCCCCTCCATCCCATCATAGATGTCATTTAAGATAATCAAAACAACAGTTGTCCCAATACTGATCCTTGGGGAACCCCACTTCTTACATTAATCTAATCTGAGGAATAACCATTTATCACAACCCTCTGACTGGTGTCCCCAAGCCATCGTGCTATTCCATCTAAGGATTTTCCTTATGATTCCAGTCTGATCCAACTTCTAAAGTAACCACTCGTGTGGGACTTAGTCAAATGCTTTGCTGAAATCCAAATAAACAATGCCAAAATTATTCCTAAATCCAGCTCACGAGTGACCTGTCAAAATGGCTAACCTGAATTGTTAAACATGATTTTCCCTTTACAAAACCATGCTGTGTATCCTACAGATTCCATTTCCATCTAAATGATCCTGAATTCCACCCTTGATCATTACCTCCATGATTTTCCCAACTACTGAAGTTAGACTGGCCGATCGGTAATTTCCCGATACACTTCTAGAACCACCTTTATGATCAAATTTACACAAATCCGATGGAACCTCTCCTGTCCAGTGATGTTCTCATAACTAGCCTTGATGGTTCAATGCACTCACTTGCCACCTCCTTTAAGATTATAGAGTATATGCCATCAACCACAGTAACCTTACTTGCTTGTAGGCACAAAAGTTCTCATTAAATAATCATTTGAAATTTCAACATCATTAATTACATTTTTTTTCAACTTCACTTCTATAATATCTCATTGACATAAAGGGTTTCTTTTTATGTAAATATTGATGCAAAGTAACTGTTGAGTTCATCTGCAACTTCAGCTATGTTATCTAATGCTATCCCACATCCACTACATAAGGGTCCAATCTGATTTGTCCTTCTGTTCTTTGCATTTATATATGTGAAGAATTCCTTAACTGCACTTTTAGCTCTCTTCTTTATTCCTTATCCCCACTCTTTGCTCTCTCCCAGACTCAGTAAAGATACTATAGTGAAAATTATACTTCGCTGAATAAAATGTCTTTCTCCTTCAGAAAATGATGAACAGAATTCACCCTTGGAAGAGCAACATGAAACAGAACAGTGTTCCACAAATTCTTTCCAAAATAAGAAATTGCCTGACTCCAATGAGATAGTAGTAGTGGCATGTGATGAAAGAAAGCAAGTGTATGAGCTTATACAGCATCAGCCAAAAAAAAAAAAAAATCACACCATTCCCTCCAAATGCCTGTCCAGTTCCTCCTTAAATTTATTTAACCTATCAACTTCCACAACGACAGATGAAGATTGTTCCAGCAATTAACCATCCGCTGGCTAAAGGCAAATTTCCGCACATCTATTCTACATCTGTCTTTTCTTAATTTGAATTTATGCCTCCTTAGGTTTGTATTCTGAACAAGTGGGAGGATCCCATCAGAATTCAGCGTGCTCAAGGCGTTATAAACCTCAATCAGATCACCATGCAGGTGCCTAGTCTCCAGCCACTGCAATTTGCAGAACTTAAGCCTCTTGGTAAGAGGATCCCTTTATTCCCCTCACCAATCTTGTAGTAGTAGTAGTAGTAAGTGGCACTTGATGCAAGAAAGCAAGTGTAGGAGCTTATGCAGCATCAGCCAAAAAAAAAAAAAAAAAAAAATCACACCATACCCTCCAATTGCCTGTCCAGTTCCTCCTTAAATTTATTTAACCTATCAACTTCCACAACGACAGATGGAAGTTTGTTCCAGCAATTAACCACCCGCTGGCTAAAGGCAAATGTAATTTCCGCACATCTAATCGCCATCTGTCTTTTCTTAATTTGAATTTATGCCCCCTTAGGTTCGTATTCTGAACAAGTGGGAGGATCCCATCAGAATTCAGCGTGCTCAACCCATTCAAGGCCTTATAGACCTCAATCAGATCACCGCGCAGGTGCCTAGTCTCCAGCCACTGCAATTTGCAGAACTTAAGCCTCTCTTGGTAAGAGGATCCCTTCATTCCCCTCACCAATCGTGTTGCTCTTCTCTGTACACACTCAAGCAAATCTAAATCCTTCCTAAAATGAGGCCTCCAGACCTGTACGCAGTACTCAAGGCGTGGCCTGACGATTGCCTTATACAGAGGGACAATCACCTCCTTTTCCCTGCTAGCAAAATTCCTATATATCATTGACAAAACCCCATGACCTGCCCTAGCAGCCTGTCTACATTGCTCAGAAAACTTCATATCTGACTGCACAATTACTCCCAGGTCTTTTTCATTTTCTACCACCTTAAGTGTAGTACCACACAGTTGGTACGTTTCTCTGGGGTTACTTCTACCCATATGCAGTACTTTGCATTTGTCAAGGTTAAACTTTAGTTGCCACTTCTTAGCCCATCTGCCCAAATTATCTAGATCCTGTTGCAGTAGCACACTGCCATTACTGTCATTAACAACCCTGCCAACCTTCGTGTCATCTGCAAACTTCGACATTAAGCCTGATATACCTTCATCAATATCATTGATAAATATACAAAACAACAGTGGACCCAACACCGAACCCTGTGGGACTCCACTAATAACATTAGTCCACGAAGAGCAGCACCCATTGATTACCACCCTCTGTCTTCTCCCACTTAACCATCCTTTTATCCATTGTAGCAACTTACCCTTAATACCATTCTGCTCCAATTTGTACAGTAGTCTTCCATGCGCAACAGTGTCAAAAGCTTTCCTGAAATCCAAGTATATGATATCAAAATTATTTTTTGCATCCAGTTCCTTTGTGACCACATCATAATAACCAATCAAATTTGTCAGACAAGACTTTCCCTTAACAAACCCATGCTGTGTCTGAATTATTGCTGCAGTCTTGTCTAGATGATCCTGCAATGCATCTTTAACCAGTGACTCCATTATTTTACCCGGAACAGAAGTTAAACTAACTGGTCTGTAATTATTCGTGTCACCCTTCGAACCTCCTTTGTGAATTGGGGATACATTTGCACATCTCCAGTCCGTGGGAACCTCCCCTGAATCCAAGGATGCTCTCATAATTATGGCTAAGGGTTTGCTTAGTTGCTTTGCCGCCTCCTTTAATATAACTGGATAGATCCCATCCGCCCCAGGTGCTTTTCTTATGTTTAACTTCAACAATTTCTCCTCCACTTTGCTCTCAGTTATTACAAAATCATTAAGCACACTGCTACAATTTGATAACCTTCTTCCATTTTCAAACTGTAATGATTCCTCACGTGTGAATGTAGATGCAAAATACTCATTCAGTTTGTTTGCTATCTGAGCAGGATCATCAACAGTCGAACCATTGATGTCAAGTGGACCAATCATATTCAGCCCCTTCCTTTTAGAGTTTATATAAGTAAAGAAATCCTTGCTGTTTTTCTTAGCATCTTTTGCCAAAGATTTCTCGTATTCCGCCTTTGCCTGCCGAACCTCCTTTGTGACCTGATTACAGACTAGCTTATATCTGCTACAGGCTTCTGCGTCGCCTGATAATTTATATGCATCCCATGCATTTTTCTTCTCTGTCACGAGTCTCATTAGTTCATTTGATAACCATTTAGGCCTAAACCTAGAACAATATTTCTTCATCGGTATGAAAAGTCTAGTAGCTTCCACGATTAATTCCTTGAATGCTTCCCACTTAGAATTTACTGTTTGTAACATCGTCAGTCGATCCCACTGTACAGAATTTAAAAACTGTCTGAGACCACTGTACTCCCCTTTACGGAAGCAAAAACCCTTTCCTTTACCCCTGACGGTAGTTACCTCTTTGAGTAAATCCCACTTCAGCACACTGTGATCACTGCCACCTAGTGGTTCCTTTATCTGCAAATTCTTAATACACGAATGATCACTGCTGATAACCAGATCAAGAGTATTACTTTCTCTGGTTGCCTCTCGAACATGCTGCTGCAGAAAACAATCATCCAATAAATCCACAAAAGTCTGACTAGTGTGTGAGTGACCAACCCACAAGTTCCAGTCAATATCTGGGAAGTTAAAATCCCCCATTATAAGACATTCTGATTTACTGGCCCACTCTATTTCTCTGTACAATTGTTCATTGTACTCATTCGAGTCATTAGGCCTATAACACACTCCTACTCTTATTTTTGCTTTTGCAGTGCTTATGTCACACCAAACTGACTCAACAGTGCACTGTCCATCTATATCAACTGGATGCACTTCTTTTGATTTTATGTTTTTCTTAATTAACAGCATAACACCTCCTCCCTTTCTGTCCTGTCTATCCTTTCTGTACACATTGTACTCCCCAAATTCCAGTTCTGCATTCCTTATATCTTTGTGACACCACGTCTCTGCTATCCCAACAATATCCGCCTTTGATGTCTTGACCAACACTTCAAATTCATCAAATTTATTTACTATACTTCTAGCATTGGTATACATGCAAGCATACATGCTCCTATGCCTATTCCTTGTTACCCTAACACATCCCATATACCCAACTATTCCAGGATGACTGCCATCCGTCCCTGAAACCCCCAACACCCCTCGCTCCAGGTCGCTTCTTATTCTAATAGAAGTTGTGCAAGAATCACCTTCACCTCTGCCTGCAGTTACTGTTAAACTATTAGTCTTTGTATCCCCCCAAGCTAGCAGTTTTCCGACCCACCTAACACTGCCTCGATAGCATCAGCAAATTTCTTGCACCCTTTCTATTTAAGTGTATCCCATCCCTGTAGAAGCAATCTCTCCTGTTAACAAGTACAGTCCAGGCTGAAAAAAATTCTACCCCTTGAGCCTTGCACAATCTTTCCAGGGCCGAATTGATCGACAAGGCTCTCATCATATACTCCCTCCTATCGTGTCTGGGCAGAATTGCAGACACTTTCAAATTCAACCCTAATTCTCGGCTTTTTTTCAACAGTGACCTGTACTTGTAGAGTAATTCTGCCGGTCTCCTACTCTTAATATCATTAGTGCCAACGTGTACAACTATATCACCTTTTGTGCCCTTGAAAGATGATATCCGCTCTACAACGTCATCAACCTTTGCCCCTGGCAGACATACCCTGGTCCTGTTCCACCTATCCTTTTTACATAGCATGTTCCCCGTTTCCCTGACAATAGAGTCACCAACAACTAATAGTTCCTGTGGGACCAGCGCATTCTGCCTTGGGGGTTGCCGCTGTGTTGCGTGATGACCAGGTGCAAGCTCTGGCGTTGATGTGGGCAGCTGAGAGCTTGATGGGCCCCTCAATTTATTTCCTTCGAGGGCATCCACCCTGTCCTTCAAACTCTCATATAGGCCCATAACAACGCTGAGTTGTCGCCTGATTTCCTTACACTCCTTAAATCGCGCACACACAAAGACATCCCCCATGGCAATATCATGTTCCGTTCCAGAGAGTTCGGCAAACATTTCACAAGTTGCACATTTTTTTAGGCTGTGACGCGTTGGAGAATCGCCCCCCCTCAGTTCTCCCCCGAGTCACAACACTCCTGCCACTTTGTGCCCGTTGCTTTGCTGCTCTAGTTCGGGGCATGGTAGTTTAAATTAATAAAATCAATAAATTAAATGTCAGTAGTATTTGAATAGAAACTATGAAATAGAAACAGTGAAGCGTATTACTATATAATTATGCGTTAGAGCTACCTCAATTAAAAAATTTGAATTCCCTACAAAAACTTTGAATTCCCTATATACAAAAACAATGGCTACAAAAATCGAACAAAAATAACGGTTTTACCTATCGTAAGTAAAATCCACAAAAAGTCTTTATCTAAATTAAAATAAAAAATAACCAGCGTAACTATAACTATATGACTACGTATTAAGTACAATATAAAACAACAATCATGTAAATAAAAGGCAAACACTTATCGTTTTTGCGGAGCCTGTAACTGTCAGCTGTAACTTTTAAATCTTGTCAATTTCTGCCCTTCTCTGTACATGCTCAAGAAAATCTACATCCTTCCTAAAATGTGGCCTTCAGACTTGTATTCAGAACTCAAGGCATGGCCTGACCATTGCCTTATACAGAGGGACAATCACCTCCTTTTCCCTGCTAGCAAAATTCCTATATATCATTGATAAAACCCCATGACCTGCCCTGGCAGCCTGTCTGCATTGCTCAGAAAACTTCATATCTAACTGCACAATTACTCCCAGGTCTTTTTCATTTTCTACCACCTTAAGTGTATTACCACACAGTTGGTACGTTTCTCTGGGGTTACTTATACCAATATGCAGTACATTGCATTTGTCAATGTTAAATTTCAATTGCCACTTCTTAGCCCATCTGCCCAAATTTTCTAGATCCTGTTGCAGTAGCACACTGCCATTACTGTCATTAACAACCCTGCCAACCTCTGTATTATCTGCAAACTTCGACATTAAGCCTGATCCTTCATCAATATCATTGATAAATATACAAAACAACAGTGGACCCAACACCGAACCCTGTGCAACTCCACTAATAACATCAGTCCATGAAGAGCAGCACCCATTGATTACCACCCTCTGTCTTCTCCCGCTCAACCATCCTTTTATCCATTGTAGCAACTTACACTTAATACCATTCTGCTCCAATTTGTACAACAGTCTTCCGTGTGCAACAGTGTCAAAAGCTTTCCTGATATCCAAATATATGATAAAAATTATTTTTTTTTTGCATCCGTTCCTTTGTAACCACATCATAATATCCAATCAAATTTGTCAGACGACTTTCCCTTAACAAACCCATGCTGTGTCTGAATTATTGCTGCAGTCTTCTCTAGATGATCCTGCAATGCATCTTTAACCAGTGACTCCATTATTTTACCCGGAACAGAAATTAAACTAACTGGTCTGTAATTACTCATGTCACCCTTCGATCCCCCTTTGTGAATTCGGGATACATTTGCACATCTTCAGTCCGTGGAGACCTCCCACGAGTCCAAGGATGCTCTCATAATTATGGCTAAGGGTTTGCTTAGTTGCTTTGCTGCCTCCTTTAATATAATTGGATAGATCCTGTCCACCCCAGGTGCCTTTCTGATGTTTAACTCCAACAATTTCTCCTCCATTTTGCTCTCAGTTATTACAAAATCATTAAGCACCCTGCTAAAATTTGATAACCTTAATAACTCCTCATGTGTGAATGTAGATGCAAAATACTCATTCAGTTTGTTTGCTATCTGAGTAGGATCATCAACAGTCGAACCATCGATATCAAATGGACCAGTCAGATTCATCCCCTTCCTTTTAGAGTTTATATAAGTAAAGAAATCCTTGCTGTTTTTCTTAACATCCTTTGCCAAATATGTCTCGTAATCTGCCTTCGCCTGCCTAACCTTCTTTGTGAACTGATTACATACTAGCTTATATCTGCCATCGGCTTCTGAGTCGCTTGATAATTTATATGCATCACATGCATTTTTCTTCTCTGTCACGAGTCTCATTAGTTCATTTAGGCCTAAACCTTGAACAATATTTCTTAATAGGTATGAAACTTTTAGTAGCTTCCATGATTAATTCCTTAAATGCTTCCCACTTAGAATTTACTGTTGGTAACAGTCAGTTGTTCCCACTGTACAGAATCTAAAAAAAAATATCCGACCACTGTACTCACCTTTACGGAAGCAAAAACCCTTTCCTTTATTAATTATATCTTTAAGTAAATCCCACATCAGTACGCTGTGATCACTGCCATCTAGTGGTTCATTTATCTGCAAATTCTTAATACACGAATGATCACTACTGATAACAAGATCAAGTGTATTTCCCTCTCTGGTTGCCTCTCTAACATGCTGCTGCTGCAGAAAACAATCATCCAATAAATCCACAAAAGTCTTACTAGTGTGTGAGTGACCAACCCACAAGTTCCAGTCAATATCTGGGAAGTTAAAATCCCACATAAGACATTCTGATTTACTAGCCCACAATATCTCTGTACAATTGTTCACTGTACTCATTCGAGTCATTAGGACTATAACACACTCCTACTCTTATTTTTGCTTTTGCAGTGTTTATGTCACACCAAACTGACTCAACAGTGCACTGTTCATCTATATCAACTGGATGCACTTGTTTTGATTTTATATTTTTCTTAATTAACAGCATGACACCTCCTCCCTTCCTATCTTGTCTATCCTTTCTGTACACATTGTACTCCCCAAATTCCAATTCTGCATTCCTAATATCAGTGTGACGCCACGTCTCTGATATCCCAACAATATCCACCTTTGATGTCTTGACCAACATTTCAAATTCATCAAATTTATTTACTATACTTCTAGCATTGGTATACATACAAGCATACATGCACCTATTCCTAGTTACACTTACACATCCCATATACCCACCTGTTTCACGATGACTGCCATCAGTCCCTGAAACCCCCAGCACCCCTCGCTCCAGGTCGCTACTTATTCTAATAGAAGTTGTGCAAGAATCACCTTCACCTCTGCCTGCAGTTACTTTTAACCTTTTAGTCTGTGAATCCCCACCCCCAAGCTAGCAGTTTTCCGACCCACCTAACACTGCCTCGATAGCATCAGCAAATATTCTTGCACCCTTTCTATTTAAGTGTATCCCATCCCTGTAGAAGCAGTCTCTCCTGTTAACAAGCACAGACCACACTGAAAAATAAATTCTCCCCCTTGAGCCTTGCACATTCCCTCCAGGGCCAAATTGATTGACAAGGCTCTCATCATGTACTCCCTCCTACTGTGTCTGGGCAGAATTGCAGACACTTTGAAATGTAACCCTAACTCATGACTTTTTTTGCAACATTGACCTGTACTTGTTAAGTAAATCTGCAGATCTCCTACTCTTAATGTCAATTGTGCCAACGTGTACAACAATATCACCTTTTGCCCCTGGCAGATATACCCTGGTCCTGTTCCATCTATCCTTTTTACATAATATATTCCCAGTCTCCCTGACAATAGAGTCACCAACAATAACTAGTTCCTTTGGGCTAGCACATTCTGCCTTGGAGATTGCCGCTGTGTTGCCTGATGCCCAGGAGTGAGCTCTGGTGTTGAGTTGGGCAGCTGAGAGCTTGACAAGCCCCTCAATATTAATTTCTTCAAGGGCATCTACCCTACACTTCAAGCTCTCATAGATGCCCATTAGAATTCTGAGTTGACGGCTAATTTCTAGACACTCTCTGCACCTGGCATACACAAAGACATCCTCCTTGGCTAGATCATGTTCTGTTCCAGAGAGTTCGGCAAACATTTCACAAGTTGCACATTTTTTTTTAGGCTGTGATGCATTGGAGAATCACCCCGCTCAGTTCTCCTGAAGTCACAGCACTCCTGCCACTTTGTGCCTACTGCTTTGCTGCTCTAGTCTGGGGCATGATATTTTAAATTAATAAGATCAATAAATTTAATTAATTAATTGTCAATACTATGCTATCTTAATAGAATCCTAAATGCAGTGATGCGTATTACACTATATAATTATACATTAGAGCTATCTAATTACCACAATTACTCTATACAAAAACAATGGCTGCAAGATTCGAATGAAATAACGGTTTTACATATATTAAGTAGTAATCTACAAAAACTCTATCTAAATTAAAAATAAAAATAACCAGTGTAACTATAAGACTACGTATAAAGTACAATATAAAATAACAATTAGGTAAATAAAAAGGCAAACACTTATCTCTTTTTCAGAGCCTGTAATTCACAGCTGTAATTTTTAAAGAGTCAGCACCCTCTCCTTTTAAATGATGAACCTGAGTCGGAAATTAACGAAATACTTTTAACTATTTTTGCTAAAAAAGTTCAAAACCTAGAGAATATGGACTGAGATTGTTTACGATTATTTCAGTACAATAGTACCAGAATAGAATTCGAAAGGTCATTTTCTGCCGCTGATCAAATACTGTATGTACCAAAATTAGATCCATTTTAAATGATCATACTATTGATTGCTTATGTTTCTTAAGAGCTCACTTTATTCGGACAGGTAGAGTGGATGCTTAAACATAACTAAACTTTGCAGTAACAATATGTATTTTTTTTGTTTTTAGAATAACTGTATTTTAATGATTTTTTCAGAATATTTATTATTGCAATAAATGTTTATTTAAAACTTGAATTCAAGTAATTACAGTACTTGTTTTTCCCTTACTTTATTAAGTGTCATCAAAATTTATTGAGAAAAACATTTGTTTTTGGAATACCGGTATTCCGGTTTCCTAAATTAAAAATACCGAAATACCGGTATTGTAAGCCTTACTTTAGACAGTACATGCATGCAGCGGAGATGGGGAGAACCCCGGTGCCGTCAGACAACTAACACAGTACGTGCATGCTTTGCACATATTATTACGTAAGACTTGAGTGTGGTGTTGCTTGTAAAGAGATTATATATATATATAGTTAAATATAAGAGAACATCTCATACATTTTTGTAGGAAAATTCTTCACCCAGCGCTCACATCCAATTGATCTCGTTAATACATTATGTAAAAGGCCCAAGTTAAAAACACGATATAAACCATTTAAAATATTGTTAATTTAACCCGATTTTCTAAAAACTAATCTTGTATTCAGTTCCCATTATCCACTCACCACCAAGAAGGAAGAGCAAAGTGCAGCTAATGCACACCAACCCACCCAAAACTAAACCAACCAGCAATAAACTGACTGGAAACTGAAGACAACTGTCACTACATTAAAATCTTTTTGACTAAACTTATTTATAAGTGACCAGATTATTTCGGCTGCGATCCATGCTCACAAGAAGTAAAGTAACACACTTAACAAAATCCAGTCTCTTATAAAATCGAATTCAATTAAAATAAGCAACAGGCAACGAGATTATTTTTGTTAACCAATGCAAATAGAGTTATTCACATTTTACATCGGTCCTACTCAGAATTATCTTTCTATGCGAATTCAACAACACCAGGCATCTGTGAGAGCAAAAAGGACAGGTGCATCTGAACTTCCCTTTCATGCCATCCAGGAGAACCAAGTTTTTCTTTTTAACGAGGCGAGTGTAATTAATATACAAAATGAATACATAAAACTCTTAATAGCTGAAACACTAGAAATGAAATACTCTATTTATGTGAATAACTCTATTTGCATTGATTAACAAAAATAATCTCGTCGTGTTTGCTTATTTTAACTGAATTCGATTTAACTGAAGCCAAATTTTCTGTACCACTGCAGTGAAAAGTTACATCATGGTGTCTAAAGCCATATAGTCACTAAAATGTCCTTACTGAAAATGTGGACATCTCACACTGTTGTATATTCACTTATGCCAAACTGATTTCATGAAAACTTTAAAAAGTGCCCAAACACACACTGCAACTCATTTGGGGATACATGTCCTTGAGGAATTTGCACAATATTAGTAACGGCCGCATGGTGCAAGAAAGCCTATGGCTTATGCTGCAGCAGCCAAAAAAAAAAAAAAAAAAAAAAAAATCCGAACAAAACAATAATAAAAACAAAAAATAAATAAATAATAATAATTAATAAATAAAAAAATAAAAAATAAATAAAACGGAAATTAAACCTATCATCCTATGCACTTCCCTTACCCGAAAGTACTATCCAGATGACCTTTGAATTTCCCCAAACTGTCGACTTCTACCACCCATGAAGGCAACTTATTCCAGTTATTTATAACTCATTGGCTAAAATAAAACTTCCTGCAGTCCAATCTAAACATTTCCCCCCCCCCGTAACTTGAATTTATGTCCCCTAGTTCTAGCATCATTTATAATCTTGAAAATTTTGTCCCCATTAATTTTACTGATGCCTCTCAGCGCCTTAAACACCTCAATCAAATCTCCTCTAAGGTGTCTAATTTCCAAACTCTGCAACCCACATATTCGAAGTCTTTCTTCATAAGGATGCCCTTTTGCCGATCTCACCAGGCGAGTTACCCTTCTTTGCACCCTTTCAAGAAGCTCGATGTCTTTCTTTAGGTGCGGTCTCCATACTTGAACACAGTATTCCAAGTGTGGTCTAAGATAAGGCTTATATAATGGGATTATCACGTCCCTATCTCTACTTGCAAAAGTTCGATAGATCATCGATAGGACACCATGGGCTTTCCTTGCAACCTGTTTACAATGCTCAGAGAATTTCATGTCTGACCGTATCGTAACACCCAAGTCCCTTTCCTCCAGTACTGGGTTTAGTTGAACTCCACCAAGTGAATAAGTTTTTTTGGGATTACTGTTTCCCAGGTGTAATACCTTACACTTTGTTGAATTAAAGCACAGCTGCCATTTTTCTGACCGTTCTTGAAGTCTATCTAGGTCTCTCTGAAGAAGCTCAGCTTGACAGTGATCATTAACTACTCTACCAAAGTATCTGTAGAAGAGGCATGCAGCAGAAACAGTACGTCTATAAGACAGCGAGTGGAGAGACTGTTAGAGATGAATCATTAATTAACCTAATTGCCCTCTTCTCAATGGAATCAAGAAGCCCGAGAGAGGTTTTGGGGGCACCGCCCCAGATGCGGGAATAATATTCCATGGCAGGGCGGATTTGCGAATTATACAGAGTGAGCAGCTGTTTGGAAGAAAAGTAACGCCAAGAGCGAAAGAGAAAACCAAGTTTTTTAGATGCAGAGGAAGCAATATTTGTAATGTGCTTGTGCCAAGAGAGATTAGAAGTCAGGGTAATCCCCAAAAGAGATATATCATTTTGCCTAGAAATCAGAGTGTCACTAAAGATAAGCATAGGAGCAGAAGAATTTTTTTTTTTTTTTTTTGCGAGATAAGGCAAGACTGAGTTTTAGAAGGTTTGAAATCAACTAAGTTGTCGTGCCCCACTGGAGAATTACCTGAAGGTTTAAGGAATTGGTAGCAGATTTTCGAGAAGTTGAAGCTGATTGAGCAGGACAAGGTTTCTCAAAATGGAAAGTGGAATGCAGTGTGCTATCATCGGCAAAACTATGGATAGGATTTCCAGTCAATGGAAGAAGATCATTACTATACAAGAGGAAAAGAGTGGGGGAAAGAACTGAACCTTGGAGGACACCGGCATTAGTGGAGAAGTTAGAAGACAGAGCCATCTACCATCACCCTCAGTGAGTGATGAGAGAGAAAACTGGATAACCAATTACTAAAAACAGTTGGCAAACCATAAGATGGAAGCTTGTTTAGAAGATCTTTATGCCAAACATGATCAAAAGCCTTTGAGATGTCAAGAGCAACTACTTGTGTTTCACTGAACCTTTCCATTGAATTAGTCCATAAATGGGTAACATAAGGCAGAATATCACCAGTGGATCGACACTGACGGAATCCATACTGGCGATCGTTGATCAGACAGAAGGTTTCTAGGTAGTTTAAGAATTGGCGGTTAATTGATTTCTCCATTACTTTAGAAAGAGTAGAAGTAATTGCAATGGAACAATAACTAGATGGGAGGGATTTGTCACCCTTTTTAGGAACTGGCTGGATATGAGCAAATTTCCAAGCAGAAGGAAACACCTTTGGAATAAGAAAGTGAAAAAAGGCGGCAAAGAATAGGAATAAGTTCAGGAGCACACAATTTGAGAACAAGCGGAGAAATACCATCGGGACCTAGAGCTTTCCTAGCATCAAGATTTGTCATAATCCTTCTGACATCCTTTTGGTGGAAGACCACAGGAGGTATTGAATGGAGCGTGTTGAGAATTGTGGGAGGTGTTTTACCAAGATCATTAATACACAAGTTGGAAGAAAAATGGGATGCTAGCAGGTCAGCTTTATCCTTGGCTGAAGTGACAACCGAACCATCTGGTTTGGACAGAGGTGGGAGCAGAGATGGGCAAAAGTTCCGACCAATAGTTTTGGCAAGAGACCAGAATGCTCAGCTACCATTATGGCAAGAATCAAGTTTTCTACTCTTAGCCTGTTTAAACTCTAGTTTGGACTGATTAATAACTGCTTTACAATTATTGCGAGCTTTGGTGTAGGCAGAAAATGAAACTGAAGAATTAGAAACAAGCCAATTACGATATGCAACATTCTTCTCTTGAACAGCCTTAACACATTTATTGGAAAACCAAGGTTTAGATAAAGGACAAGATTTTAAAGTGGAGTGTGGGATAAAGGATTCCATTCCTGCAAGAATAATTTCATTGACACGATATGAGCAAATGTTGACATCAGAATTTTTAAAACAGTAATCCGACCAAGGAAAAGAAGAAAAGAAATCTCGCAGGTCATCCCATTTTGCATTCTTGTAATGCCAAACAACACGAGGTTGTGAAGAGCCGTGAGATAAAGGTGACTGTCTCTTCTCCAATGGAGAAGAGACAATCACTAAGTTGTGATCTGAAGTGCCTAAAGGACCTCTCACTTCGACCGTGTACTTAGAAGGGTTGTTTGTGAGAAAAAGATCAAGCATGTTGGCTGTATGATTAGGATTGTCCGGTATTCTTGTAGGTAAATGAACAATCCATGTAAGGTCATTAGTAATTGCAAAAGCCTCAGCATCTCGACCTGCTGGGCTGGTGTAACTAGAAAACAGAAGCCAGCTGGAGTTGTGAATATTAAAATCACCAAGGAAAATTACCTCACTGTTAGGAAAGTTGGACTGGAGAAAGTCAAGTTGCAAAGAGAGGAAGTCAAAGAGCTCCAAATGATTAGTGGAGTTGGGAGAATGGTAGACACAACAGATGAATTCGACACAATGAGGTAGAGAGATTTTAAGCCAGAGAAGATCAAAGAGAGGAGATTCCAAATTGCCAAGTCTCTGACAGGGAATATCAGAACGGACATATGCACAAGTACCACCTTTGAGGTGAAAGGAATCATACAGCGAATAATTTGGGCATCTGAGATGAGCAGTAGTTGAATCAACCGATAACTGAGATTCTGTCAGAAAAAGTATATGCGGTTTGGCAGACTGCAAGTGGAAATGGACATCGTTGAGATTAGAATTAAGACCACATATATTTGTGAAATGAATTAGGAAGTGCTTGGGAGGTTTAGATCTTTTCGCAGATAAGCTGGTTCTATTAGTTTGACAATTCATGGTGTTTTAAATAGTAAGAAAAAGTGGGGGGGGGGAATATGCTGTATGAAGTAACAAAATTTTTGGATATGGCATACACATGGTAAGAATATATCCAAATCCTTCACAAAATGTAGCTTCGACAATGCCCCCCACAAACACACTACTCATACTCCCTCCAGTAGCTATCTGGCAATGTAGAGGTAGCCAGATTATACAATAGCTGATCCGGAAGCCTCCTAGAGAGTTACCAATAGGTTCGGTCCGGTGTACTAACTAGCAGCCGGCCTACTGTTTGTTCGTTATTTGGTTTTTAGGAGCATTAGCAGCTAAGGCCATATTGCTCCGGGATATGCGGTGGTCATTCCCTGACCTTTCTGCATCCTCCGTATTTGGTAGTCACGGGCTCAAACCCCGGTCTATCAAGAAGCGTGTGCTTCGCACTGCTGCTCCTGCCCACCTGGCTACGGAGGTGCCTCAGCCAGCCTGTGAACACTGTTTTAGAGCTGTACCCTCAAAATGTAAGGAATATTGGATCTCACCACAATATTCATCATAACCTCAAATGTCATCAATCATACTGCATGATGGAAGAGAAGACTAGTACTAGATTTCATTCTGAAAACAAACTACTGTGGATTTCTGTCAACTTCCACAGTAGCGGAACTTTCTAAGAACAATGCAAGAATAGGTTATGCATCTAAATAAACTCTTTCATTAAAAAAGAATGAAAAAAATATTTTCTTGCAACATGCATATTAGTGATTTACCCTAGGACCAGTCAACTTTTATAGCATAGCAGAATTTAAAATAATTTCCATACAACTGTAATATGCAATGACTTACTGGTAAACAAAACTCTTCAAATGCTGGCTTAACAAATGTTGTATACTGGTGTAGAATTTGCTCTAAGTCTCGTCCTCTAACTGCAGTATCTCTAAGTACTATAAAAAATAAAATTATATATATATATATATAATTTACTCATATATATATATATATATATATATATATATATATATATGAGTAAATTAACTTATTCTAGGCACCTATTAAAATTTATAGCCGCTTCCTCATAGAAGTGGCCATTGATATACAGTGGTGGACAAACAAACTGCATCACTTGTGAAAAATTGTGCTGCATTGTGGGTTGCAGAAATGTTCGAAATGCATTTGTTAGATGGGATATATTTCGTCAGAAAAGATGGTGTCCCATTGCTCCTTTGTCCATGAAATGTGCTTTAGCCCAAGCAAGTAACTTCTTCCTCATTTGTTGGGTCAACAATGGCTTCTTCTTGGGCGGATAGGCATGCAGACCACATTCCGAAAGCAGTCTTTGGATAGTTCGTGCATTTATTTCAATACCAGAGGCCACCTCAAAGTCCAGTTTTAGGTCAGGAGCACTAGCATTATGGTGACAAAAATATAGCCATTTCAAATATTTATCTTGGGAAATTTGCATCCCTTTGCATAACAAGCATCCCCAGACTATTTGACCGGCAGGGAACTTTACAGTGTGTTAAGCAGTCAGGATGGCATGCCTCCAATTTTCATCTTGACCTATCGTGTCCCATCCGAGCCATGAAGGTTGAATTTCAATTTGTCAGAAAAGATGGTGTCCCATTGCTCCTTTGTCCATGAAACATGCATTTTAGCCCAAGCAAGTCACCTCTTCCTCATTTGTTGGGTGAACAGAGGCTTCTTCTTGGGTGGATAGGCATGAAGACCACATTCCGAAAGCAGTCCTTGGATAGCTCGTGCACTTGTTTCAACACCAGAGGTCATCTCAAAGTCCAGTTTTAGGCCAGGAGCACTAGCATGATGGTAACAAAGGCATAGCCATTTCAAATATCAATCTTGGAAAGGCGTAGTCACTCTCTTATGGCCTGATCCAGGTCTTTTCTTCACATCACCGGTTTCACACTTTAATTCAGCACCCGGAATACTGTTGACTTGTGGCAGCCTATTTTATCAGTGATAGCATGCGTAGAAAGCCCTTTCTGGGACAGAGCAACGGCTACTCTTTTTTTTCTTGGTGTCAACTGAACATATTGGAGCCATGCTTAGACCTCCACAAACAGGATATTAATGAGCGTATATACCCTTCCAACGCTGTATTTATAGAAATGTCTGATGCAATACCTTGCAATTACCGTCTGATGCAATAGAAGCATCATCTGATACGATACCTTTGCTTTGTGACAAACAAAGTGACTTTAATCAAACTATACCTTATACATTTCACTACAAATGTTACATTTTTTAAGGTAATGCAGTTTTTTTGTCTGCCACTAATTTTATTTATTAATTCATTAAAAAATTATTATTATTAATAGAAAATTTAACTTATGAAAAACTCACCAAATCTGAATCAAGAACTGAAATTTTTCAGTCTTTAGAGTTAACTCCAAAGACTGAAAGAATCTGCTATTTAAAATTAAAAATCTATTTAGATTTTTAAATGAAAGAAATGCAGTCAGTTATATTTTTTACTCAAAGCAACAGACAAAATTACATATTATACCATCTCTCAGACTGCAACAAAGAAAAACAATGAGATTAAAATTTAGTATAAACTCTTTCTGTATAAGAAGCAAAAGGTAAAAGTCTGTCAAAAAGAGTAATATTTTTGATCTTCTATGACAAAACAAAAAAAGCTTAATTTATTTTTTCAGGTATATATGACAAAGCAGCACCCAATCAATGTGGAAAGTGTTTTTTTATTTTATCAAATTTTTTTTATCTTACCTAACAAAACAACATTATTCTTGGCTGGAAACTAAACATGACTAGAAACTAAGGTTACCACTAATTTGTCCATATATAACAGGAATCATACTACCTCAAAAATGATCACTGCTAAATTGTTTTATGTTTTTATTTTGTTTATTATATATAAATTATTGTAATTTATACAGAACAAGAAAATAACTGATTTTCTTTGACAGAACTAAAAATAACTGTTTTTTTTCCAAGGTATATAGGTAAAAACCTCAAAAATCTGGCACTTTTTGAATATTTTCTGGGAGTAGTAAAACATACAAGGGCAGAAGGAAAATAGGCTGGCTAAACTAAAAAAAAAAAAAAAAAAAATCACAATGCCAAATTTATGCAGTATGTTTCACTAATAATCAGACAAAGTTTTTTTTTTTCTGTTTTATATATTTCCTTGACTGTATATGTCACTCTTACTATGTAAGTAAGAGTGACACATACAGTCAAACATAATGTCGCAATGCATAACGTCATTCATTTTGCAAAACATTCAACGCTGGTTCATAGTTTGGTACTTAATAGTACAGTAGTATATATTTAGTTTATAAGGCAGTTGGATTGCTGAAATTATATATCACACTATTTATGCTACTCAACATAATATATTTAAAGAAAGTGTTTTTTGCTTTAACAGCAATAAAAACTTAATGACAGGAAACCAATATTATCACTATTTTATACATACAATATGTCAAAAATAGAATCAGTATAGTAGTAGTAGAGGCATATGACGGAAGAAAGCAAGTTTATATAGCATCAGCCAAAAAAAAACTATTTCACACATCCATTTCCTCTAAAAGTTTATCCAGTTCCTCCTTGAATTTATTTAAGCTATCAACTTCCACAATGACAGATGGAAATTTGTTCCAGCAATCAAATACCCATTGGCTAAAGGAATATTTCTGCACATCTGTTCTACAACTGTCTTTCCTCAATTTGAATTTATGCCCCCTTAGGTTTGTAATCTGATGAGAGGAAGAATCCCATCAGAACTGAGCCTGCTCAACCCATTCAAGTCCTTATACACCTCAATCAGATCACCTTGCAGGTGCCTAGTCTGCAGACACTGCAATTTGCAGAACTTAAGCCTTTCTTCATAATAAAAAAAAAAAAAAAAAAAAACCCACCTTTGTTGGCCTCACCAATCTTGAGTGTAAATCACTCAAGCAACTATACATCCTTTCTAAAATGAAGCCTCCAGACCCCTACAACACAGTACTCGAGACGTGACGTGGCCTGACCATTGCCTTATACAAAGGGATGATCACCTTTTCCCTACTAGCAAAATTCCTGTATATCATTGACAATATTCCATGACCTGCTCTGGCACCCTGTCTGCACTGCTCAGAAACTTCAAATCTGACTGTACAATTACTCCAGATCTTTTTCATTCTCTACCACCCTAAGTGTACTTCTACCCATAAGCAGTACTTTTCATTTGTTAATATTAAACTTCAGTTGCCACTTCTCAGCCTATCTGCCCAACATTTCTAGATCCTGTTGCAGTAGCACACTGCCATTAATGTCATTAATGGCCCTGCCAATCTTTGTATCATCTGCAAACTTGGACATGAAGCTTGATATACCTTCATCAATATCATTGATAAATATAAAAAAAACAACAGTGTGCCCAACACCAAACCCTGGGATCTCCACTAATAACATTAGTCCACAAAGACCAGCATCAATTGATTACCACTGTCTTCTCCCACTCAATCACCCTTTTATCCATTGTAGCAATTTGCTCTTAATACCATACTGCTCCAATTTGTACAGTAGTCCCAAAGTCTATGTGCAATAGTATCAAAAGCTTGCCTGAAATCCAGGTATATGATATCAAAATTATTTTTTGCATCCAGTTCCTTTGTAACCACATCATAGTATACAATCAAATTAGTCAGACAAGGCTTTTTCTAAAAAAACCCATGCTGTCTGAATTATTGCTTCAGTCATGTCTAGATGATCCTGAAATACTTCTTTAACCAGTGACTCCCTGGAACAGAAGTTAAACTAACAGTTTTGTAATTGCTTGTGTCACACTTTGATCCCCCTTTGTGAATTGGGGGATACATTTGCATATCTCCAGTCTGTGGGGACTTCTGAGTCCAAGTATGCTCTCATAATTATGGCTAAGGGCTTGCTTACTTCCTTTGCTGCCTCCTTTAATATAACTGGATAGGTAGTAGTAGTCCCATGCACCCCAGGTACCTTTCTTATGTTTAACCTCAAAAATTTCTCCTCCACTTTGTTCTCAGTTATTACAAAATCATTAAGCTCCCAGTTAGAGTTTAATACTGTACTTTAAAAATTAATATCATTAAACTGCTAAGTTATCTAAATGTGGCCATGGCCAGAATGAAGATCAACTCTCAAAATTTTTCCTACACATTCAGATCTACTAGTAGAGCATGACAAACATAAATAACTTCCAAATATGGAATTCCAGAAACCCATCTGTTTGCAAACATAAAGAGGATGGTCGCATATGATATGTTACAGCATTCCATAACAAAGAAGGTGTTGCGGCTTTTATTTCTTACAGAAAAGCAAACTAACTGATACCAGTTAGCAAGACTTCTCTCATACAAGTTCTACCGTTGGTATAATTATAGCCAAAGATAATTTCTAAAGATGGGGCTGTCACATTCACATCTTAAAATTTTTAGAAATCACAGCTGAAATTCACTAGAAATTTTTTTCCATATTAAAACAACTTAATTGAATTATTTTATTAGTGCTTTATAATTAACTGTATTTAAACTTGGACATACTTGAACTATTTATAGCAAATGCTTCAAGTCTCATAATGAGTAAATAAATGAATGATATGGCATGGCAAAAGATTATGTAAATTGAGACACACAATCTCCACACAAATAAAAGAAAATATGTATTCCAAAATTAAAATTCATAAAATCCCCTTTGAGAAAATGCACATTTTTCACATCTATATGGCTATAGAATGAACAAGGGTGGGATTCCAATATGGAACTAAGCTAATGGACAACTTACAGGCTGTAAATGTGGAATGAGGACAATAGTTAAGACTCATATTAGCCGGAAATATGCCTAGGTCAAAAATATTCCTAATGTGACAGTCAGGGAAGTGAGAGAGAACTAAACATGCAAACAGAACAACCACCAATAAAGCTAGGTACCACTGATGCCAGAAGCTTAAATAGCAAAAAAGTAGAATTAGCAAAAAGAACTAGACCGTTGTCATACCAGACTATCAGGTATTACAGAAACTAAGAGGATGAAGACTATCAGGGAGTGTGTGTGCAGTTAAAAAATAGAAACAATGATTACAAAATAAATTTATTCTGAAAATAAGATACAGTGCAAAGAAGACAGCAATATCTTCCTGAACTAGTTTGAAAGAAATCTTAATTGGTTTAGGAGGTATAATTCAGTACAGTTATGTTGGTAAAATGTTTGGTTGAAGGTAATATTTATTGTTGAATGCTTTCATACTTATTTAATCTGGTCCCAGATATAAAATTTTATTTCATACAGGTTAAACCTGTGTATTTATAATAACTTTATTTTATATTATATACTGCATCAATTTTAGTTTTTATTAATTGATCTTACCATTGCAGTGAATGATTACATTTTAAACTACACACTTTACCTTATTGAGGCATTTTTTGTGTATGGGCAAGTGCTGCGTTCTTCAGTCAGGAGATATGGTCATTTTGTATATACACATATGGTCCTACAAAATTCTATTTATATACTGTGTATAACAAAATTTCTTGTCTATATACCCCTTTCTATATTATTGTGTGACAAAAAAGCAATATATTAAATTTAACAAACAAAAACAAGAAGTTTCAACTTGAACTAAAGGGGATCTACTTTCTGGTTCTTTCAATATGGACTCCCTGACAAAGACATTTACTGCAAACGTAAGGGTGTCTAAGTGAATATGAGGTGAGCATAAGTGTGTCTAAGTGAAATATGACTTATGTTCATAATTTCAGCAGCAGTGATCTTGTTTCAAGAAAGTAGATTGAAATAAAAATACTTCAACATTAATATGTTAGAATCTTCTCAAGCACTGTAAACAAATCTAGTCTGGATCAGGGCACATGCATATATACTAAACAGAGGATGCTTATATGGGTAGTGCTAATCTTGTTTTTAAAATGGATATAACTGATATAAAAATGCATCTGTTAGGGCATTAGTACTTCACCACCAAAACTGTGAAATTTTGATTGGACTGTAAGCAAAAAAGTTTATTAGATGGAACACACACAAATATGATGGGCTCATAAATTCACTTTTAATTTTTGGAAAATATATTAAATATTAAACAACAAGTTTAATTTTAAAAATCAATCACCTCTTCTTGCAAGCCTAGTATCAGGGTCTGTGTCGACAAACAGCTTCATATGAAAGAGATCTCTAATTTCCGGGAAGTAAAACACTAATATGCCTTCAAAAAAAACCACATCAGCTGGATAAATTGTGATAGATTCATCTTTCTTCCTATAAAAATAAATTTAATAAGTAACTATCATTTTATATCGCAATAATACTAGTAAAACATATTAGAATAAATACTGGCTTTTTTTTTTTATTTTATACTCACTGAAAAGAATTTTACCTTCAACTCCTGTTAACCAAACAACACTTTTTGTATTGTTATTACACAAACTGAGCTTTCCATCACTATAATTGTCCTAATCTGCCTTTTTCTGCTCGATCTTGGCATTCTCCTTGAATAACATCTCTTAAATGGAATGAATGCACTAGTAGCTTCAATAATGAATAACTTGAAAGTATCCCATAGTTTCACTCAAATATTTCATCCCAAATGATGGAGTCCAAGAACCTTCTCAGTCAACAGTAATATCCTTTCTTGAAATTAAAACTCTTGCCATTACCATTGACTACCAAAATCTCATTTGTCACTATCCACTTAGGACACTATGGAATAGTTCCTGTAGCATCATATTTATGATATTTGAGTCACTGATGGTATATCAAGAATATTCTTGTTCCGGTGAATTAATTTTTTTAAAATTTTCTGAATAAGCTTCATTTAGTTGAAGCCGATTCAGAAAATTTACTCCACAGGTTGAGTTGCCAGTTCACAATTTCAACCAATAAGTGGTTAACAGCAATACTCTATAACAATGTACTCAGACTTACTTTCCCATTCAAGTGCAGACAGGCTGCCAAAGCAGGTCATGGGGTCTTGTCAATGACATAAAGGAATTTTGCTAGCAGGGATCAGGGGGTGATTATTCCCTTGTATAAGGTAAGGGTCAGGCCACACCTTGAGTACTGCATACAGGTCGGGAGGCCTCATTTTAGGAAGGATGTAGAGCTGCTGAAATGAGTAGAGAGAAGGGAAATGAGACTGGTGAGTGGAACAAAGGGTTGCTCTTACCAAGAAAGGTTTAAGTTCTGCAAATTGCAGCTTCTGGAGACTAGGCACCTGTGATGTGATCTGAGTGAGGTGTATAAGGCCTTGAATGGGTTGAGCAAGCTCAATGCTGATGGGATTCTTCCTTTTTGCTCAGATTAAGAACCTTAGGGGGCATAGATTCAAATTGAGGAAAGAGTTGTAGAATAGATGTGCAGAAATTTGCCTTTACCCAGTGGATAGTTAATTGCTGGAACAAACTTCTATCTGTCATTCTGGAAGTTAATAGCTTAAATAAATTCAAGGAAGTGGACAAACTTGGAGTCAATGGATGGATGAAATGGGATTTTTTTTTTTTTTTTGGCTGATGCTGTATAAGCTTGCTTTTTTGCATCATATGCCTCTGCTAATGCTAAGTTGTATACAGAGACCTTTATTGTACCCATCACTTTCATGCAGTCTGTAGCACACCCCTACTCTCAACTATCTTTTACAACTAAGCATTTTAACGCCACACATATTCTATGCTCTCTTGAAATTTGCTCATAATTAGGGTATGATCTTACTACATTCAGGAAGCTTTTTATCAGAAGCATAAATCTCCCACCACTCCATTCCTCCTACATTCTAAAATAAACTCACTATCCCCTATGTCAGGGAAACAATCTCAATTAATCCAATTATATCAGCATCTGTAGAGCTGATCAGCAACTCAAATTCAACCATTTTGTTAACTCCTCTAACATTACAATAACAGTTTAAACTTATTTTCTTGTTACTCACTTCCCTGATACAATGCCTATACACTGCTTCTGATGCATCCTTTCACATACTTAACTGATGAGCAATCATCTGTGATCCTTTAAGAACACAGATCAGCCTTGAACTCTGGCAGCCTCTCATTTGAAACTTTGAAAAGAGTGCAAGTGTGATATGATCTTGACCCATACTCCTAACTGCATGTTTAATTCTCCCCTGAACTCTTAAAGCTCCCTCAATGACATCAGCAAAGACTGTTGCATCTCCTCTGTTCAAATGATTTACCAAGATCATCAATACAGAAGTTAGAAGAAAAATACAATGCTAGTAAGTCAGCTTTATCTTTAGCTGAGGATGCAATCAAACCGTCTGGCTGAAAAGGTGGGAATACAGATGGACAGAAGTTGTGGCCAATAGCTTTGGCAAGAGACCAGAATGCTGGACTACCATTTTGATAAGAAGCAAACTTTCTACTCTTGGCTGCTCAAAATTGAGTTTGAACTAATTTGATTTCAAGAGGTTAGAATGATTAATAACTGTTTTACAATTGTTACAAGTTTTATCATAGGCAGAAAGTGAAGCTGGAGATTTGGATACAAGCCAATTGTGATATGCTACATTCTTATCTTAAATAGACTTGGTCCACTTACTAGGAAACAAAAGATATAAAGCATAGAATTTTAGGGTGGATTAAAGGATTTCATCCCTACAATAATACTTTCACAGATACAAACTAAGAAATCATTCGGATCAGAAGATTTAAAACAGTAATCCAACCAAGAAAAACAGAATTTAAAATCATACAGATCATCCTATTTCCTGTTCTTATCATGAAAAACAGTAGTCATGAGAGAGAAATGCTCCACTGTAGAAGAGCCAATAATACTAGTGAACACAAACACTACTGACTGTGTACTTTAAAGGGCTGTTGATGAGGAAAAGATCAAGTGTGTATGGTTAGGATTGTCTGGTATTTTGGTAAATGAACAAGCTACATGATGATTAGTAATCACCAAAATCCTCAGCATCTGGACCAGTATAACTAGAAAACTGAGGACAGCTAAAGTTGTAAACATTAATGACAATGAAAATTGCTCTGCTGTTAGGAAAGTTGGACTGCAGAAGTTATGGTTCAAAGAAGGCAAATCAAAAGGTTATTAGTGACTTATAGAATTGGAAGAAATAGAAACAACAGATAAATTTGACAGAAATGGATAAAGAAATTTTAAGCCAGAGGAGATCTAAGAGGGGAGATTCCAGGAGAGGTTTCTAACAAGGAATATCACAACTGACATATGAACAAGTTCCACCTCTGAAGTGAAATGAATCATAGTTATTATTAGCCATATGGTGCAAGGAAGCCTGAGGCTTATGCTGCACCAGCCAAAACAAAAAAATTCGTGAGTTACCCTGAGAGAGAGCCAGAAGTAGAAAGGAATTGCCAAGAAAGAGAAGAATGATGATATCCAGTTCAGGACCCTGGGTGTGCCAAGCCCATAATCTCCAGATGTGAGCCCCTGGGGTGATATTCCAGAAATGGTGTATTCCCAATACACTCTTGATATTGTCGAATGGAGATAGTGCAATTTCTGTACCACCTCCCCGATAGTGACCCATGCATTGGGCACCCACTATCATCCTTCTTTCAAAGTTGTTTAACTTGCAACATTTATCCATACTGACATCGAATTACCATTAGTAGAGACATACGATGCAAGAAAGCAAGCTTATGCAGCATCAGCCTAAAAAAAAAACCTCCCATTTTATCCCCTTCCATTCTTTCCAAATGCCTGTCCAGCTCAGCCTTAAATTTATTTAGGCTATCAACTTCCACAACAAAAGATGGAAGTCTGTTCCAGCAATCAACTACCTGCTGCCTAAAGGCAAATTTCCACACATCTATTCTAACAACTATCTTTCCTCAATTTGAATCTGTGTCCCCTCAGGTTCTTAATCTAAGCAAGAGGAAGAATCCCATCATCATTGAGCTTGCTCAACCCATTCAAGGCCTTATACAATCAGGTCACCTCACAGGTGCCTAATCTCCAGGCACTGCAATTTGCAGAACTTAAGCCTTTCTTGGTAAGAGCAACCCTTTGTTCCCCTTACCAATCTTGTTGCCCTTCTTTGTACTCGTTCTAGCAACTCTAGGTTTACTCAGTACTCTAGGTGGGGTCTGACCATTGCCTTATATAATGGGATAATCACCTCCCTGTCCCTGCTAACAAAATTCCTATATATCATTGATAAGACTCCATGACCTGCCCTGGCAGCCCCTCTGCACTGCTCAGCAAACTTCATATTTGACTGCACAATTACCCCCAAGTCTTTTTCATTTTCCACTTCCCTGAGTGTAGTACGACACAGTTGGTACGTTTCTCTTGGGTTATTGCTATCCATATGCAGTACTTTGCATTTGTCAATGTTAAACTTCAGTCGCCACTTCTCAGACAGTTTGCCCAACTTATCTAGATCCAGTTGGAGTAGCATACTGTATTTACTGTCATTAACAACCCTGCCAACCTTTGTATCATCTGCAAACTTGGACATTAATACTAATATACCTTCTTCAATATAACTGATGAATACACAAAACAACAATGGGCCCAGCACCGAACCCCGGGGAAGTCCACTAATAACATTTGTCCATGAAGAGCAGTGTCCATTGATTACCACTCTCTGTCGTCTGCCACTCAACCATCTCTTTATCCATTGTAGCAACTTACCCTTAATGCCATACCTCTCCAATTTGTACAGCAGTCTTCCATTACCAACAGTATCAAAAATTTTCCTGAAATCCAAGTATATAATATCAAAATTATATTTTAAATTCAGTTCCTTTGTGACCACATCATAGTATCCATCAAATTGGTCAGATAAGACCTCCCTTTAACAAATCCATGCTGTGTCTTAACTATTACTGCAGTCTTGTCTAGATGATCCTGCAATGCTTTAACCAGCGACTCCATTATTTTCCCCAGAACACAAGTTAAACTAACAGGTCTATAGTTATCTGTGTCACCTTTTGAACCCCCTTTGTGAATTGGTGATACATTTGCACACCTTCAGTCCATGGGGACCTCCCTGGAGTCCAAGGATGCTCTCATAATTATGGCTAAGGGTTTGCTTAGTTGCTTTGCTGCCTCCTTTAATATAACTAGATAGATCCCATCACCCCTGGTGCTTTTTTTATGTTTAACTTCAATAATTTCTCCTCCACTTTGCTCTCAGTTATTACGAAATCACTTCGCTTCCTGTTAGAGTTTGATAAACTTCTGGCATTCCCCACATTGAATAACTCCTCATTTGTGAATGTAGATGCAAAATACTCATTCAGTTTATCAGCTACCTGAGCATGATAATCAATAGTCAACCCATCTATGTTAAGTGGTCCAATCTGATTCATCCCTTTCCTTGTAGAGTTTACATATGTAAAGAACTCTTTGCTGTTTTTTCTTTGCATCATTTGCCAAGGATTTCTCGTAATCTGCCTTCTCCTGCCTAACCTCCTTTGTGACTTCATTACAGACTAGTTTATATTTGCCATAAGCTTCTGTTTCACCTGATACTTTATACATTTTTCTTCTCTGCCACAAGCCTCATTAGTTCATCTGACATCCATTTAGGCCTAAACCTTGAACAGTATTTCTTAGTTGGAATGAAAAGCCTAGCAGCCTCCAAAATTAAGTCCCTGAAGGCTTCCCATTAAGAATTCAATGTTGGTAACATCATCAGATGAATTTAAAAACAGAATTTAAAAACCGTCTGAAATCCCTGTAGTCACCTTTACAAAAGCAAAAGCCTTTCCATTTAGCCTCGATGGTAATTACATCCTTAAGTAATTCCCACATCAGTACATTGTGATCACTGTCACCCAGTGGTTCCTTTATCTGCAAATTCTTAATTTGTATGAATAATCACTGCGGATAATCAGATCAAGAGTATTACTCCCTCTGGTTGCCTGTCGAACATGTTGCTGTAGAAAACAGTCATCCAATAAATCCACAAAAATCTTGTGTGAGTGACCAATCCACAAGTACCAGTCAATATCTGGAAAGTTAAAATCCCCCATAAGACATTCTGATTTACTGGCCCACTATTTCTCTGCACAAATGCTCATTATACTTAATCAGATTAGGCCTATAATACACACCTACTCTCATTTTTCCTTTCCCAGTGCTTATGTCACCAAACAGACTCAACATTGCAATGTCCACCAATATCAATTGGATGCACTTCCTTAGATTTTGTTTCTTAACTAACAGCATAACCCATCCTCCCTTCCTGTCCTGTCTATCCTTTCTGTACACATTGTTGTTGTTATTTGGTTTTTAGGAGCATTAGCAACTAAGGCCATACTGCTCCGGGATATGTGGTGGTCATTCCCTGACCTTTCCGCATCCTCCGTATTTGGTGGTGACGGGCTCGAACCCCGGTCTAATCAAGAAGCGTGTGCTACACACTGCTGCTCCTTCCCACCTGGCTACGGAGGCGCCTGTACACATTGTACTACCCAAATTCCAATTCTGCACTGCTTATGTCTGTGTGACACCACGTCTGATATCCCAACAATATCTGCCTTTGATGTCTTGACTAGCACTTCAAGCTCATCAAATTTATTAACTATACTCCTAGCATTGGTGTACATGCAAGTATACATGCACCTGTTTCTACTCTTAGTTACCCTAACATAGCCCATGTATTTATTTGTTCCACTATGACTTCCAGCAGTCCTGGAAATCTCCATTGCCTTGCTTTCCAGGCTGCTGCTCATTCTAATAGAATGAGTGCAAGAATCACTTTTGCCTATGCCTGCAGCCACTTAACCTTTTAGTCTATGTATCCCCCCCCCAAGCTAGCGGTTTTCCGACCCACCTAACACTACCTCGGTAGCATCAGAAAATATTCTTGCACCCTTTCTATTTAAGTGTACCCCATCCCTGTACAAGCAGTCTCTCCTGTCAATAAGCATAGACCAGGCTGAAAAAAATTCTACCTCTTGAGCCTTACACAATCTCTCCAGGGCTGAATTGATCGAGAAGGCTCTCATCATATACTTCCTCCTATCAATGCCTGGGCAGAATTGCAGACACTTTCATATTCAAACCTAACTCGCAACTTTTTTTCAACTTGTACTTGTTGAGTAAATTTGCAGATCTCTTACTCTTAATGTCATTAGTTTCAAAGTGTACAACAATATCACCTTTTGTGCCTACACAAAAAATGATATCTGCTCTACAACATCAACTTTTGCCTCCGGCAGACATACTCTGGTCCTGTTCCACCTATCCTTCTTGCAAAGTATATTCCCTGTCTCCTTAACAATAGGGTCACCAATAATAACTAGTTCCTTTGGGACCAGTGCATTCTGCCTTGGAGATTGCCTCTGTGTTTCCTGATGCACAGGAGTTTTTTTTTTTTTTTTTGTTAGTTGTTGGCACATTGGCTTCTGTGGCCATATTGCACCTTCCAAGGTTTTTGCATTTTCTACTCTGATCCAAGCCCAAGGCAGGATTCGAACCTGCAACCTTTGGGTTGCCAGACAGCCACTTTACCCACCCGGCTAGTCCAGTCAGCAATGCACAGGAGTGAACTCTGCCGTTGAGCTTGGCAGCTGAGAGCTTGATGGGCTCTCATATTAATTTCTTTGAGGGCATTTACCCTACACCTCAAGCTCTCATAGAACGCCAAGTTGGTGTCTAATTTCTTGACATTCTAGGCATCTAGCACACACAAAGACATCCTCCTTGGCTAGATCATGTTCCATTTTAGAAAGTTTAGCAAACCATCTATGTGAATGCAGTATACCTATATACCTGCCAAGCGGTGGGTTCATCCACTAGCAAGGGGGGGTGACAGCATCGTGTTGCCCAGGAACCAGGTATTCCATGAATTCTGTCCTTTCAGTGTACATCATCAATTAGTATGACATGACAACTAACTATACTTTTTAATGTTCAACCTGAACTCAGCTATAGCACAATGAGCTGAATAAGCAGGATAAATAGAGCACTGAAGTTTCTCCAGCAGCTGCATAGCACAAGGGACAGCACAGGAAGGCAACATGTTCTTCTGATTCCACTGTAGCACAAGAAGTTGTATGAATACCGATGGCAAATTAGATATATTTTGCAATGTTCATCCCAAAATTAGCTACAGCACAATGAGCTGGAAAAGCAGGATAAATAAAATACTAAGGTTATTCCAACAGCTGGGCAGCACAAGATACTGCACAGCAACAATTACAGCAGCAGCATGAACTGTATGTTAGTAAACAAATAGAGTCTAAATATAGCACAATTATAGTACCACCAACTACACAGAATCAAAATGCACAAAGTCAACATCAATGTAGGGATTTAAACACATTCAAGTAGAAGCAGCCATTCAATATAATCAATCAAAACTAGTAGTTACAACAGAAACTGCTGAAGAGACTGTTCACAGATGAGTGTCACATCCCAGAGACTGTCACATCGAAGCATTGCTATAACACAATGCAGGAGCCCACAGTAATCTCCAAAAGATAAACAGTTCAAGGAACATAAGTCTACCAGCAGCCAGAGAACTCAACAGAAGTTATCCATATTAATTAGCAAAATCAAGCTGGAAGAAGGTGTTTTGGCAGGACCATACCCAAGAAAAACTATAATTAAGGCTTCCTGCCAACAGTGTTGACAAGAGCAGAAGTGGACACCCACCCATTAAGGAAACAGAGTACCAACAATCACGTCCACTCCTGCAAAGAAATTTCTCTGTTCTAAATAACTTACTAATCCATGTAAGTAATAGGGCACAGTCCACCAATCTATCCATTATTTAATCATAACTCTTCCAACTGCAAAAGAATATTCCTTTTTTTTTTGTGAAAACTGAATTTTCAAAATTTTGAAAGGCAACAAAATTTTCTCGTTTCAATAGCTAACGGTTCAATCCCATCCACCAAACAAGTAACATTAACAACATTATTTAGTAATTCCAAATGTAAATCAGCATATTCCACAAACAATTAAAAACAACATGGTCCCATGTTTCTAAAGACCACCACCATATGTACAGTTGCATCTTTCTATGATTCCAATAGTATACAGTTTAGCAAAAAATGATCAGTTACCTGTTAATAAGAATGTACAACTTAGATTAGGTAAGTACCAGACTGGTTTAATATAAATCACACCATTAACATAAGGGAAAATTGAATACTTGAACATCTTTAAGTAAATCCCACATCAATACACTGTGATCACTGCCACGTAGTGGTTCCTTTATCTGCAGATTCTTAATGCATGAATAATCACTGCTGATAAGCAGATCAAGAGGAGTATTACTCCCACTGGTTGCCTCTCGAACATGCTGCTGTAGAAAACAGTTATCCAATAAATCCACAAAAACCTTGCTAGTGTGAGAGTGACCATCCCATAAGTTCCAGTCAAATCTGGAAAGTTAAAATCCCCCATAAGTCATTCTGATTTACTGGTCCACTATTTCTCTGTACAATTGTTCTTTGTATCCATCATTAGGCCTATAACACACTCCTACTCTCATTTTTGCTTTTCCAGTGCTTATGTCACACCAAACTGACAACATTTCACTGGCCACCTATATCAACTGGATGCACTACCTTAGATCTTATGTGCTTCTTAACTAATAGCATAATCCCCCCTCCTATCCTTTCTCTATACACTGTGCTCCCCATATTGACATTCTACATCCCATGTCTCTGAGTATGTGGTTGAGGCAACTGGTAATTGAGTTTCTCAGAAAAAGCAAGTGGGACTTCATAGATTGTAGATAGAATATGATATCATAGAGAAACAGAGACCAAATGTATTTGTGAAATGAATGAAGTTTTTGGGAGTTTTTTTTTTGCAGGTAAATTTGTTTTATTAGTATGACTACATAAGGTAAGAGGGCGGATATGTTGTAAGAATTAATGAAATTATTAGATGTGGCATATGATTAACAAGAATATACCCAGCTCTTTGACATAATGTGGCCTTAGCAATTCCCCCCCACTACTCAGATTCCCTCTAGTTACTAGTTGATAGAGTAGAGACAGCGAGAATACATACTAGCTGATCTGGATGAATCCTAAAAAGTTATAAAGAGGTTCACAGATAGTTTCTGAACTAGACTATCTTTCGCTTATTAGAATCAAAATTCAGTTTGCAAACATGATCACTATAACCCATGCTTACTGCACTACCGTTATTAATAAAAAAAAAAAAAAAAAAATAATAATAATAATAATAAAGAAGAAAGATCAGCCTTTCAAATTATTTGGGATAACTGACTTCCAGATAACCGATGTTCTACTGTACTTCTTTAACAAGTGATTCCATTATTTTCCCTGGAACAGATGTCAAGCTAATAGGTTTGTAATTACTCATGTCACCTTTTGATTTCCTTTTGTGAATCTGATGTAAATTCATACATCTTCCATCCATAAAAACTGTCCCTGAATCCAAGAATGCTCTCATAATTATGGCTAAGGGTTTGCTTATCTCTTTTTCTGTCTCCATTAATATAATTGGATAGACCCCAGTCACCCTTTTCATGTTTAGCTGCAACAATTTCTCTTCCACTTTCCTTTCACTTATCACAAAAATCATTTAGCTCCCTTTTAGAGTTTGATAAACTTCTGGCATCCTCTTCCATAAACAATTTCTCATTTGTGATTGTAGATGCAAAGTATCCATTCAGTTTGTCAGCAACAGTTGAACCACTAACATCAAGTGGCCTAACATGATTCATCTCCTTCTTTCTACTATTAATACAAGCATAGAAATCTTTCTTTGCATTCTTTGCCAGAGACTTCTCATAATCTGCTTTATCTTGCTTAATTTCCTTTGTGACTTGACTGCATACTAATTTATATCCAACACAGGCTTCTATATCTGCTGATGATTTATATGTATCCAATGCATTTTTCATCTCTGCCACAAGTCTCATCAGTTCATCTGACATCCATTTAGGTCTAAGCCTTGAACAGTATTTCTTAGTTTCCATGATTATTTTCCTTCATGCTAACCATTTAGAATTTTCTGTGGGTAACATCATCAGCTTGTCCCATTACATAGAATTTAAAACTGTCTGAGCCCACTGTGATCACATTCAGGGAAGCAAAACCCCGTTACTTTTCCCTTGATTAGTTACATCTTTAAGTAAATTTCACATAAATTATATTAAATAATTCCTGCCAGCCAGTGTCTTAACTGTAGATTCTTAATTTTTTTTTTTTTTTTTTTTCTTAATGAAAACACCAAACGAGAGGTATTAGAACCTATAGTACTTAGTATTGTGCTTGGGTTGGAGTTTGAGAAGACGAAAGAAGATATTTGTTGACATCAGACTTGAACCTCTGTAGACTAATTTTCAGGAAAAACATATGAAGGAAGGTTGTTCCAGAAAACGGCCGTTGAATGAATAAACGAGGAAGATGAAAAGTTGGTTCTGTGAGTTTGAAGTTGGACAGTAAATAGATGTTGGCTGGTGGTGGCACATGTTCAGCCTGTTTTGAAAGAGAGCAGGAATTATAGAAGCCAATTCAGAAGAACAGTACCCATAGAAGTATCTGTAGAAAAGGCATGCAGCAGAAACAGTACGTCTATGAGACAGCGAGTGCAGGGACTCTGTTAGAGAGGAGTCATTAATTAACCTAACTGCCATCTTCTGAATGGAATCTAGAAGCCCGAGAGAGGTTTTACCACATCTGGGGCAATGCCCCAGATGTGGTAACAATATTCCAAGGTGGGGTGGATTTGCAATTTGTACAGAGTGAACAACCATTTGGAAGAAAAGTAACAGAGAGCAAAAGAGAAAACAAAGTTTTTTTGGTTGCAGAGGAAGCAATAATTGTAATGTGCTTATGCCAAAAGAGATTAGAAGTTAGGGTAATCCCCAAAAGAGATATATCATTTTGCCTAGAAATCGGAGTGTCACCAAAGATAAGCATAGGACCAGAAGAATCCTTTTTTGCAAGATATAGGACAAGACTGATGGGATGCTTCCACTTGTTCAGATTACGAACCTAAGGGGGCATAAATTCAAATTAAGAAAGGACAGACGTAGAATAGATGTGTGGAAATTTGCCTTTAGCCAGCGAGTGGTTAATTGCTGGAACAAACTTCCATCTGTCATAGTGGAAGTTGATAGGTTGAATAAATTTAAGGAGGAACTGGACAGGCATTTGGAGGGAATGGTGTGATTTTTTTTGGCTGATGCTGCATAAGCTCATATGCTTGCTTTCTTGCATCACATGCCACTACTACTACTACTGAGTTTTAGAAGGATTGAAATCAACTAAGTTCTCTTTGCCTCACTGGAAAATTACCTGAAGATCGGCATTTAAGGAATTGGTAGTGGTTATTCGAGAAGTTGAGGCTGATTGAGCAGGACAAGGTTTCTCACAATGGAAAGTGGCATGCAATATGCTATCATCGGCAAAACTATGGATAGGATTTCCAGTCAATGGAAGAAGGTCATTAATATACAAGAGGAAAAGAGTAGGGGAAAGAATTGAACCTTGGGGGACACCAGCATTAGTGAAGTTAGAAGACAGAGAGCCATCTACCATCACCCTCAGTGAGTGATCAGAGAAAAAACTGGATAACTAATTACAAAAAATAGTTGGCAAACCATAAGATGGAAGCTTGTTTAGGAGACCTTTATGTCAAACACTATCGAAAGCCTTTGAGATGTCAAGAGCAACTTCTTATGCTTCACCAAACTTTTCCATTGAATCACCCATGTTGACTGGACGCATTGCCTTATGTCTCAGATTTATTGTGCTTCTTGAATAAGTGCATAACTCCCCTCCCATCCTGTCTGTCCTTTCTGTAGGCATTACAGCCACTCCCCAATTAATGAAAGGGTTGCATTCCGCAGAACTCTACGTAAGTCAAAATTTCCCCCATGCTTGTACAGCACTCTTAACTGTGCTTGCTGAATTCATTGAATCAAAAAAAAAAAAAAAAAAATGTTCGAAGAACATGTGAATAGAATTATTTATTGTATTTATTCAATGTTTTATCTCATCTCAGGAAAAATTACAAAAGCGTGCAATTTAAAAAAGTGCACAGGTAGGACATCTTTATTGATGCACTTAAATGCACAATGATTTCCAGAATGGTACACAAGCAGTGGTATTAATCTGTAATTTCCCACTGCATTAGCCCCAAGCAAGAGCGTGGCCCTATCTTTTGAAGCCTTGAAACCTGGCATTATTTTTCCTCTTTGGCAATGTATGTTCAATCTGGCATTTTTATCCAGTACAGAGCAGTCTTGTCAATTTTAAAAATTTGCTGCATTGAATAGCCGCCTTCATCAATTTTTTCCAACTCATCACAAAATTTCTCTGCAGCTGCAGAATCGGTAATGGCGACTTCACTGCATACTTTAATGTTTTGGAAACCAGCATAATGCTTGAACCCATTAAACCACCCGATGCTTGCCACGAACTTGGCTTTGGGTTTGCTCTACTAATCCTTAATAACTTCATAAATACTTGTTGCTTTTGCCTGAATGGCCATTGGACTCAAGGGCTCTTGCTTCTGAATCTTATTTTCCATCCATATTATTAATAGCTTTTCCATCTTCGCACCTGAACGCTGTTTTGTTGTTGTTATTTGGTTTTTAGGAGCATTAGCAACTAAGGCCATATTGCTCCGGGAATATGCGGTGGTCATTCCCTTGACCTTTCCGCAACCTCCGTATTTGGTGGTGACGGGCTCGAACCCCGGTCTAATCAAGAAGCGTGTGCTATGCACTGCTGCTCCTTCCCACCTGCTGTTTTGTGATCCTGTTGATCTTAAATGCGTTGATCCTTCAAGATGTTCTTTTATATGCACAAAAATAGTATTCACTGTTGAAGCAGTGAGACCTAATTCCGTGCAACAGATGACAAACTTAGTCCTGCTTCATACTTCTTAATCATTTTCATTTCTAAATCAATTTTGTTTTGTTTCCTAGAACTGCCAGCATTTGCACTTTCTATTGGTCCCTTTCCCTTCACCATCGTAATAAGTAAATAGGAATGAAGAAAGATTCTGAATATTTATTTTTATGTTTTTGATATGATTGAAGATTTCAGTGAAGGGGAACTCATTTCACCATAATACCGTAATGTAAAAACCTAAAGAATTCTAGTTATCGGTATTATCCCAAATGCAATGAGATCGAGTTTACTACCTGTTTATAATAGATTGTGCTAACAGAAAAGCCCAATAAATTGGAAACTGGAAATTGTTTTTATTGTTTTATGGTAGTAACCCCCAGAAATGTGCTTTAGTAAAATGTGGGGTGTTAATAGTGTATCTCTGCCTTTACGGTGTTGTTTATTCAGTTGCTATACGTGCACAGCTTTGTTTATGTGTATTAAGCGTGCCTCCTCGTTTTGTAATTGCACTTTATTCCCTAAAAATTAGTAAAATACTTAAAAGGTGTGAAAAGGAAGCGTCCTGGCGAAGACACTGCAGATTCAGAGAGAGAAAAAAAAAAGCAATATCGATAAACAGAGGCGGACTGGGTCAAAAATTCATACCCGGGAAAATTTATAGTGGCCTCATACTACAGTTTATGGCCAAAATCACACCGACCTCCGGCCCACCGGGATTTCCCAGGTAAGGCTTATGGCCAGTCCACCTCTGTCGATAGAGAAAAAAAATATGAAATTGTGAAATGCTTTGAGCGAAATGAAAGATCATGTGATATTGCACATGCTACAGACCTAAATGAGGCAACGCCGAGAATTACAAAGAATGCGGAGAAAATAAAAACAACTTTCATAGCGGGAATAACTCAAAGTGTAATTAAAATCCATTGGATTAAGACACAAGAATTGGAACGGCTCTCATTTGTTTGGATAGAAAATCAAACAAAAAACAAGTTTGCTTACGATAGAAGCAAAAGCATTAGCAATATTTTATTATTTAATAGTTGTAATAAAATACGTTAGCATTTTATTACGACTTATGTATATAATTTATACTTACGTATTATAAAATACATAAGTATTTTATTTAATATAATAATTTTTTTACGAATAAAATACATTTTATTCGTAAAACATACTTTTTTAGTATTAAAAAATACTAAAAATACTTTATTATAATATAATAAATAATAAAAAATATTTATTTTTTATTATTTATTATATTATAATAAAAAATATTATATTTTTTATTACGTATTTTAATCGTTATAAAATATTTACATATTTTATAACGATTAAAATTACCCGATTATTTATTGTGTTTGGTAATGTTTTGGTTCCAAATGTGTGTTCAATGTTGGGTGGTTGGCACCTAACCCCACTTTTCCCATAGGGCCTGTTGTTTATATTGCACGATTTTGCATTGCACGAAGGTTTCTAGGAACACAACTATCGTGCTATACGAGGACAGACTGTACTTAATAGCATCAGTAAATATTCTTGCACCCCTTCTATTTAAGCATATCCCATCTCTGTAAAAACAGTCTCTCCTCTTAACTAGTATAGGCCAGTGTTTCTCAATCTTTTTACTCTCGTGGCACATTTTCCAAAGAACAAAAATTTTGCGGCACACCTACGTAGTCATAGAAGAAGAAATTTCTAAATTTCGCGGCACACTTCGAAAATTTTGCGGCACACTAATGTGACGCGGCACACCCTTTGAGAAACACTGGTATAGGCCATGCTGAGAAAAATTCTACTCGATGATCCTTGCACATTATTGCCAGGGTTGAATTGATTGACAATGCTCTTAATGTGTGTGTGTGTGTGTGTGTGTGTGTGTGTGTGTGTGTGTGTGTGTGTGTGTGTGTGTGTGTGTGTGTGTGTGTGTGTGTTATGGAGGTTTAATGGCGCATAAGCTGCTGGGGCTATAGTGTGCCTATTCTTAACATGTACCCCCTCCTAGCATGTCTGGGCAAAATTGCAGACACTTTCAAATTCAATCCTAACTCACAAGCTTTTTCCCAACATTTGCCTTTGCTTGTTATGTAAGTCCTCAGCTCTCTCACTCTTAATATCATTAGTGTCAATGTGTACAACAATATCCCCTTTTGTGCCCTTAAAAGAAGATATCTGCTCCACAACGTCATCTACTTTTGTTCCAGGCAGATATCCCCTGGTCCTATTCCACCTATCCTTCTTGCACAGTATATTTCCTGTTTCACTGACAATAGTCATCAACAATAACTACCTCCTGTGGGACAATGTGTTCAGTCTTGAGAGTTGCTGCTGTGTTGCCTGATGCACAAGTATGAGCTCTGGTGTTGATTTAGGCAGCTGAGAGCTCAATGGGCTCCCCATTTTAATTAATTCCTTTGAAAGCATCTGCCCTACTCTTCAAGCTCTCATAAACATACATCAGTATGCTGAGTTGGCACCTAATTTTTTCACACATTCTCTGCACTGAACACGCACACAAAGACTGTATATACCCTTGGCTGTATCATGTCCTGCAGAACAGTCTGAAAACATTACACAAATAGCATATTTTGTTAGGCTGTGATTCATAGGAGACTGGCTCCCTTCAGTACTCCCCCAGGTCACAGCACTTCTATTACTCTGAATCCATTGCATTACTGCTCTTGTCTGGGACATGATTTTCATTTAAATTCAATTTAATATGAAAATACTACATAAAGCTAATATAAGTAACCCACCCCAGAGGCTCACATCTGGTGAGTATGGGCTTGACACACCCAGGGTCTTGAGCTGGATATCATCATTCTTCTCTTTCTTGGTGATTCCCTTCTACTCTCTCTCTCTCTCTCTCTCTCTCTCTCTCTCTCTCTCTCTCTCTCTCTCTCTCTCTCTCAGGGTAACTCAGGAATTTTTTTTTTTTTTTTTTTTTTTGGCTGATGCAGCATAAGCCTCAGGCTTCCTTGCACCATATAGCTAATAATAATACCTAAATGTAATAATACTTATAATAGCACTATCAAGTTTATATTATATGCTATGCTATAAAATATGCATTACATGTTACACTATACTGTTATGTTGTAGAGTTTTTTTACATTCATTGGGAAAAAAAAAAATTAGTTATAGCCTTACTAAAATTAAATTTTGTATATTTCAGCATAAGAAAAATACAAAAAAGTACACAAAACTACTTGATCCAAAACCTTTATCTTATCTTCCTTTAAGGATTAGGCAATCCACCTGTTCCGATCTCAGAGGTCTGCCCATCTTTTCTTCGGTCTTCCTCTGTCTCTTTTTCCTTTTGCTCTATATGTGTAAGCTAATTTAGGGAATCTATTACCTTTAATTCTTCCTACATGTTCTTTCCATCTTTGTCTATATTCTATAATTTTTTCATTAATTGAGTAAATCTTTAATTCCCATTATAAATATGACCTTTTAGAGAGATAAATAGCTTAGTTATATAGCAAAAATATTTATGTTTGGTATTTTATCTAATTTTGTACATCCTTTAACATATCTTAAAAATTTCATTTCTGCAGCTTGTATTCTATTAATGTCTCTGTTTCGGTATCCATGTTTCAGAACCGTAAAGAAGTGTTGATATTGCCATTACTTTGAAAATTTTCAATTGTGTTTCTTTCCTTGTTTTTCTTAGCCAGAGTTCTTTTTATTGTTCCACATATATTTTGAAATTTTGCCAATTTCTGATTCATATCTTCTTTGACATCATATGTTATATCACATTCTAGATATTTACAATGTTTTACTTGTTCTAATATTTTACTGCCCATAACTATTTTTGTTTTCACTGTATTTTTCCCCTTAAAAGCCATTGTTCTAGTTTTCATTGTTGATATTTTAAACTTTATATTCTTCTGTTATTTGGTTTAATTTAATAAAACCTCTTTTTAATAATAAATGCATGGAACATTTATATTGATATATTTTTTAAAAAAATCAAAGATACTTTTTATCATTTACTTTAGTATTAAATAAATAAATAAATAAATAAATATATATTTTTTTCCTGTTTATACTCCGGCACGACAACCCAACCAAGTCAGTAGAGTTTACAATAAATCTTCAATACAAATATTTATCGTATTTAGTAGTCACGGGCTTGAACCCCGGTCCACTCAAGGAACGCGTGCTATGCGTTCCTTGATTAAGCAACTGTTTGAAAAATTATTTTATTGGTAAGAACTTTGAAATTGAGTTGTTATTCAGACCCACAAAACTCCACATTTTCATTGTTGCCAAGAATTAGTTTAGCTGCTGGTACTTCTGTGATTATCATACACATTAAATGGGTCATCGCAACTAGGTTTGAAATAATCTTTGTTATCCAATTCCTCAAAAATATTGTAGACTTCAGTAGCATCCACAGCATCACTACAACTACATTTCAATAAAAAATGTTTAATAATGTCAGAAGGTAAATCCTCCGTGCTATACTTTCATCCATCCTGCACAAGAAGAAATTTTTCTCTGTGTGTGTGTGGAAACCTGACATGACCCATACATAAGGCAATCCTGTACTTTTTTTGATTTTGAAAATGTCCAAAATTGCTTTACTTATATCATGGTATCTATAGAATACTGAATACAATCTTTAGACATTTAATCATGCACTATACCAACACATCCACTTTGGCAGGATTGTTAATGAGCATGATTTAACTTAAAATTTATTCATATTTTGCCTAGAGCACAGATAAAACTATTCAGAAATTTATTCTTGAGTGTTTTTTAGGGATGTTGACCTTGTTAAATTTTTAACTCTTTAACAGTTCTGCATGTTTCCTTGCAGGAGCATCTAAACTGCTCTGTAACACCTGTAAACTATTCAATTAATCACCAAATATGACTGACTGACACATCAGATATGTATAACTTACACAACTTCAAAGTGAATTTTATTAAATTTTTTTTAATACTTTGACATTACTACATAGGTAAAAATAGTTTATAATATGTTTTTCTTCTTTTTTTTTTTTAAATGATTGAATCATTAACAGTATTTAGCAATAATGTGGTCTTAAACCACAGTCAACTCAAGTATGTACACAACTTCACCTGACTCTCCCTCCCTCATTATGTAGGCAGATGCAGTTCAAGGGTTAACAAGTACAGGCATACCTCGGTTAACGTTACCTCTGATAACGAAGCTTCGATATAACGAAGTCCGCAATTTCAAGCCCCATTTAACATAAAAAAAATATTCCAGTTTAATCACCTGAAATCTAAACAAACTGAATAAATTACGGAAACATTTGGGGCTTCTCGTGGTTGGTTCGAGAAATTTAAAAAAACGGGCCAGGATTCATAGTGTAAAATTAACAGAAGTTTCCAGAAAAACTAAAGGAAATAATTGAACGTGAAAATTTTCCACCAAATTTGGTGTTCAATGTTGACGAAAGCGGTTTGTTCTGGAAACGGCTACCAACAAAAAGCTTCATTTCTATTGAAGAAAAATCAGCTGCTGGGTTCAAAGCAGCCAAAGACTGTTTAACGTTACTCTTTGGATCAAATGCCTCTGGCGATTATAAATTAAAATTGTTATTAGTTTACCATTCAGAAAATCCGAGGGCGTTAAAAGGTAACATAAAAATGAATTTACCTGTAATATGGAAAGCAAATAGAAAAGCGTGGGTTACCAAGGAGTTATTTACTGATTGGTTTGTTAACCACTTTTGTCCTGAAGTAAAACAGTATTGTCAAAAAAACAACTTTGAAGAAAAAGCTCTTTTGTTGTTAGACAATGCTCCGGGACATCCTACTGATCTTAACACGTTGGACACATGCATTCCTGTCAAAGTTGTGTTTCTTCCAGCAAACACAACTTCCCTGATTCAACCATTGGATCAGGGAGTAATAACATCATTTAAAGCTTATTATCTGCGTCGAACATTAAGCAATTTAACTGAACTAGAGGATAAAGAGGAAATGACAGTTAAAACTTTTTGGAAAAACTACACCATTGAAAACATTGATAGTTCTTGGAAAGAAGTCACTAAGAAATGCTTAAATGGAGTTTGGCGCAAAATATGGCCAAAAGTTGTACTAGAAGAAGAAAATAACATCCAAGAAATTAGAAATGAAGTTATCCAGATGGCTCAATCAATATGTTTCGAAAATGTCGATGAAGAGGATGTTAGAAATTTATTGAATGCAGAAGATGATGGTTTTTCAGTGGAAGATTTAGAAAACCTTGTTAGCAACGAAGACAAAGATAATGAAGACGAAGTTAAAGAAGTTCCTGCCGAAAAAGTGTTAACAACCAAAGATTTAAAAAGGTGCTTAAATGACATTGAAAACGTTTTAAATTTTTTTAGTGAAAATGATCCTGATTTAGGAAGAAGTTTTATTGTTAAGCGATCAGTGTTAAACGCAATAACTCCGTATAGGCAATTGTTAAATGAAAGAGAAAAAAAGCATAAGCAATCAACTTTAGACTCATATTTTAAAATGTGATTTCACTTTGTATGTAAGTTGACTGTTTATTTAATAAAACTTTTCTTTGTTCGAAAAAAAGCTTTTCATTTTCTTTACGTAGGAACGTATCCCTATTCTGGCCATAGTATTTTTACCTCTGAAAACGAAGTTTCGCTTAACGAAGTAATTTCGTGGAACGCATCCTATTCGTTATTCGAGGTATGCCTGTACTCAAATGAGAGTGCTTGTTAATTCCTTAAAATTAGATAAGAAATGCAGGAATATGCTGAAAGACAAACATGGACAATGGAGAGTTTTGGATTTTAATACACAGATGCTTACCTGGAATTTGAGATAAAATCATATACTGGAACTTCCACAACATGTTCATTTAAAATCTCCCTGAGGGTTTTGATAATAAGGTCATTGTCAAATGCATCTATAAGATATAATTCAAAGAAATTTTAAACATCAAAGTATCGCATTAATATGAATAGTGCTGAATCCAGAAAAGATTATTTTTCAAAAAGCATGTTCTCTTAGAATCTATGGGAGGGAAAAACTACTACAAACCTCCAAAACTGGAAATGTGACTAAGAGAGGGAAGTCTGGATTCAACACATAAAATGAATAATATATACAAAAAAAAAAACAAAAAAAAAACACAATAATAAATTAACACACACTATCCAATAAAAATATTATGACCACCCGTGTTTTCATGTGTTTTAGCAAATGGCTGTTCCTCCCTGTCTGGTGGCACACACATTATGTGAGAACCAGTAAATGTGATACCGCATATTCGCAGCATGCATCCATACAAAGTACTATAAATAGATTAACATGGTACATTAAGTACCAAGTACATTAACATGGGCAAGGACCGTGATTGACAGACATTGAAAAGGGATGACTGTCAAGTACCAGTTGAAAGGTGGCAGTATTATCGAAATTGCAAATTTTGTGGGCTGTTTGAGGAGAGTTGTAGTTAAGGTGTTCCAAGATTGGATAAATAGCAAACAGAGCAGCAATTACTGGGACAACAGCAGGACACCCATGCCTCACTGATGGTCGTGGTGAAGGCAGACTGTCCCACCTTGTGTGAGCCAATAAACAAAAAATAGTGTAACAGCTGACCATGCACTTTAACCATGGGACAATCAGCAGTGTTTCCAAGACCATAATCCAATGAACCTTCCTCCGTGAGCTTTTGGAATAAGCATTCAGTCAAGGTACCCATTGCTACTCATTGCCCCAATGATGCCTGAATGTTTGCACCTGAATAGTGTCACTGGACCATTGATGACTGGAAAAATTTACCTTTTACAATGAATCATGTTTTCTGCTATGCCTACTATGTAGAGAGTAGATAGTGTATGGTGACAAATTGCAGAGAGGAGTCATTCTGATGTTCGGATTCAAGAGAAACAGGAATATATGGTAGCAGTGTTTTTGCATGGGAATGTTTTTCTGGAAATGTGATTGAGCCCTCATACCCCTAGATTGCATTCTGAATGCTAAAAATACCTATACATTGTGGCTGATCAGGTACATCCCATTCACAGTGACTGTTTCTCAGATGGAACATGTGTGTTCCAGGATAATGCACACTGCCATGTTGCAGGTATTGTATGAGAGTGGTTTGCCAAACATGAAAGTGACTTCACGGTTGCTGAATTCACTGGACCTTAGTTGCTGAATCTCATAGTCCCAGATATGTTCTATGTGAATTGACAGATCCTGGTGACAGGGTATAACATACCTCCTACAACGTGGTGGCAGTACTGACAGCAAGAGGGGGATATACTCACTAGGTAGGTGGTCGTGTTTTGACTGGATAGTGCACATGCACAGTAAATCCCCAATTTAATGGACTTGGGAAATAATGGACGGCAGCTCTATGGGACTCTAAAATAAATGTCGCAGTCTGATGGCATCTACCATCAGTTAAAATATTTTCATAATAAAGCAATGTGCCAAGGAGCAGGATTTTCCTCACTACCACTTTCCATCAGTCTGCTTTTTTTTTTTTTTTTTTTCATATTTTGTGAGAGCTTGGCAACTATAGGTATTTCAAGTTTAATGGACAATCAGATTTAACAGCCAGGTCTTATCCCCTATATTCATTAAATTGAGGCTTTACTATATATATATATATGAGATCTACATACTTACTTAGCACTAAGGTCAATGTTAAAAAAAGTCACAAGTTAGGGTTAAATTTGAAAGTGTCTGTAATTCTGGCCAGATACGATAGGAGGGAGTATATGATGAGAACCTTGCCAATCAATTCGGCGCTGAAGAGATTGTGCAAGGCTCATGGGGTAGAATTTTTCTCAGCTTGGTCTGTGCTTGTTAATAGGAGAGACTGCTTCTAGAGGTTTGGGATACACTTCACTTAAATAGAAAGGGTGCAAGAATGTTTGCTAATGCTATCAAGGCACTGTTGGGTGAGTGGGAAGACTGCTAGCTTGGGGGGATTCACAGACTAGTACATTAAGTTAGCGCAGGCAGAGGTGAAAGTGATTCTTGCACTGCTTCTGCTGGAATGAGCAGCAAGTCTGAAAAGTAAGGTGCTGGGGATTTCAAGAAGTGCTGGGAGTCATCACTGAATGAATAAATAAATGGGCTGTGTTAGGGTAACTCAGAGTAAGAACAGGTGCATGCACACTTGCATGTACACCAATGCTAGGAGTATAGTAAATAAATTTGATGAATTTGAAGCACTGGTCATGACATCAAAGGCAGATATTGTTGGGATATCAGAGACGTGGTGTCACACAGATATAAGGAATGCAGAATTGGAATTTTGGGGGTAAAATGTGTACAAGGATAAGCAAGATAGGAAGGGAGGAGGGGGTTATGCTGTTAGTTAATAAACAAAATCTAAAGCAGTGCATCCAATTGACATGGGTGGACAGTGCAATGCTGAGTCAGTTTGGTGTAACATAAGCACCGGGAAAGAAAAATTGAAGTAAAAATATGTTATAGGCCCAATGATTCTGATAAGTACAACTGTACGTAGAAATAGAGTGGGCCAGTAAATCAGACTGTCATATAACGAGTGATTTTAACTTCCCAGATACTGACTAAAGCTTGTAGATTGGTCACTCGCACACTAGAAAGACTTATGTGGATTTATTGGATGATTGTAGCATGTTCGAGTGGCAACCAGAGGAGGCAATACTCTTGATCAGATTATCAGCAGTGATTACATGCATTAACAATCTGCAGATAAAGGAACCACTAGGACCTAGTGACTAGTGATCACAGTGTACTAATGTGGGTTTTACTCAAAGATGTAACTGCCATGAGAGGTCAAGAGAAGGGTTTTTGCCTTCGTAAAGGTGACTGCAATGGTCTCAGAAAGTTTTTAAATTCTGTACGGTGGGACAACTGATGTTGTTACCAACAGCAAATTCTAAATGGGAAGCATTCAAGGAATTAATTTTGGAAGCTACTAGGCTTTTCATACCAACTAAGACATACTGTTCAAGGTTTAGGCCTAAATGGATGTCAGATGAACTAATGAGACTCATGGCAGAAAAAAAAAAAAAAAATGCATGGAATGCATATAAATATCAGGCAATACAGAAGTCTATGGTGGATATAAGATGGTCTGTAATCAAGCCACAAAGGATGTTAGGCAAGCAAAGGCAGTTTGAGATATCTTTGGCAAAGGATGTAAAGAAAAACAGCAGACTTCTTTACTTATGTAAACTTTAATGTGAAGGGGATGAATCAGATTGGTCCACTTGACATCAACATTTCGATTGTTGATGAAGCTGCTGAGGTAACTGACAAACTGAATGAGTATTTTGCATCTACATTCAAACATGAGGTCTGTAGGAAACTGGAGGGCACACATTTATCAAACTAACTAGGAACTAAATGATTTTGTAATAACTGAGAGAAAACTGGAGGAGAAACTGTTGAAGTTAAACATAAGAAAGGCACCAGGGTGGATGGGATCAATTCAATTATATTAAAGGAGGCGGCAAAGGAAGTAAACAAATCCTTATCCATGATTATGAGCATTCTTGGACTCAGGTAAGGTCCCCACGGACTGGAGATGTACAAATGTATCCCCAAATCAGAAGGGGGGGGGATCAATCGGTAACACAAGTAATTACAGACCTGTTAGTTTACCACCTGTTCTGGGGAAAATAATGGGGTTAAAGAAGCACTGCAGTATCATCTAGACAAGGCTGCAGTCATAGTTCAGACACAGCATGGGTTTGTTAAGGGAAAGACTACTGTACAAATTGAAGAAGTATGGCATTAAGGGCAAGTTGTTGCTATGGATAAAGGGACAGATGAATGGAAAAAAATGGACAGTGCTCTTCATGGACTAATGTTATCAGTGGAGACTCCAGGGTTCAGTGTTGGGTGCATTGCTGTTTTCTGTATTTATCAATGATACAATGAAGGTATATCAGGCTTAATGTCGAAGTTTGTGAATGATACAAAGGTTGGCAGGGTTGTTAATGACAGTATGCTATTGCAACAGAATCTAGAAAAGTTAAGCAGATGGGCTGAGAGGTGGCAACTGAAGTTTAACATTGACAAATGCAAAGTACTGCATATGGGTAGGTAGCAGTAATCCCAGAGTAACATACAAACTGTGTGGTATTACACTCAGGGTAGTAGGGAATGAAAGAGACCTGGGGGTAATTGTGCAGTCAGATATGAAGTTTTCTGAACAGTGCAGACAGACTGCAAGAGTAGCTCATGGGATTTTGTCAATGATATACAGGAATTTTGCTAGCAGGGATAAGGAGATGATTATCCCCTTGTATAAGGCAATAGTCATGCCAAAACTTGAGTACTGCATACAGGTCTGAAGGCCTCATTTTAGGAAGGATGTAGAGCTGCTGGAATGAGTAGAGAGAAGGGCAACGAGATTGGTGAGTGGAACAAAGGGTTGCTCTTACCAAGAAAGGCTTAAGTTCTGCAAACTGCAGCACATCTAGAGACTAGGCACCTGCAAGGTGATCTGATTGAGGTGTATAAGGCCTTGAATTGTTTGAGAAAGCTCAATGCTGATGGGATTCTTCCTCTTGCTCAGACTACCCACATGAAGGGGCATAAATTCAAATTGGAAAAAGTTGTAGAATACGCATTCAAAAATTTGCCGTTAGCCAGCGGGCATTGATTACTGAAACAAACTTTCATCTGTCATTGTGGAAGTTGACAACTTAAATAAATTCAAGGCAGAACTAGACAAAGTCTTGAGCTGGATATCATCATTCTTCTCTTTCTTGGTGATTTCCTTCTACTCTCTCTCTCTCTCTCTCTCTCTCTCTCTCTCTCTCTCTCTCTCTCTCTCTCTCTCTCTCTCTCTCTCTCTCTCTCTGTTTGTCTGTAAATCATTTTTTTGGCTGGTACAGCATAAGCCTCAGACTAATAATAATAATAACTTTTGGAGTGAATGGATGGGTGAAATGGGAAGGTTTTTTTTGGTTGATGCTGTATAAGCTTGCTTTCTTGCATCATATGCCTCTGCTAATGCTAAGAAGTAACAACATTTCACAGGTCTAAAGGACATCGTATTAAAGTAGTGAATTTACTAGCATTCAGATAGATTAGTAATAAAAGTTTTTAAGGAATAGTGAAAGTTGAAATAAACCAGAAATCTTTGGCAGAATCATGAAAGTCTATGGTAAGTCACATGATCATTAATAAATGTCTGGCACATGATAAATGATTTAATTAAGACAACTGCTTAAAACAGTTAAACAAGTTCCTTATCAGCCAATTTCTGGGAAAATACTCAAGGAGATGTTCATAACATGGATATCTAAAGTAGGATCCCCAAAAAAAGACCAATATTAACTGCTACGTAAAAAAAGCACTGCTAATATCGACTAAAAAGCATAAAAACTGTACCAGAAAGCTGTGATCGCTAATGACAGAGGCACCAAGTTCACAGGAGAAGCAATAAGGCATTTCATCCAGACTATAGGCAAGATGTCATACAGACTTGAGATGTTTTTGAGACGTTTTAACCTTTGTGAACTGGGTCCCTTAATTGAAATATCAAGCACAATGAATCAGGATGGTTATTCAAATATTCTGGATGATGTGGATGATGATGCCTTTTGCTGAATATCTGATGCAAACTCATGATTTTAATAGTCCTCTTTTTCAGGCTAATAACTGTTGCTTCACACGGACTTCTACTATATTAAATTGTAGAGGAGAACGGCAGGGCATTTATATTGGCCAGCCAAGTCACCAGATTTAATTGTAAAAGAGAATGTACGGGACTAACTTGAATAAAAGTGAAAACAAAACAAGAGCAGCAATCATGAAAACTGAACAACAAGCCCAATTATTTTCAGAATGACCTAATATTGATATAAAAACTTTTCAACGAGGTCCAGCTGAATCCCTACCAAGAATTAATGAAGTGATTCCTGTTAAAGAAGAGGTCATACATTACTAATTTAAAAATTACACAGGTGACTAATGTTTTGTCCATTGTATGTGTATGTGTAAAATATAGAAGTGCCCAATGTGGTTCTGAGTGACATCAATATTCATTGAATCACATATGATATGAATAATCTATTTTATATAGAAAGTATTTTATATAATATTAAGATTTTGTCAGATAAAATATACTCTAAAATTGGCTTTGTGGTGCATTTCTAATGAAATGTTCATGTAGCATTATTAAACAAATTTTTTTCTGGGTTAACCTAGTACAGACTACTTATTTCATTATAGGTTATGCACATAAATAGCATCAGTTTTCACAATAATAAAGAAAGAAAAATAAATACACACGAGGAAAAATTGGGTTAGTATTAGCAATATTTTACTAATACTAACCCAAAATCTTTTTTCATTTTCTACCACCTTAAGTGTAGTACCACATAGTTGGTACATTTCTCTGGGGTTATTGTTACCCATATGCAGTACTTTGCATTTGTCAATGTTAAACTTCAGTTGCCACTTCTCAGCCCATCTGCCCAAATTTTCTAGATCCTGTTGCAGTAGCGCACTGCCATTACTGTCATTAACAACCCTGTCAACCTTTGTATCATTTGCAAACTTCGACATTAAGCCTGATATATCATTTACCACTACTAATACTAAATAATTTTGATATCATATGCATGGATTTCAGGAAAGCTTTTGACACTGTTGCACATGGAAGACTACTGTACAAATTGGAGCAGTATGGTATTAAGGGTAAGTTGCTACAATGGATAAAAGGATGGCAATATTATAATATAGGTTATCCCGTTCCAGCCTTACAGGATAGCCTATATTATAATATTGTAGTTGCATCTCTGGACTCAGATGAAGTCCTAACGGACTGGAGATCTGAAAATGTCTCAATTAACAAAGGTAGTTCCAAGAGTGAAATGAGTAATTAAGATCTCTGGGTTTAACTACTGTGACAAAAAAAATTATGGAATCCATGCTTAAATTGGCAGTAGTCCCTGTTTTGTAACACGAGTGGTATCAAGTAGCCTGACAGGCCCCAGATTTTAACTTTAATATTTGGAAGTAGCATTTAGCTTTTTTGAATTGTGCTTGGAGTATATATTCAATTTATTTTTAAATTTCTTTAAAAAGTGAAAATGTAGCAAATGAATATTTCACTAAAAATATTCAGATTATAACAAAAAAATTCATTAATTACACTTAAATTTCAGAAAATACTGGTAACATCAAACAGAAACATGGAGCTATTAATCTTTACCAAATTTAAGATTATGGAAGTATTCATTGTTCAAAACTTCAGCAGTACTCTAACATGGAAAATTAAGCCACTATTTATGAAAAAAAACACTAAAATTAACCAATTTCAATGGAGGGGTGATGAATTTCTATTAATTCTACCTGTACATATAGTGAATATTATAAACATAAAATAATAACATGAAATTATTTATCTTTTTAGGGTCTGTAGTCTAACGAAGGACCCTTATGTCTTGTTTGTCTCGGTTGTCAGTCTGTCCATCCGTCAGTCACAGCATTGTATCTCTGGAACCACTCAACCTATTGACTTGAAATTTTGCATGGGTTTGTACATCCTGTGGGCCAACATAACACCATATTGATCGTTGTTGACAAAAATTTGTCTGAGAAATTGGGGGTAAAATGTGGGTAGTGACAAAAAATGTTGTCAACAACTTATAGCTTATTATACACTGTTGGAAAGAGCTCAACGAGTAGGTTTAAAATTTTAAGATTTAAGGTTTAAGATTTTACAATATTTTTAAAATTAAAAATGGCGGCACCAGACAGGAAAATGTGAGTAATTTTTGTGTCCCCCCCTTTATTTCCATCACTAATGGAGCTAAAAATTTTAAAATCACATTAGCTACGCATTATTCGATACTTATCAAGGGAAAACTATTCCGATTGAAATCTATCATTTACTTTTTGTGTTAAAATTAAAAAAACAATTTTTTATTGCACTTTTAATAGCATGCTTCTTTGTACTAAATAACTCTCCTTTTGGTAACAAAAAGGTTGCTAAATAGTTAGTTAATAATTCTATAAAGGTCATTTATAAATTTTGCAACGAGAAGTATTTTTTAACAATTTTCAAAGCTGGAGTTGTCCTAGCAAGAAAGTACTCAGAGCCAGTCTTCAGGAGGCAGTGGTGGGAAGGTGCCTGTGCAGAGTCTTGCACGGCCCTCACCTGCCAGTTGCTTCTCCCCAAGACTTTAATCACTTCTCCAGGAAGAAGTCTGAGTTACTTCTCCCACACTTGTCATTCACAACAACTGGAAAGACTCAAGTAGATAAAAGTTTCTGTTAATTCCTCAGTTTTAGGCTAAGCCAGGATACTAGAAACTTTTTTCAGTTACCATAAAGCTCTCTATTTGAGATACTACATTAATGACCATTTGTGACTACGGACCCTTTATCCTGAGTGCCTGGCACTAGTAGTTGACCAATTTTTTTTCTATATATGCAACACATGAAAATTCAGCATGATTCAAATACAAAAAATAATGGGCATACATCCTTTTACAATGGCCATCTTTTATTGCAATCATTTTTATTTTTCTTAAGAATAACCATCTTTACATATTACAGTAAACCCCCGCTATTCGTGGTATCTGTATTCGCAGTTTCGCGTATTCGCGGTGGCTGACTTAATATAAAATGAAACCTGAAAAAAATGTGAATTTTAAAGCGCCGTGAACATTTTCCGCCATAAAAAAAAAACATGGGCGTGGCTAAAATTATCTTTCCCAGTCAAAACAGGGCTCAGTAGGTGGGGGGAGAGGGGTGACAAAATCGCGAGCGTGGATGTTTCTCACTAATCCTTGTTCAGTATGTGTTATGCGCTTGTCATGGAAGGTTTCGTCGTTTGCTTTTAATTTATATGCTTATAAATTGTTTAAATTTATAAATTGATATGATTACAAAAGTGATAAATCTACCATTTTGCAGTGTAAAACAGACTTTGAGTGTGTTAACGGAAGAAAGTGACTTTATTGTGGACAAGTTCTTTCTAACCCGTACAAAAATATGGCTATGAATAACAAGGGAAATGTGAAAAGATCAAAGAAGGTGATGACATCAGCGAATAAAATTGAGTTATTAGACAAAATTACTAATGGTGAAAGTGTCTCCTCAGTGGCAAAACATTATAAAATCAATGAGTCAACGGTACGATCAATCAAGAAATCGGAAGAAAAAATCTGCCGTAGTGTCCGTGAAAACGCGCTATTTGCTTCAAAAATTTGCTCTGTAACTCGTGATGTTAAATTAGAAAAAATGGAAAAAGCTTTAAATCTGTGGATAGAAGACCAAACTCAAAATAAAATTCCGTTAAATTCACTCATCATTCGTGAAAGGCAAAACTCCTTTATCAACACTTTAACGAAACTGGTGATAGCACTGGCGGGATAAGTTTTTTTTAGCTAGCAAAGGCACTCGTCTGAAAGATTTGTTTGAAATTTCTAATAAATATTACATTTAATATTAAATTGTTTCTTATTTTCATTTCGATGCCATATGCTTGCATTTCACTATGTACTGTCTATGTACATAGTCATATTATGAAGGTACATATAATACATACATAGACAATTTTAGACTAGTTTTTCTTATATATTTCATACTTTGGAACTAGTTTTTCTTATATATTTCATACTTTATTACTATGGGAGCCATATTACTATGGCTCCCATAGTAATAAAGTTCCGCCATAACTCTGTATTCGCGGCATTTCTCGGGAACGTAACCCCCGCAAATAGCGGGGGTTTACTGTACATATATACTTTCACTAAAAAATGTCACTTACAAATTGATACTTGCGAAATTCATTTGGAAAGGAAAAAAATCACCACAGACCAGTGTACAGTATTTTAGTAATCATATATGACACAAAACTCGTCCAACTATATCACCCCCCTCATTGATTTGTAAAATGCATAAAACAGCTTTTTTTGAACACTTGGTAAAGCATCAGTTTTACTGCCACAATGCACACTAGGTGTCAGAATAATGTATAAGGCAATGGTCAGGCCAAACCTTGAGTGCTGCGTACAGGTCTGGAGGCTTCATTTTAGGAAGGATGTAGAGTTGATAGAATGAGTACAGAGAAGGACAACAAGAATGGTGAGAGGAACGAGGGAGGCTTAAATTCTGCAAGTTGCAGCATCTGGAGACTAGGCACCTGTGGGGTAATCTGATTGAGGTGTACAATGCCTTGAATGGTTTGAGCAGGCTCAATGCTAATGGGATACTTCTGCTTGCTCAGATTAAGAACCTGAGGGGGCATAGATTCAAATTGAGGAAAGACAGCTGTAGAATAGATGTGCAGAAGTTTGCCTTTAGTCAGGTGATAGTTGATTGCTGGAACAGACTTCCATCTGTTGTTGTGGAAGTTGATAGCTTAAATAAATTTAAGGCTGAACTAAACAAACATTTGGAGTGACCGGATGGGTGAAATGGGAAGGTAGTTTTTTTTTTTTTTTTTTTGGCTGATGCTCTATAAGCTTGCTTTCTTGCATCATATACCTCAACTAATGCTAATGTTAATGTTGAGGTATATGATGTTTATATACATCATATACCTCAACTAATGCTAATGAGAAGGAGGAGTTTGGCCTTTTTAGATTCAAAAAAATATGCATAAGTGCCTATTGTCTTCACCAAGTGAATCTCTGTCCATTTGCATATATATCATTTCGAAACTATAGCATGGGGAGGATGCTGAAGTTATAATGAAAATGAAAAGTACCGAAGCCTACAACAGCTACAAGTTTATCTGTAACAGTACCACAAAGATAAGGTTAGGGAGGCCAAGGCTGAGTATGAGAAAGCACTGGCTAAGAGAGAAAAGAATGAGAAGGAGGAGTTTATGTATGTGAATAAAGAGAATAATTAGATTTGGACCCTTGTGTACTGGGTGTGGGAGAGTCTTAGATAATCCAGCTGACATTGCTGATGAATAAGTACTTTGCATTGATCTTTACTGATGAAAGACCCTTCGTGGTGAGAAGAGGCTGTGTGAGTGAAGCTGGAAAGCATGAAATTAAAATAATGAAATTTCTGAATATTATTTATTAGAAAAACTTTCAAGCCTAAAAGCAAGTTAGGCTCCTGGAGTTGAAGGCATATACCCAGTAGTTTCGAGGGAAGCAGCCAGAGAGCATATTGAACGACTGAAGTTAATTATGAGAGCATCATTGGACTTGGGAGAGATTCATCTGGACTGGAAAAGTGCCAGTGTGTCACCAATACATAATGGTGGTTCTAAGAGTGAAGTCAATAACTACAGACCATTTAATCTCAATTCAGTTGTAGAGAAAATCTTGGAGACAATGATTAAGCATGTAATCCAGGGACAATTAGATAGAAACAGAATTATGAAGGATACACATGGTTTTGTTAAGAGAAAATCATGTTTAACTAGCCTGGTAAATTCTTTTGACACAGTTACTCACAAGCTTTCTGATTTTCATAAACAACACTGACAAAGGAATAAAGGGCATGATTTCAAAATTTGCAGATGATGTAAAGATGGGGCGAATCATTAATCATCAGTGCCAAGCAGCACCCCATCAGCATGACGTGAACAGGCTTCCGGAATGGTCAGAAAAGTGGCAGCTATATTTTAATGCAGCAAAATGAAAAGTCTTACACTTGGGGAATAGCAATACCAAATTAACTTATACAGTTAGTGGGGTTGAATTAAAAACAGCAGAGAAAGAAAAGGATCTTGGAGTCACAATACGGGCAAACATAACGTTCTCTGAGCAGTGTAAACAGGCAGCCAGGAAAGTCCATGGTGCCTTGTCATTGATTTATCAAACAATATCCTGTAAAGATTCTTCCTCTTGCTCAGAATAATCGCCTGAAAGGACATAAATTCAAATTGAGAAAAGACAGTTGTAGGATAGAAGTGCGGAAGTTTGCCTTTAGCCAGTGGGTAGTTGGTTGATGGAACAGACTTCCATCTTTTGTTGTGGAAGTTGATAGCCTAAATAAATTTAAGGCTGAGCTGGACGGGTATTTGGAACGAACAGAGGGGTGAAATGGGAGAGTTTTTTTTTGGCTGATGCTGCATAAGCTTGCTTTCTTGCGCCTCTACTAATGCTAATTCTAAAGATAGGAAAGTTATAATCCCACTATATAAGGCAATTGTAAGACCACATTTGAAATACTGTGTCCAAGTATGGAGATCATCTAAAAACAGATATTGAGCTTCTTGAAAGGGTCCAAATACAGGTAACTTGCATGGTGAGATTGGCAAAAGGGCAGCACAAAAGAATAGACTATTTGGGCTACAGAGCTTGGCAGCCAGACACCTCAGAGGAGGACCTGACTGAGGTTTATAAGGTCCTGAGAGGAATTAGCAAAATGAATGAAAGCGAAATTTTCACCATAAAAAATTGCAGAACTGGGGGTCATAAATTCAAATTACAGAGATAAGATTTAGACTAGATTGTAAGTAGTTTTCTTTTAGCTAGCAAGTTGTTGATTACTGGAACAAGTTGCTTCAGCAGGCTGACAATTTGAAGAAATTCAAATATCTACTGGATACCTACATGAGGAGGGAAGCATATAATTTGTCTATTTATTATTTACTTTTATATATATATATATATATATTTTTTTTTTTTTTTTTTTTTGGCTGATGTATAGTGTATGGAAGCCAAAGGCTTCCTTCACTATACAGCTAATACTAATAACTCAGTGGATGGAATTTCGTGAAACTTTATATTAGAGTCTTTTATAACGATTTGTTGAGCCACCATCTTTTAATGAAATTTATGGTGGCTTGACCCCATAAATTTCATTAAAATCAGACAAACAGAAATCCAGTAATTATTTCTTTTTCTTACATATCATATTGGCTATCCTTATACTGTATATTGTAGCTGAGGCATTGGATGCGTTTGTTGCCATGCCCAAAAATAGTTTTTGAAGGTGAGCATAGTCGCATCCAATGCTGAGGCATTGGATGCATTTGTTGCCATGCCCAAAAATAGTTTTTGGTTCATACATAAAAGCTGCTCTGTGAGATGCTCATAAAAAAATAATATTTATTATGTATTTATTTTTTTATTGTCAGTTTATTAAATTATACATCATGAATTATTACTATTTGCTTATTATATTAATCACAATAGAAACATGAAATACATATTATATTTTAATTGTTATTAAATAAAAATAAAATAAAGCACATCACAAAATTATTAAAAAAAAAAAATTGCAAGTACAGTATAACAGACATGCTATTGGCATACTGTGACTGTATTATACTTGCCATTTGTTTAATTTATTATATCACAGAGTGGGAAGTAAGTTGCATTGCACACAATGGGATTGCAAAGCATTACAAAATGCTGAATGAATAATAGGTTGTGAATTATGTCCAGTGAAGTGAAAACAATTACTTTTATATATTGTTAATTATCAGTCAGTAATTTATTGGTAACAAGATAATTAGTAATTTACTTTTCACTAACAGAAAATTAATAACAGATTTTATTAATAACATCATGAATAATTACTATTTGCTTATTATATTAATCACAATAGAAACATGAAATACATGTTATATTTTAATTGTTATTAAAATCTAAAAAAATAAATATAAAATGAAGCACATTACAAAATCGCAAAAAATTGCATATTGAAAAAGGAAAAAAAAATTAATTAATTTTAAGAAATTGAATGTGCCTGAAATGCAACATACTGAATATGCCCGAATTGCAATGCAACATACTGAATACACTGCCTAATTTCTTTTGAAAACTATTGTGACACCTTTCTGGGATGCAAATACACTGGGATTATCTGTTTTACCATTTGTGGCAACAAATTTAACTGGGATTTCTCTTATTTTCAATGATAATACCGATATGTTAGTGAAGGATCTTTGAAAAGCCTTTGGATAGTGGAAAATATACCACTGTGATGAAAATGAGTATTTCACTACACAACGGAATGATATAAATGGTATTGCACAGCCTCAAAGGGACCCCCTCAGTTTATACACGGTGAACAACAAGATAAATGAACAAAAAAAAGCAGCACATACACGACTACAGACACTATTAAGAAGGTACAAATATCAATAACCACTAATTTAAAATCAGTAACTTGTAAGTGATAAATATTTTTCTACAGGGACTGTTAGGCTTTGTGATATCACTGCAGGGTTAAGGATGTAATGCAGGAGCATGTGGAGAATGGAATTACACAAGAAGCACAACACTATTCTGTTAAAGAAAAATCATATCTAACTAATCTGATAAGTTTCTGATAACCTACAAGTTTCCTGCATCCACGGCAGCTATAAAACACTATGCTCACCTGCACTATTTCTTGCGCATTACAAAAATACACACTTTATACATCCTCCTGCATGACAGTGTTATGGGAAATGGAGTGACTATTCAATGGTTCTAATTAACTGGAGCTTATTGAAGAGTTGTTTATAAAAGTTCTCTTCAGGAACTGTTATTTCCTGATAGGAAGATGCTTTTAAATTTTCTGTTTATACTCCGGGACGACCAAACGGTCAGAGGAGTTCACAAGATAGACAGAATAGAAGAAACAGCACCATATTTAGCGGTCACGGGCTTGAACCCCGGTCACTCAAGGCACGTGTACTTATGCACTGACCACTCGGCTATGGTGGCCGATTAGCATACAAAAGAGTACCACTGTTCAGAAATGCTGTTGTCTGTTCTCAGTCACTTCTGGTTTATGTATTGTTTATACATATTTTGTGTCTGAATGATTGATTTTAATTTATTGTGTAGGCAGTTTCAACTTCTCTTTTTTTTAAAATGGCCTTTAAGGAGATCAAGTGAGTCAGCTAGTGACAATAATGCAAAGGTGAAAAGTTTAAATGAAGGAGAAATTTTGAAAACTGTCTGTTTATTCCCAAAAGTTATTTTTAGGATAATAAACTTGTCAGTGAAAACTAAATTGAACATTATAAAAAAAAGATTGCATTTGGAGGGATACTAGATTTGCACTACATTTAGTGGTGGGATATCTGGTTATCCTAAATATTGTAAATACAGTAAACATATAAGGTTCTGTAATTTTAAGGCAAGTTTTCCAACATTTTCTTGAACATATTTATTTGTATTTACTTTTATTTAAAATTTATGTTTAAAGGTTTAAATGTTTCTGCTACTTTTGATATTGTTATATAGAGAAATGGCGCCAAAATCATCCAGAAACACTGGTCATGCCAACCATTTAAAATTATTTATATTATTTTCTATAGATAAATCTCCTTCTTAACAAGGATTCACTTAGCACTCTTCTTATGGCTCAAATTAAAAGTGCTAAGTAGAGGGGGGGGACTGCTATATTCCAATACTCAGTGTAATTCAGGAGGAAAGATCATACTTTAAGAGCTAATGGCAGTAGTTGACCATTTTGAGTAAAACAGTTGTGACTGATTCTGAATGATTATAGAACTATGGCTGTTTAAATTTTAAAAATAGCTATGAAGTTTAATGTTAAAAATAATAAAAAAATTAATAAGAGCAAACATGTATATACCTAGTAGAAATATACACTTTACTAGGTACATGCCTGCTTATTCCTATATTTTTATTATTTATTATTTTTTTACTACTGAAAACTCCATGGTCATTTTTTAGAATTCTAATGCAGCCATTCAGAATGAATTTTTGTATTCAAAATGACCACTGCCACCAGCTATCAAAGTTATCTTGAGTACTGTATACAGGTCTGGAACCTTCATTTTAGAAAGGTCATGGATTTAATGAAAAGGTACAGATAAAAAGCAACAAGCTAATTATTGAAGTCATTAACCAATGTCCAAATGATAAAACAAACTGCCAGTTGATGCATCCATCATAATAGGAGTTTGATAATCTGTCTTGTTGCTTCCTTTAATATCACCAGATAAAAGTTCATCAGCTCCTCATTCCTCTGTCACACTCAAGCACAATTTCTCTTCCAATCCATTACCAGAGATCACACAATTTTTGATTTGCAATACCTGTTATCTTAAGGGGTATCCCATCTGTGGTCCGTGTGTGCAGCACACATAGGGAACTTATATTGTGTGGCATGCATCCATTTAGGCAGACCTAAGTGTTATGTCCCTCCATCCTCTGAGCTTAAAACTAGAGTGTCACAAAATATAGTTAGTATTCAAAATGATGCAAGAAAGCAACCTTATACAACATCAGCCAAAAAAAGCCAACACTTCCCATATCACCTGTCCATTGCCTCTAACAGTTTGTCTAGTTTTTCCTTGAATTTATTCAACCTACCCACCTCTACAACACAGAGGAGTTTTTAATAACAATCAACCACCTGTTGGCTGAAAGCAAACCTTCCACATACCTGAAGTTTAACGCCACCCTTTGAAAACATCAGTTTCAGTAATATTTATAATTTCTCAATACTTAACATTATTATAACCATGTAATAAGAATGTTAATAATGCCATGTAATCAGTGGTGAGCTGTGAATATTTTAACAATGGGCTCGCACTTTTGTCGACTTTTTGATGTGAAACATCCTTTGGGAGGGAGGGGGGTACCTACCAAGTAAATCTGACCGGTCATGGAAGTGACATTATCCATGGCATCTACCAGAGGTGCTTCCCATGCTCACACCACTAGTCTGTGCAGAGCACTCACTAGTAGCATGATTAGAGCACATGACACATTTTTCATGACCAGTACGATATCTCGAATTCTAACTTTTTAGAATTTTTGAATAGTATGACATCACAATCATACTTCCTGCAGTTACTACTGCAGTAAGTATGATTGCAAGTAATTGTCATATGACTGCAACAATAAAACTATTTGTCATATAATTGCAACAATTTCTTTTCTCATCTCGCATTTTCATTCCATTCCATTGTTAGGTGCCCCAAACAGCTGCGTATGTCGTTTCAACTAAAAGATCAGGTATCTCAACTGATGCTATTTTCAGAGACATTTAGATACGTTGCAGTAGCAAGTATAAGAAGTCTCTTATTTTAGTTATCATAAATCCATTGTATCTTGTCTTCCAGAAATTATGGAAATTTGTGAATGATCAATAAAATATTTACAATACAAAAGCTCTTATTTCGTAATCAATATATACAAATCAAAATATCTAAAAGAAATGCGAAGGATGTTTCACATAAAACCATCTACTGCACGTGCTAAGCAGACATGCAACTTTTTTATTCTTTTTTTTTACGACTAGGGAAATATAATGGATACATTTTTTTCATGATAAAATTTTATTACTGGGAATAAAAAATACCATGAAAATATTTCCCATATCACAAATAAACTATCACAAAACATTATAGAATATAAAAACAAATATTACATAAAAAAACAAACCATTCTAGAAAAGGTACACAAAAATCAGATTACATGAAAAAAATTATTACACAAATATTCATGAAAAATTTATTCTAAAAATTGCCATATAGAATTTACTTCTTTATTAATATTTGTTATCGATCTTCTGCTTTGCTCAATAACTGAGCGATGATTACAGAGGAAAGATTTGATGTAACGATCTGTGAAATTGAAGCAATGGTTTTCCATATAGAAATAAGATGTATGGTCATCATATCTGCAACATGTTTAATTGTCAAAGATGTTATTTTTATTGTTACAATATTATTCATTATGATGAAAGCTTTCTCAGTTTCAGCACTGCTAATTACAATGGTTTCAAGGATATTTCTGGTTTTTTTTAATTGAAAAGGGAATTTCACTCGATTTTAAAGATAAACTGTCTTCAACAAAAATCTCAAATCATTAATAATTTTTTTTCGTATTTTATTAGAAAACTTAAATTTCTTATTCTTTTTTCACCCTCTTGCCATGGAGATGAAAGTTCTTCCATAGTCCTCGTTTCTGGGTAGCATAAGTTTAAAATTTCTTTCAATTCCTCTCATCAATGATAACATTATTTTCTTTATGTAATTTAAAATTACTCTGTTGCATTAATAACCAATCCTTTAAGAATAAAACAATGCAGTTTAATAACTTGTCAAAATCGAAAGTAAGAACACATTTTTTAAATGTGTCCTTACTTTCGATTTTGATTCTTTCAAATTTTTCCACTTCAACATGCTCTCAATTTTAGCTTCATAATTTTCTTCAGAATTTTTCGAATTATTAATAGCATTGATAGATCGAATAATTAATTTATCTGCTTTTAATACAGTAATGCTGCGACTTTATAAAGCTTCTGAAAGGTAAGAGAGTTCCAACAGGATGTCAATCATTAATGCTAAATCATTAAGAAATTGCAAATTTAAAAGTGAGTTTAATAATCCCAAATATTTAACTTCTGATTCAAAATGTTTACACAAAGAAGTGGGATAATTCCTCCAAACCACAATTGCTGTCCACAAGCTACAAGCTGCCCATCATCGCCCGAACACAAGACCAACTTTATAATTTCCACTTCAAGTTCTTTAGCAATCATCCTCAATCAATTGCACTGGTTTTTTGGAGATTGGTAATATATATATATATATTTTTTAATTATTGTCTGTATGCCATTATGTTCTGGAAAATTTTATTCACAGTGAAGGCCTCTACTCAGTTTCAAAATCTGTCAACATTTCATCTTCGAAAAGTTTATTTAATATCTTAGTTGCCCTCTTCATCATCATTATTAGTCATATGGTACAAGGAAGCCTGAGACTTATGCTGCACCACCCCGCCAAAAAAAAAAAAAAAAATTCAAGTTACCCTGAGAGAGAGAGAGAGAGAGAGAGAGAGAGAGAGAGAGAGAGAGAGAGAGAGAGAGAGAGAGAGAGAGAGAGAGAGAGAGAGAAGGAATCACCAAGAAAGAGAAGAATGATGATATCCAGCTCAGGACCCTGGGTTTGCCAAGCCCATACTCACCAGATGTGAGCCCCTGGGGTTAATCCCTCCCACCCCTTCGATGTCGCTACTGTCACTAGTATCCGTTGGATACAGTACTGTCCAAACTGTTGGAATCACTCAGATATTTAGCTACTGTGATCATGTAAACTTAGGCGAAATTTACTGGAAGGCGTGGATCACTCACTTCTCCAAAAAACAGATTACTGCTTTCAAGAGAAGTGGAACTATAACACATGTTGACCAGAGGCTATTATCCATGTCGAGAATATGCCTTAATCTTCTGACTGGTTTATGGAAAGCATAATGATTGGCACAACTTATTGGTAGGTGGGATAGGTGGCATTGGTTTTAGGGGCAACACTAAAATTACGGAACGGTAATCTCTTTTAACCCTTAATTCGCCCCTTCTAATTGCCTAAAAGCCAGAGGTACAAAGTTGTCTCTCATAATCCGTTCGTTATATGGAAATTTTCTTCATCTGCAAAAACTTTTAAATGTAATTACCAAGGAGAATTAAAAAAGTTCATTAAACAGAGGTCTGACTGTAATTAAATCAAAATGAAGCAATTTTAAAATGCATACCTGGTCCATTGCACCATTAAAATGCTGGGGATGGGGCCCCTGCTCACCCCACCATTGTTCCAGCTCTGTATACTCAATAATTGAATCCAGGATTTCATTTGTAAAATAAATGATCATTTCAACGATGGGCTTGCAAATTTTCAAAAAAAATTACAATGGGCTCTTGCAAGCCCACTATAGCTCACCACCATGTAATAACTGTATACAGGGTGTCTCAGAAATACACAGCATAACTTCGGGAATGAGTTCCTCATATGTAGACAATAAAAATATTTTATATCAACATAGTTCCAGAAATGCTTGGTTTCCAAGTTTTGAAGGTTTGTGTATGACACTTAACTGTTCCCATCACCTTATAGTAATTGTTCAAAATGTCCACCTTCTGCCTGAATACAGGCCTCACATTGACGTCTCATGGACTCGTGAAGATGATGCCAAATTCCTGGCATCGTTTCATATTGTCTCACAACTTGCCACAATTCGGTTGCGGAGAGTTTCCACATCAGTTGGTGTTCTCGCTACACTCCAAATAGTCGAACGTTGAACAGCCAGTTGCATTGCTATTCTGTGTGCGCTGATTCCAGGAGTGGCATGCACAACATCCAAAATCTCCCTCTACTTCAGGAGTCGTAGGTCTTGGTCATCCTCTGTCAGCAGCATGAGGTGTAAAGGTCCCATGTCCACAAAGGCAGCGATGGATACCTTCAAACTTTTCCTGTCTGAACATATTCGTTCTGGGAACCTTTCATGGTACAAATGACGAGCCTCCAGAACATTGTCGTCCGCCAAACTGTACATAAAGTGCATATCCGCTTGCTCCTGATTTGAGTACATGGTCAGAATGGAAAACCACCAGATTCTGTCAGTACCTTGCGATGAAGGAAATCATCTGCAGGAGATAAGACATTCCAGTTAATAACTCAGGAACCAAGCATTTCCGGAACTATGTTGATATAAAATATTTTTATTGTCTACGTACGAGGAACTCATTCCTGAAGTTATGCCATGTATTTTTGAGACACCCTGTATATAAATGTTGATCAAAAAAATTAAATCCTATTTTGAAAAATGCATAAGTGGCAAGGTGGTTCATGTAGCACAAGACTTGCTGCGCGAGAACCCATGCAGTAAGCAACGCTTACCATTTTATCTGTTTTGGTTCCTAGTCAAAAAAGGCTGGACACCCTTGTGTTATCTGGACCAATAATACTGTCAAGCTTAAGGAATTCTCACATAAATATTCTTGCAGAGAATAGTTCATCAGCTATCTGTTGGATCATCAAGGATGTTAAACCAAAACTGTCCTGTGGTGAACCAATATGATTCAGTCACTTCCTTCTAGTGTCCAGATAGGTGAAAAAATTTTTATTAATCATATATTTGTACAATAAATATATTTTAAAGTCTGGTAAGTGTAAGCAAATACAGTAGAACCTGGATAAGAAGTTTTCCAAGGGACTAGAGGTTTAGAACTTCTTATGGGGGAAAACGTCTTTGAAGAGAAAATGACCTAAGGGTATAAAATATTGACTACACAAATGAAAAGATACATATACATAAGTTTAAGATCATTTTTAAGTACTATTTCAGAAGTACTATTTACTCTATTTATGGGAAATATTTTTAAACTGAGGATTTCTAATTGCTTAACATTCTGTTCATTAAACTCATTACCAAGTTGGAAGGATAAGCGTCAGACTACAGAAAATTGACTAGTTGAACACGTTAGTGTGTAGCATAATATTAGTTCATAGTAAATTGCCGAAGTAGGTGGCATCGTTTTTGTGATATCTCATATTGTGAATGCCTTCACGAGTTCCCTTGATATCGAACTACCTAGAATAAGCGACAATGGATTCTCGAATAGGCAACAATAGCGGATTCTCAGCGGATACCACCACCACCAGGTGGTGGTATCCAATACCATTTCACCTACTTCGGTGGTTTACTATGAACTAAAATGATGCTTGCAATAACTTGTTCGATTACCAAATGTTTATATTGTTTAATATTAAAAATAAAGAATTCTATATTTAAAAAATGCATTAAGTGTGAAAACGTCATTATAATAATAAACTGTGTACTCTTTATCACTAGCTTTTTATGCAGGAAAACATTTTATCCGTGAAAATAATACATTACAACATACAGATTTGAAATTGGGACTTAAGAAACAAAACCTAGTAGAGGAGAAAACTTATGTGGGAATTTCTTATCTGGGGTCTACTGTATTATTCATATATTCAGTTCCTGACCTCTGGGGTGGGTGGGGTTTCCAAACAGCATTTGTACTTGTTAGATTCACCAAGTGTTCCCATCAAATGAAATTCTCCTTACAAATTAAAATCTCTTCATGCTAAAATAGTTGCATGGCTTAAAACTTGAGGGTTAGGAAATTAAGTTTTTTCCCAGGAAGAGTTTCTCTGAATTTATCTGCATGTGTGATAAAACTTAGTAATCTTTATATTCAAAAAATATTAATATTAATCAACATGTCTACCCTTCTAATCCCCTCTAGCCTGTAATGTACATGAACTTGTCTTTTATTATATAGAATTTAATTATTTCAATAAAGATTATTATTAATAATAAATATTCATTAAACATACCTGGGTGATCAAAATTATACATCCCTTTAAATGCAAGAACCTTTTCTTCATCAGTTAATTCTTTATAGAAACTATCTTGACTTATACACACTACTTGACGTTGACGACGATCCACACAGTCCTGACCCAGTTTTTCCATTATCTTACTACATACTGTAGACTAAAAGGGAAAACAAATATGTATAGCCCATGCTTTTAATAAAAGTAACTTAAATTATTAAAGCTATTCTACACTGAAATAAAGTAAATAGCAAAAAAATATAATACTTAACAGTATTATGATGCAAGAAATCAAGCTTATACAGTGCCAGCAAAAAATAAATAAAAATTTAAATTTTCACCTATCCATCCCCTGCAATAGTTTTGTCTAGTTTGTGAATTTATTCAAACTATCCGTTTCCACAACAACTGAAGAAAGCTTGTTCCAGCAACCAACCACCCATTGCCTGAAGGATAACTTCTGCACATGTGTTCTGCAACCATCCATCCTCCGTTTGAATTTATGCCCCCTCATGTGCACAGTCTGAGCAAGAGGAAGAATGCCATCCACGCCGAGTTTGGTCGTCATTCAAACACTTTGATTAGATCACCTTGCAGGTGCCTAAGTCTCCAAATGCTGTAATTTGCAGAACTGAAGCCTTTCTTATAGAGCACCTGTTTGTTCCCCTTCACCAATCTCGTTGCCTTCCTCTGTACCTGTTCCAGCAGCACTACTTCCTAAAATGAGGCCTCCAGCCCTGTATGCAGTACTCAAGATGTGGCCTGACCATTGCCTTATACAATGGGATAATCACTTCCTTATCCCTCCTAGCAAAATTCCTGTATATCATTGACAAAACCCCCATTAGCTGTTCTGCTACATGTCTGCACTGCTTAGAGAACTTCATATCAGACTGCACAATTATCTCCCAGGTCCTTTTCATTTTCCACTACCCTGAGTGTAATACACACAGTTGATACATTAATCTGGGATTACTGCTATCCATATGCAGTACCTTACATTTGTCAATGTTAAACATCAATTGCCATTTCTCAGCCCATCTGCCTAATTTTTATAGATCTTGTTGTAGCAGCATACTCTCATTACTGTCATTAAGCACCATCCCAACATTTGTATCATCTGCAAACTTAGATAGTAGGCCTAATATACCCTTATCAATATCATTAATAAATATAAAAAACAAAAATGGGCCCAGCACCGAATCCTATGGTTACCCACTAATAACATTAGTCCGCGAAGAACAGTGTCCACTGATAACAACTCTGTCTTCTCCAACTCAATAATCCTTTTATCCATAGCAGTAACTTTCCTTTAATGCCAAACTATTCCAATTTGTACAGCAGCCTTTTATGTGCAAACAGTATCAAAAGCTTTTCTAAAATCCATGTATATGATATCAAAATTATTTTTTTGCATCCAGTTCCTTTGTGACATCATAGTATCCAATCAAATTGGTCAGACAACACTTCCACTTAAAAAAACCCATGCTGTGCCTATAACTGCACTTCTGTCTAAATGGTCCTGCATTACTTCTTTAACCAGTGACTCCATTATTTTCCCTGGAACAGAAATTAAGCCAACAGGTCTGTAGATGTGAATTTATCCCCAGTTCACAGGGACCATGCTGAATCCAAAAATGCTCTCATAATTATAGTTAAGGGTCTGCTTACCTTCTCTGCTGCCTCCATTAATATAACTGGATAGATCCCATCCACTCCAGGTGTCTTTTTTCTGTTTAACTTCAACAATCTGAACTTCAATTTTAACTTTAATTATGCAGTTGAAGAATTTTGTACTCTTTGGAATGGATAAGTTTTTGAAAAATTTTGCTGTTTTATTCACTTAATTAACATATAAAATCATATTTAATATATAGCTTTATAGACCTAGTTACATTCTTTTAATTTAAAAAATTTCCTACATTCCCACTTACCATACGTAGAACCTTTGTAGTGGTGATTTAGCGTGAATATCATATCTCATAATTTATACTGTAGTGTGTGGCAGGGGAATTCTAGTGTTTTAATCGGGGTAAATAGGTACCTCAAGAGTTCAAATCATGTAGAGTGGTGATAGTTAGATAATTTTATTATAGTATAGGTATAGTGGAATTATATACGTATAATACATATAATGTAAACTTGATAGCACAGTACGTAATACTAGTCTAATTCACCAGTTATGGTGAATTAGACTATTATTATTGAACTTATGTATATTAGTTTAGTATGGTACTCTCAATTATATTAAATTTAAATGGAAGTAATGCGCCAGACTAGAGCAGCAAAACAACATGCTCAAAGAAGCAGGAGTGCTGCAGCTAGGGAAAAATGGAAGAGGGTAATTTTCTACAAATCATGCCTAATGAAATGTGCTGTTTGTACAATGTTTGCTAACCTTTCTAGAACAGGACATGATACAGCCAGGGGGGGGGGGGTGAGAGATACAGAGAGTATGAAGAAATTAGACATCAACTCAGCATTCTAATAGGCATTTATGAGAGCTTAAAGAATAGGATGGATGTCTTCGAAGAAATTAAAACGGGGATCCATTAAGCTCTTAGCTGCCCAACTCGATGCCAGAGCTCACACTTCTTGAGCATCAGGCAACACATTGGCAACCCATAAGGCAGAATGAACTGGTCCCACGGGAGTTAGTTATTGTTGGTAACTCTATTGTCACGGAAACAGGAAATATATTGTGCAAAAAGGATAGCTGGAACAGGACCAGGGTATATCTGCTGGGTGCAAAAGCTGATAGAAGATTTGAGGGCACAAAAGGTGATATTGTTGTATTAGTTGGCACAAGTGACAATAACAATAGGAGATGTGGAATTACTTAGCAAGTATGGGGCAATGTTGAAAAAAAATTTGCTAGTTAGGAAAGTGTCTGCAATTCTGCCCAGACATGCTAGGGTGTGTACACGTTGAGAGCATTATCAATCAATTCAACTCAGGAGAGAATGTGCAAGGTTTGTTCGGTAGAATTTTTCTCTGCATGGTCTAAGCTTTTTAGCAGTTGTTTTTTTTTGTTTTTTGGTTTTTAGGAGCATTAGCAACTAAGGCCATATTGCTCCTGGGATATGCGGTGGTCATTCCCTGACCTTTTCGCATCCTCCGTATTTGGTGATCACGGGCTCGAACCCCGGTCTAATCAAGAAGCGTGTGCTACGCACTGTTGCTTCTGCCCACCTGGCTACGGAGGCGCCGCTTTTTAGCAGAAGACACTGCTTCTACAGGGATGGGATATACTTAAATAGAAAGGGTGCTAGAATATTTGCTGATGCCATCAAGGCAGTGTCAGAAAACTACTATCTTGGGGAAATACACAGATTAATAGAGTAACGATAACCACAGTCAGAGGTGAAAGCGATTCTTGCACTACTTCTATTGGAACAAGCAGCAACAGCCTGGAAAGCAAGGTGCTAAGGATTTCGTGGCCTGCTGTGAGTCACCACTGAACTAGTACAATAGACTTTTGAAATAATGGCACCTTTGGGGATTCAAGGTGACGTTATTTAGATTTTTCCATTATCTAGAAAGTTTTATTTTTAATGTATTTAATGCAGATATAAGGAGGCCAAATAAGAGAGATTAAGAATGCAATTTTATTAACTGCACATATAAAAACATACATATTGACGATCCAATGTTATATTCTGCCATTAATACACTTCTGCTTATGCCCCATTCTATTTTCTTTATTATATCAAGTTTAGTCTGTGCAGGGAGCACAGGTATCGTCACCATCCTCCCCACACTGGGTGGAAAAGGCCCGGGTTCAAATCCCATTGATGACACAAGCAACTTTTATAGGTTTTCTTTTTCATTCCATGGCTGAGTTAACAGGTCTCAGGTGTAAATAGCAAGGCTTTTTCAACAGAAACTGGGATTTTTTGTCCAGCAAAACAGGCAAATCGAGCAAAGAACACACGCAATTTACAGACACAATACATATGGGTATATGAATTAACTTTACGAGTGGCCCTAATGTAATGGTTTGGATTATATCAAGCTTGTCACTAAGCTTTAATGTTGTTCTTTTCTTCTCTGTATGAGGTTTATTAGCTTTAGGAGTGAGGGGTTTTTAATTTAAAATAAATGAAAAACAGCGGTATAATCCATGATATCAGTACAAAATTCACTTTGAAAATGGCGAACGTAAATAAATACAGTAAGCATGTGACTTGCCATTTTCTTTTTTCGGCACTGCAAGGTATCTGCGTTGTATGTATACATCCAATCTCAATGTGCTGTCTGCTGTGATGTGAAGTCTACTGTAAATACATGGGCTGTGTTAAGGTAACTAAGAGTAAGAACAGGCACATGTATATTTGCAGGTAAACTAATGCTAGAAGTATAGAAAATAAATTTAATGAATTTGAAGTGTTCGTCAAGTCATCAAACGCACACATTGTTGGGATATTAGAGACGTGGTGCCACTCAGATATAAGGAATGCAGAATTTGAATATGGGGAGTGCAATGTGTACAGAAAGAATAGACAGGATAGGGAGGAGGGGTTATGCTCTTATTTAAGAGGCACATAACATCTAAGGCAGTGCATCCAGTCAACATTGGCAGCCAGTGCAATGTTGAGTCATTTTGGTGGGACTAAGCACTGGTAAAGAAAAATTGAGAGTAGGAGTGTGTTATAGGTAGAATGACTGTGGTGACTAAAGTGGTCTCAGAGATTTTTTAAGTTCTATATAGTTGGACCAACTGATGTTGTTCCCATCAGCAAATTCTAAATGGGAAGAGCATTCAAGGAAATAATCATAAAAGCTACTAGGCTTTTCATATCGATTTAGAAATAACATTCAAAGCTTAGACCTATATGGATGTCAAGTGAATTAATGAAACTCATGGCAGAGAAGAAAAAAAGCATGGGATGCTTATAAATTATGAGGTGATGTAGAGGTCTATGGTAGATATAAACTGGTCTGCAATTCACAGAGCAGGTTAGGCAAGCTAAGGCAGATTATGAGAAATCTTTGGCAAAGGATACAGAGAAAAACCAGCAAAGACTTCTTTACTTAAGTAAACACTAGAAGGAAGGGGATAAATCACATTGGTCTATTTGATATTTATGATTCTGTTCATGTTGCTGAATAAGTATTTAGCATCCACTTTCATGTGAGGAATTCTTTAGAGAGGTGGATGCCAGAAATTAATTTAACAGGGAGTTAATGATTTTATAGTAACTGACAGAAAAGTGGAAGAGAAAATGTTGAAGTTAAACAAAAAAAAAAGGCATTTAGGGTGGATGGGATCTATTAAGTTATATTAAAGTCGGTAAGCAAACCATTAGCCATAACAATGAGATCATCTTTCCATTCAGGGAAAGTCACTGCGAACTGGAGATATGCGAATATATTTCTATTTCACAAGAGGGATCAAAGGGTGACACAAATCATTGGCAATTCTTTACTTTACATTTAATTTTATTTTACTTAGATGGATAGCTGGATGGTTGTGATAAATAGTTATTCCTCAGATTGGGATGATGCAAGAAGTGAGATTCCCAAGGATCAGTATTAGGACCACTGTTGTTTTTGATTTTCATAAATGACATCGATAAAGAGATAGAGGGTGTGATGTCTAAATTTGCAGATAATGTAAAGATTGGTAGAGTAGTTAATGATCATTGGTAGAGTAGTTGATGACGTTGTAAAGCGGATATCATCTTTTAAGGGCACAAAAGGTGATATAGTTGTACACGTTGGTACTAATGATATTAAGAGTAGGAGACTGGCAGAATTACTTAGCAAGTACAGGTCACTGTTGAAAAAAAGCCGTGAATTAGGGTTGAATTTGAAAGTGTCTGCAATTCTGCCCAGACACGATAGGAGGGAGTATATGATGAGAGCCTTGTCAATCAATTCGGCCCTGGAGGGATTGTGCGAGGCTCAAGGGGTAGAATTTTTTTCAGCCTGGATTGTACTTGTTAACAGGAGAGATTGCTTCTACAGGGATGGGATACACTTAAATAGAAAGGGTGCAAGAATTTTTGCTGATGCTGTTGAGGCAGTGTTAGGTGGGTCGGAAAACTGCTAGTTGAGGGGGATACAAGGACTAATAGATTAACAGTAGCCACTGGCAGAGGTGGAAGTGATTCTTGCACTGCTTCTATTGAAATGAGCAGAAGCCTGAAAAACAAGATGCAGGATATTTCAGAGACTGCTGGGAGTCATTGTGGTACAAGTAAACACATGGGTTGTGTTAGGGTAGCTAAGAGTAGAAACAGGTGCATGTATACCTGCGTGTACACCAATGCTAGGAGTTTGGTAAATAAATTTGATGAATTTGAGGTATTGCTCAAAACATCAAAGGCAGATATTGTTGGAATATCAGAGACGTGGTGTCACACAGATATAAGTAATGCGGAACTGGAATTTGGGGAATACAATGTGTATAGAAAGGATAGACAGGACAGGAGGGGAGGAGGGGTTATGCTATTAGTTAAGAAACACAAAGTCCAAGGAAGTGAAGCCAGTCGACATTGATGGACAGGGCAGTGTCGAGTCAGTTTGGTGTGACATAAGCATAGGGAAATCGAAATTGAGAGTAGGAGTGTGCTATAGGCCTAATGACTCTGATGAGTATAATAAGATATTGTACAGGGAAATAGAGTGGGCCAGTAAATCAGAGAGTCTTATAATGGGGGATTTTAATTTCCCAGATATTGACTGGAATTTGTGGGTTGGTCACTCGCACACTAGCAAGGCTTTTGTGGATTTATTGGATGATTGTTTTCTACATCAGCATGTTTGTGAGGCAACAAGAGGGAGCAATACTCTTGATCTGATTATCAGTAGTGATTCTTCATGCATTAAGAATCTGCAGATAAATGAACCACTAGGTGGCAGTGATCACAGTGTGTTGAAGTGGGATTTACTCAAGGAGGTAACTACCATCAGAGGTAAAGGGAAGGGTTTTTGTTTTCGTAAAGGCGACTATGATGGTCTGAGACAGTATTTAAATTCTATACAGTGGGGCCAACTGATGATGTTACCAACAGCAAACTCAAAATGGGAAGCATTCAAGGAACTAATCTTGGAGGCTACCAGGCTTTACATACCAACTAAGAAATATTGTTCAAGGGTTAGGCCTAAATGGTTGTCAGATGAACTAATGAGACATGTGGCAGAGAAGAAAAATGCATGGGATACATACAAATTAATGGGTGACATGGAAGCCTATGATAGGTATAAGTTGGTCTGTAACCAAGTCACAAAGGAGATTAGGCAGGCAAAGGCAGACTACGAAAAATCCTTGGCAAAGGATGCAAAGAAAAACAGAAAAGAGTTCTTTACATATTTAAACTCAAGAAGGAAAGGGATGAATCAGATTGGTCCACTGGATATTGATGGTTCAACAGTTGAGGATCCTGCTCAGGTGGCTAACAATCTAAACGAGTATTTTGCATCTACATTCATACATGAGGAGTTATTCAGGAAGGAGAATGATGTAGGTAAAGTAAACATTGGCAGTGAGCTGGATGATTTTGTAATAACTGAGAGGAAAGTGGAGGAGAGATTGTTGAGGATAAACATAAAAAAGGCACCTGGGGTGGATGGGATTTATCCAGTTATATTAAAGGAGGCAGCAAAGGAAGTAAGCAAACCCCTAGCCATAATTATGAGAGCTTCTTTGGACTCAGGGGAGGTACCCATAGACTGGAGATGTGCAAATGTAACCCCAATTCACAAAGGAGGATCAAAGGCTGACACAAGTAATTATAGACCTGTTAGTTTAACTTCTGTTCCAGGTAAATTAATGGAGGCACTGGTTAAAGAAGCACTGCAGGATCATCTAGACAAGAATTCAGTTATAGCTCAGACGCGGCATGGTTTTGTTAAGGGCAGGTCTTGCCTGACCAATTTGATTGGATACTATGATGTAGTCACAAAAGAACTGGATGCAGGGAATAACTTTGATATTATATATTTGGATCTTAGAAAGGCTTTTGATACTGTTGCACATGGAAGACTGCTGCACAAATTGGAGCAGTGTGGCATTGGAGGCAAATTGCTGCTATGGATAAGGGGATGGTTGAGTGGCAGAAGACAGAGAGTGGTAATCAATGGACACTGCTCAACATGGACTAATGTTATTAGTGGAGTTCCTCAGGGTTCAGTGTTGGGTCCGTTGTTGTTTTCGGTGTTTATGAATGATATTGATGATGGGATATCAAGTTTAATGTCCAAGTTTGCAGATGATACAAAGGTTGGCAGGGTTGTCAAGGACACTACTGACACTATGCTGCTGCAACAGGATCTGGAAAGGTTGAGCAGATGGGCTGAGAGGTGGCAAATGAAGTTTAACATTGAGTACTACATATGGGAAACAGTAACCCCAGAGCAACGTATCAACTCTGCGGTACTACACTGACAGTGGTGGAGAATGAAAAGGACCTGGGGGTAATTGTGCAGGCAGATATGAAGTTCTCTGAGCAGTGCAGACGAGCTGCAAGAGTAGCTCATGGTGTCTTGTCAATGATATACAGGAATTTTTCTAGCAGGGATAAGGAGGTGATTATTCCCTTGTATAAGGCAATGGTTAGGCCACATCTTGAGTACTGTATACAGGTCTGGAGGCCTCATTTCAAGAAGGATGTAGAGCTGCTGGAAGGGGTACAGAGAAGGGCAACAAGATTAGTGAATGGAACAAAGGGTTGCTCTTACGAAGAAAGGCTTAAGTTTTGCAAATTACAGAGTCTGGAGACTAGACACCGGCGAGGTGATCTGATAGAGGTGTATAAGGCTTTGAATGGTTTGAACATGCTCAATGCCAATGGGATTCTTCATCTTGCTCAGAATAATCACCTCAGAGGGCATAAATTCAAATTGAGGAAGGACGGATGTCGGATAGATGTGCGGAAATTTGCCTTTGGCCAGCGGGTGGTTGGTTGGTGGAACCGACTTCCATCACTTGTTGTTGAAGTTGATAGCCTAAACAAATTTAAAGCTCAACTGGACAGGTATTTTGATCGAATGGAGGGGTGAAATGGGAGTGGTGTGTGTTTTTTTTTTTGGTTGATGCTGAATAAACTTGCTTTCTTGCATCATATGCCTCTACTAATGCTAACAATTATACCAATTATTTGGATAAATTAAGCACTGGCTAATTTAGCAGAGAAAAAACAAAACACAGAATGGAAAAATTAGTATTAGTAGTGGATAATGATGTAAGCTTATATAACATCTAAAAAAAAAAATTTCCCCACGTGTCCCTTCTAATAATTTGTCCAATTCTGCCTCAAATTACACAGTGATGAAAAGCACCCTAAACATAGAATTTTTGTTTGTTGTTTTTTAATGAACCCCCAGCACAAAAGGTATTTGAACCCAGAGTACTTAGTACCATGCATGGATTGAAAAGACCAAAAATACTTAGACTTTAATTTCTTTACACTGTAATTTTTCAGACATACATGCGAAGGATGGTTGTTCCAGAAAAACAAAATTTGAACAGATGAATGAGAAGAAAAAAAAAGTTAGTTTTGCAAGTTTGAAGTTAGACAGTAAATAAATGCCAACTCCTTTTGACATATGTGTTGGACTGGTTTGGAAGAAAGTGGAGGAATTCAGAGATGCCAATTCAGAAGGGCAGTGCACATGGAAGTTATCTATAAAAAGGGCATGCAGCAGAAACAGTGTCTACAAGACAGTAAGAAGAGACTTTGTAAACAGAAATGGCTCATTAATTAATCTGACTACACTCTTTTGAATGGTGTCTAAAAGCCTGAGGGGAGATTTTAGGGTACCACCCCAGGTGTGAGAACAATATTCCATGATAGGACAAATCTGAGATATTTGTACAGAGTGAAGTTGTTTACAAGGAAAAGTAACACAGCATACCACAGAAATGGTTAGACTGGAAAAGCTGTATATGAGAAATCACCGACCAAAAGTGCAAAAAATGGGGAACAGAAAAAAGTTGGAAACCAGATTGGCCTCTTACATAATAGCTCCAGGAAAGGCAATGTAAACAAGATGATGTAGCTAATGAACTGAATCAGTACTTTGTATCAAATTTTATACACGAAAATCTCTTCTGAGGTTGGTGTTGTTCTTTTTTAACCTGGTCTACTATCCTTGACCACTATGGTTTCAAAAAAGTAAGAATTTTTTTGTCTTCTTTTGCAATGATCAGGTAATGGTATAATGGCTATGCGGTGACAAAAATACCAAAGTTTGGGAATTACTGACATAACAAAAACAAACTTTCAGTTCTAGAGAAATCTGCAACATGGTTAAGAAAATGCCATTTGTTGGCAACCCATAATAATTCTCCACTATATACAACACTATTTTATTTTATTTATTTATTTATTTACGCCTAGTTGCATTTGTTTTTGATTATAGTATAAACAACACTATACTTACACCCTCAAAGTCCGATCTATCAATCTTCATTTTTAAGTGAAACTTTTAACAAAAAAATTTAAAAAAAAAGTAACCAGCTAGATATGGAAAATGTCAATGAATCGGCACACTTTTACAAACAAATGCTTGTAATAATCTCTGGATAATCTGCTTAGAGTATTTTTATTTCTTTCAACAAGGTACTTCATTAAAAAGAACCTACTATCTTCAAAAACTTATCTGTTATACACTCAAGATTATAATTCCATACCTCGAAAGTCTGGTTGACGCACGCCACAAAACGCCATAAAATCCAGGTAAACTATTAGTTATTACCATCCGTGTGTCAGCAACATTACCGCACTAATTGTTTTTAGAAGAGAAATTACGAAATTTTTTTTTTTAACTAAAAGTAAGGTTTTATTTTTCATACAATACACAAACGGCAAATTTTTCTGAAAACCCAAATTTGAAAGTGAAATCTACCCATGAGTAACCAGCCGCTCGATTCAGGAAAAACTTAATATTACGATTAATAATATAGCCCTTTCACAAGAAAAGTGACGACTATCTAAATTAAATATGCAGTACAGGTTGAGAGAACTGGAAAGAGGAAGTTTTGTGTGTCGTAAGTTTCGTTTGTTCCTTTACTCTTTTTTTAAGGCAATGGTCGAATGACCAAGAAATAAACAGCATTAAAAAAATAACAAAAATCAATGTAAAAAAAAAAACCCTGCCCAAATGCACTGAATATTTTTTTATGTTTGAATAGCCAACGTTAATAAATGGAGCGTGCAATATTTATATATTCTGCATAATATAATCCGTGCTAATTTCAGTCTAAAGAGGATGCGCATCATATTTTTGGCGTTAATGAGAGTATTTCGGACTACGTAACAGATATAAAACATAGTATCACCTTGCCAGATGCAGTACCTCCGGCAACTCCAATTAAAAATGGACTTCTATCATCGAAAGCACTAAATCCATTAAAAAACTTAGGAGTATTCGGATTCCCAAAGGCTGCCATATTACCTAATCATAACAGAAAATGCAGCTGATAGAAAACAGTGTCACCCTGCAAAGAATTAAAACATGTAAACGCTGTACTGGTGCTGCCACCAACTGTTTAAAGACAAGTGCCTTAAAGAAAGTCAAAAATATATCTAATTTTCAAGAGAGACAGACCAGTTACTTTACACGCTGGGCAACATAATGCTTTTTTCTCTCTAGGCCAAACTACAGATATATTCCTTCCTCGAAGCCACCCAACTGCATCTAACACACAATATTAACAAATATAAGGGTGGTTAAAATATGGATAAGATTATTTTATTACTGGCTAAGGTACATAGGATGTAAAGTAGCCATGGTGACTGCATCAGGTTACCCTCAACAGGATACCTCCGGATGAGGACACCATAGCTACTTTGCATTCCTATTAAGTGCTTGTGCTACTGGTGATAGCCAAGAGGGACTCATATTATTTTAGATTGATAAACAAAAAAGTCCAATCAACATGTATACAGATAGTCAGCAGAGAATTTTTCGTGAGCCACCGAACTACATATAAGAACTAATGTATATTGTAGTTGAAGCATTGGATATTATGTTTGTTGTCATGGGCTCAGTGGCGGATTTAGTACTTGAGAGGCCCCAGGCGCAATTCAATTTTGAGGCCCTCCCTCTAAATATTTTCGGTACCACTACAGTGTGCATTCTACGCGCACGTTTTTACTATAGCACGCGCTCTAGATTTGGTGTTAGGATTTTAATCATTTTGGTTGCGCAGTTCTTTCATACATATTTGAACTAATGTTTAAATGAAAAATTGTCACAACTAAGCATTAATGATAATACGTATTCTACTTCAGATTCACTTAGTTCGCATAGATATTTCATATAATATGTAGGGATATTCGCATAAGAGTTTACTAACTTCTCATATTAAATTATAGTTTTATTCAGTAACGGTAATAATGATGAGTGTAAAAATTAAAGATGAAGCAATTTTATTATTTTTTTTGAGACCGCACAGGCGCGCCACGTGCGCCTGTGCGGAAATCCGCCACTACATGGGCTGGTTTGAGAAATGAACAGACAATATGGCGGATGCATAGAAAATATTCTCGGTTCGAGCATAAAAGTGTTCCATTTTGTTTTATAATAAAAAGCAACACTTTTTATTATAAATTATGAATTATTATTATGTGCTAAGATACCTAAAATGTGACGTACTGAATGCATTAACTAACTTGTTCATCACCTAATGTCAGGAGCGTATTCAGGGGTGGGAAGAGGAAGAATATGCCCCGTAACCAAAAATTTGAAATAAAAGAAAAAGAACGCCGGAGGCATTCTAAAAAAAAAACTGAAAAGCTTGGTCGCCATGCCCCCTTATGATGATACTTGGACTTGGTCCATGCCCACCTTACGATGATGCCTAGATCTGGTCCGTGCCCCCCTTACGATGATATCTGGATCTGATTCGTGCCCCCCCCCCCGATACACCACTGCTTAATGTTATATGATAACAAAAAGATTTGAGGGAAAAACAAAAACTGTTACAGACAGCTGTCTGTAACACTAACGGCGCTAATAGTAATGTAAGAGATATTTTTATAACTGGAAACAAGAAATGCACATTTTCAAGAGATTTGCAAAGAAATTTAAAAGGTTTATAGAGATTAGGTAATAATGTTCCAAACAATTAGCATTGATGGAATTCAGACATGACCAAAAGTAAAATTTATATCAGTGCATATAGTGTTATTTGCATTTTTAAATTAAGAGCATTTTGAATTCAAAAATTACCTCTAGTGATGTAGTTTTAGCCTTATTCTAAATTTCATGGAGAATTTAATTAGTATGCATTGGAAAAAGTTGCTTATTAATGATGGGAGGATATACTGCTGCAAAGTATTGGGCTGAAATGGAAAAAACCAAAACTTACTATGCATTTTTAGATTAGGGTAATGGAAATAGTTTATAAATTGTACATTCAAAGAGAAAAAAAATGCATTAGTCTCATTTCAAAATTATACTGCTGTTTGATTATGTAAATAGCAGAAATTTTTATTTTATTATAAAACTCGTCATTATTTATAAAGAAGCGAATATTTCCCGTATCTGCAGTTTTGGAAGGTTTTTAATAGCAGATTAGGCTATGCCTTAAGAAGTGGAGAAAGCGGTACACCGTGAAATTTTGTTCAGGAAATTACTCACATGTTCATTATTTTAGCTCTTACAATTGCTAACACGCGATAGTTCAATTATACAGGGTGTCTCAAAAATATTGGTACAAACGTTTAGGGGAGGTAGGCAACAGCTAAAGGAATGTGAATCGCATAGGAACCCATAACCGGAAACGTCACGGGAAAGTAGTAGCAGAGGCACAAGAAGTAGAAATGACACAAGACAGTAATTAGTGGCAAACATTTATTTGACATAATATTAACAATGGAGTACGAGATGGATGCATTTCATGATGTTATAACAGATGCTCGAAGGTTGCACCATGAGACGCGATGCATGCGTGACACCGACGCAGCATGGATTGGCGGACAAGATCGAACACACCTGGAGTTTCTTTGACAGTAGCGGCAGCGCAGACGAGTTTCGCCACGAGATCCATTTCCGTCTCCACAGGCGATTCATACACGATAGATTTGAGCCCCCCCCCCCCAGAAAGAAATCAAGGCTCGATAAATCAGGTGAGCGTGGGGGCCAGGCAACGGGTCCACCACGGACAATCCATCGACGCTTAAAACGCCTGTTCAAATGGTCACAAACACACCTTTCATAATGGGCAGGCACCCCGTCATGTTGAAACCAAATGTTGCGTCTCACATTTGCTGGAATATCGTCCAGTAACCCTCGTAGAACTTGTTCAAGAAAGAACCGATGTTTAGCGGAGTACATGCGGGATGGTAGCAGGCATGGGTCGACTAAGCAGTCACCGACCATACCTGCCCACACATTTATTGCGAAGCGATGTTGTGCTGCGTGGGGGCGCACACCGTGTGGGTTGTCGTGAGCCCACACATAAGCATTGTGCTAATTGAATAAGCCTTCCCGAGTGAAATAAGCCTCATCCGTGAACAAAACATAGGCTGGAAAATTCAAGTCTTGAACACTTTCTTGGAAAAACCACTGCACAAAAGCCACACGTGCAAGATGATCTTGGGGGAGCAGTAACTGAACCCTTTGGAGATGAAAGGAATCGTCGTGCCAGATACGCTGTACACTGCAACGAGACACTCCTAAGGCAGAGGCAACGGCACGTGTGCTGGTAGTAGGATTATTCTAGACGGCATTCAACACACTTTCTTCCATGGCGAGAGTTCGCGTCGAACGTCGTCTGCCCACACTACTCCTGTTACCTCTAAATGATGCATACGCGCAAACGAACGGTGATCCGGTACATGTCTGTCCGGGAAGCGTTCTCCATAAATTCGTTGAGCGTCTCATCCATTGCCCTCTGCTAATCCATACACTAGTAGGTGCATGTCTGCCAGTTCACAGTTCGTATATCGATGCATGCTCTTTGTGCGGCGACTACTGCTTGAATGAGCAAACCAGAAATTTTCCCTCTCGCGAACTGATGAACAGCGCCGTGTACCGACTTTCGGTGGCGTTTCCGTTTAGGGGTTCCTATGCGAATCACATTTCTTTAGATGTTACCTCTCCCCTCCCCCCTAAGCGTTTGTACCAATATTTTTAAGACACCCTATAGAATAAAGAACTAGTGGAAAATGACGAAAAGTTATACATTATTATTCAAAAAATAACTCATGTCATCTCTTTCCCCTCTAATAATATGTTAAACTATCCACTTCCGTAATACTAGATGGAAGGTGGTTCCAATAGATTACTATCTGGCCGAAACCACGTTTTTTCACAATTTTCCCGCAATTCTTTTTCAGTTCAACTACATTGAAAGGCTTTGACACTTCAGTCAGGTAGTATCTTAGGCGATATTGCGCCGTATATAATATGCTTGAAAATTGCGTGTGTTCTGTTGTCGTTTTCCTGGACGAAAAATCTGAATTTTCGGGAAAAAACCATGCTACTCTCGTCTCAGGATTAACCCAGCCAATGAAAAAGGCCCATATAAATTCCTAGCGTCATTGAAAGGTTTCGTACTCCTGTCTTTATACCAGGTGATATTTCGAGATAATGCTCAAGGTGATACCAGGTGATATTATACCAGCTGTGTCCACGTAGGCAGGGCAGCGTTGTATATAATTGCTGCTCGTGTTCAAAGGAAAAATATGCTGCCTCGGAACATTGTAATCCGCCTCCAAATAAATAACATTTTTTGTAATAATATTTTATCGATATTAGAATTTATAATATTTACATTTTTTATTTTATTTCCTTATCAAACTTTATTCATGCTGCACTATTTGAACATGAAAAGTTAACATAAAATTCAGACAGCTTTGTGGAATAAATTTTATCGAAATTTGATATGTATGTTTTAAATAATATCACTTAGTTTTGAAAAAAAAATCGTAAAAACAGATATTAATAATAAATGTTATAAAAATACATAAATATATAATAATAATAATAACCTTTATTTATAACTAAACATAATTACATGTGTAAAGTTTAATTCATGTGTTATTACATATTTAACTTATAAAATAAAATGACTGGATATTAAATAAATTGAACTTTTCCGGCTTTCAGTTCTGAAAATTTTTTTATCACTTCATGCATATCTAAATTTTCAGCTAAATCGTGTTCTATCGAGACTAGTGCTAAATTATCCAATCTGTCTTGGGACATTTTACTACAAAGATAATTTTTAATTATAATTATTTTTAATTTGGAAAATGATCTTTCCCCAGTAGCTACACTCAGTGACAATGTAAGAAGTATTCTTAGAGCAACCGCTACATTTGGAAAAGGGGTGCATAAATTATTTTAAAAAATATACTCTAATACTTCTGTTACTCTCAAATCTGGTTATAAAATATTTTTAAAAATATAAAATATTTTTAGTTCGTGGTCATGTCAATGGCATCGATATCCTTTTCGTTCTTGATATCGTCTATTAATTTATTTTGCAAATCTTTACAACATTTTAGAATTTCTTGATCGGGCACATGCTTTAAATTATGTATGTCATATAAAAAATTGAAGTCATCACTATGTGTTCTTAATAAATCAAACCTGTCTTTAAGAGAATTTATTGTTGTGTCTATATTGAAAAATAAAAATTAATTTTAAAATTTAACTGTGCATCGTTTATGCATTCATCTGGATTTTCATAATCAAATGATTCAAATTGAATTTTATTTTTAAGTCGACATATAAGAGAGACATCAGGAAATTTAGTTTCGGTTTCCAATATTTCTGCTAACTGTTTTGATTCATTTAAAAGTTCTAAACATCCACTTTCAGATCGTTTATTTTGTAAGTAATTATATGAATTATTTAACTGATCACCAAGAAATTTATATTCGATTTTGGATTTTGCGTTGTTTTACTTATTGCATTCACATTATTTAATATTTCGTACCAAATTACTATTGAACATGCAAATTTAAATGACTTTAACTTCGAAGCTAAACATTTTGACTGTTGTCGTGATTTAACATCTTTGTTCTTACCTTCCATTATTTCTAAAAGGGCATCATAAATTTCGCCAATTTCTTGTCTTAATTGCATCTATACGACTTTCCCGTCTTGTATTGCTTACTGGTGTTAAAAGCAATTTTCGAAACATGTTTTTTCAAAACGTCCCAACGTTGCGTGGACGAATAAAAAAATATAAACAATTCTTGAACTGAGTTAAAAAAATTTACTGTTTCAAAATTAATTTTGGCAGCATCATTAGCCACCAAGTTGAGACTATGTGTAGCACAGAGTACAAAAAAAAAAAAAAAAAAAGCACGGGGGTTGATATTTAAATTTTTTCTTTGCAAACCATTATGTTTGCCCCTCATGTTAGCTCCGTTGTCATAACCTTGCCCGCGCCTATCATTAATATTATTAGTCATATAGTGCAAGGAAGCATGAGGCTTATGCTGCACCAGCCAAAAAAAAAAAAAAAAAAAAATTTCCAGGTTACCCTGAGAGAGAGAAATAGAAAGGAATCACCAAGAAAGAGAAGAATGATGATATCCAGCTCAGGACCCTAGGTGTGCCAAGCCCATACTCACCAGATGTAAGCCCCTGGGGTTCAAGGCATAATTCATTAAATTTGTTTAAAATAAATGCACTTAACCGGGCACACCCAGGGTCCTGAGCTGGATATCATCATTCTTCTCTTTCTTGGTGATTCCCTTCTACTTTTGACTGTCTCTCTCTCTCTCTCTCTCAGGGTTATTCGGGAACTTTTTTTTTTCCTGGTGCAGCATAAGCCTCGGCTTCCTTGCATCATATGGATATTAATAATAATAATAATAAGAAGAAGAAGAAGAAGAAGAACAACAACCCTTCTCCCATCGAATTTGTTATAGGGGAAAACCCTAAAAAGTGTTCTCTTATATCTACTTTTTTGTTAACTTCATTTAAATTTACTAATCTAATTATGATAGTAAGTTGTTCCGTATGGCTTACATCAGGCGTACAATCTAATATTATAGAAAAATATTTACATCATTTTGCCATAAACAATATGTTGTCTTTAATTTGGAGCAGCAATTAATGATATTATTTCATTCTGAATTTTGTCACCCAGATATGTTGGCATACATGTTTGAGTATTTTGTATTCTTCGAAGGTGTTGTGAAATAGTTGGATCAAACTTTGAAATCATTTCCACAGCTTTTAAAAAAATTGCCATCATTTGAATCAAACAAAATATTATTCATTCTCCTAAGGGCTACATTTTGTCGTGCCAAAAACTGAATTGTATATGTTATCCGTTTTGTTACTTCATACCAATGAATTTTTTCACGATTAAAAATTTCTTGCTCGTAGTGATCTATCGTGGTTTTGTTTTCTAACGCTTTTCTAAGATCCATCCATTTAGTATAATTTTTAATATGAGTTTCATTCTTTTCATGTCTTGGTAAAAATTGGGACAAATCTTATCACTCTGAAAATCCATTTGTAGCTAGCAAATTCTTAGGAAAACCGAAAAGTTTACAGGGAAAACAAAAAACATTATTCATAGATATATAGAGCAACCAGTTTCTTGAGGTTTTTCCCCATTAGGTAAAGTACGTTTGTAATATGAATCGGAAAAATTTTTGCCCATTGTCATCAACAGGATAATTAATATTTTTTACTTATACAGCTTCATTTTGAATTAAAAGTTACACTAACTTATTAGACAGCTTTAAAGGCCACATATCGGCATCGTAACTTATTTCATCAACTTCAATATCCTTTATTTGCGTTTCGGTAGAATCTTTTTCAGCACTACTTCTATCTTGACCTTCATTCTTATCTTCAAATTAATTTTTATTCTCGTCTTCTTCTTTGTAATTTTCTTCGTCGGAACCCAAACCACTTTCTGCTACGGTTACTAGACACGTTGAAGATGTTGACGGTTCTTCGAGACTTTCAAAGTATTTTAAAATAGCACCTTCTGATTTTTTATTTTCTTCATCTTTTACTTTTCTTTTTTTACGATATTGCGCACCGGAAAATCTTTTTGTTTTTCGGAAATTCTGGCTGTCTTTAGGCATGGCTGAATATAAAAAAATATTTTCTATTATTATTATAAATAAATAATATACATACATTTTTCAGTTACGAAAACTCATCTGCTGCAGTCAATTATTTGACGTCAATACTCACCTGCTGCAGTCAAATTTGACGCAATATTTAATTTGAGTAAATAGATAATTTATAATAAACTTAACGCTGATAACGACCGTCTAATTGACCGACTGAGAGAACTTGGGCTTGAAAACAAACAACGATATCAACTTTATTACAACTCTCTACTGGAATCAAACAGCCCGGCTTCGCTATGACAACGACCTGACAGACCCAATTCCAATAAAAAACAGGCGTCCGGCAAGGCTGCCCATTATCTCCCATTCTTTTTAACATCTATTCGGAAATGATCTTCGACCAAACACTAGCTGACAAGAACATCGGCATAAAAGTTAACGGACACTACATCAATAACTTAAGATATGCCGATGACACAGCACTAATAGCGGATTCAGAACAAGATTTACAGACCATCTTGAACGAAGTGGACATAGAAAGCCAAGCATGGGGGCTACGAATCAACAAAAAGAAAACAAAGGTGATGAAGGTCAGCAGGACTGCAAGCAAAATCACGATCAAACTAAACAATGAAAAATTAGAGCAAATACATCGCTTCAAGTATCTCGGAGTACTCATTGATGACCAGCTGAACCATGAGGCCGAAATCAAAAGCAGAATTGAACAAGCCAGGCAGGCATTCACCAAGTGGAAAACCCTCCTCACCGACAGAAGCTTGAACATCATGCTCAAATTACGCACATTGAAATGCTACATCTGGCCAATACTGCTCTATGGTGTAGAAACCTGACTCTAACATCAGCCACTACAAAAAAGCTCCAGGCCTTCGAAATGTGGCTCTACCGAAGAATGCTGAAAATCCCGTGGACAGCCAAGATAACCAACGTACAGGTCCTGCAGGACATGCACACGGAACGGGACCTGCTCAAAACCATCATCAGCAGGAAATGTAAATACCTAGGTCACATCGCTAGGAACCAACAAAAATATCACCTACTACCACTCATCCTGGAGGGAAAGATCGAAGGCAAGAAACGCCCAGGCAAACCGAAAATGGCATGGCTAGATAACATCAACACCTGGCTTCACATGACAACAGCACAAATTCTACACGCAGCGCTAGACAGAGAACAATATCAAAACGAAGTCGCAAACGCCATTCGGCAGCATTAAAGAAGAAGAACGCTTGATAATATTTTTGACGAATTTGATAATATTTATTAAATTTATTTTTTAATATTCTTATGTAATACACTGCACTTTAAAATAAAACTATTAAATGTGAAATTTCAGTTCATTTCCTCTGTAAATTTGGTGGTTCCCTTCTACTTCTGACTCTTGCTGTCCCTCTCTCTCTCTTTCTCAGGGTAACTCAAATATTTTTTTGGCTGGTGCAACATAAGCCTCAGGCTTCCTTGCACCATATGGCTAATAATAATAAACGACACTTGCTATAACGTAACTAACAAAAGTTTTTAGTTGGTGGCGACTAGGTACAAACGAGTAATTCCCCTAAATTTGATCCAATTGTCTCAGCGACCGCGTCCCTATCGTTAAACGAGGTAATACTGTAAAATGGGCTCTCAACAACTACTAATATATGAATGAAGAGTCAAAAAGTTACAGGTTCACTGTCTAATCATTTTTAAAAATTGTTTGTTTTGTTAAGTATTGAGCTATTTATTGGACGTCTAAATAAATGAAATTTAAGAAACGCATGGTATACATACATTGATATCCATAGTAATTCGCTGAGCGGCTCGAGTTAAAAACCGACAAATACTGAGTCAACAAATAAAGACTACATTTACAGAACAACTATCAAGAACAATAGCGCTTTGATAAGTGTTTGGCTGCCTGTTATTTTTATGTTAGTTTATTATGACAAGAATTTCTTTATTCGAATTATGCTTAGTTTCTACATCATTTCGGTCACCCTTGGATTTGGCCGCCTGTGTTCGTCGAACACAGGGTTGGCGCGGCCCTGCACGTAAGCATGTTTTTATCTTTTTACCCACAGGTCAATTGCAAATACTGTACTGTATTTGAAATATTTAATGTGTTTAAAATAAAGCGAATGGCTTATGGGATTTGTTATATGCATTAACTTTATACTTTCGGTGTACATACAGCATAGTTTACTCATAGATCTGAACTACATATGTAGCGTAAAGGCATCGTTTTAATTGTATCTCATATTGTGGGTGCCTTCACAACGAGGTCGCTGGTAGTGCACTACTTCAAATAAATAACGCTTCTCTAGTAGAGAAGGCTACTATTATTTATTTTCAGTGGATACCACCACCCAGACGATCGTTTTGAAGCTAGTGGGCGCCATCATCATCATTGGGTGGGCAGGTACCCTGGTAATGCAACATACCATCACAGTTGCGAAGTTATTTCTACTGGTTATTATTTCCACAATATGAGAGATGCCAAATGGTGTAGGTAATAATACCTACACTATTTGGCATTTCTCATATTGTGGAAATAACTTCGCAACTGTGATGCATGTTGCATTACCAGGGTACCTGCCCACCCACTGATGATGAAGCGCACTAGCTTCGAAACGATCGTCTGGGTGGTGGTATCCGCTGAAAATAAATAACAGTAGTCTTCTCTAGTAGAGAAGACTACTTGAAGTAGTGCAATCAGTGTTGCCAACTCTTAATAATACTTCCCGCTAGCCGCATGCTCAAAATCCGCTATTTTTAACACTTAACCCGCTAACTTTTTAAATTTTCAATTGGGTTAAATCCTATTAATGGGCGCCATAAAAAAAATTTAAGACCCTACATTATGTCCAGACAAAAACCTCCAAATTGCATATCAAATGCAGTTTATTCTGAGGAAGAAGTCAAAAATAACAACTATCGTTTAACGGAGTTGATGAATTTATGCAGTGGCAATATTAATCGCTTGATTTCTTGGTTGGCGAAATATCACATTTTGCAAAAGTACAGCTTTTGGTGAAGTTTGCAAACTTGAAATGCGTCTAACAAAAAGTAAATGTAAAACTGATATGTTTAGATGGGGTTTTAAGAAACCTTGCCGTAAAACAAAGATTATCAGACATAAATCATTTTATGATGATAGTACATTAGCGTTATCTCAAAATTTATTATTTTTATGCTTCTGGTCCTAAGATTGGTCTCAGGATCGCATTGCTCTTGATTTAAATATCAATAAAAAAAAAGAATCATCAGTGATGGATGGCCTGCATATAAAGATCTCTACCGAGACATTAATTATACCTATGATGAAGTTATTCATCGCTATAATTTTGTTTCTCCACATGATTCAATTACGACGAATAAAAATAATCCAATGGCATTCCTTCGTGGTTTCAAAAAAAGGTGGAGCTAATTCATTAGAATTTTTTCCACATTTTTAGATTTGATTCAACAATTTAAAGCTATGAACCAACGGTCATATCGTTTGACGGCAAGTGTAACTACGTATTGAAATTGTTGTGGTTCCCCTCAGGGGATCCCTGAATAATATAAAACCGATTCTTCGTTTTATAAAAAAAAACTATTAAATAAGATATCCCTACTATGTTTACGATGTATATCAATAAAACATTTCAATTACGAAATATTTATATTGTTAAATAAATATTTCTTAATTTAAATGTTACATTGCCAAAATATATAAAATGCTAAACATATTTTAAATTACTACATTTAAACTCATTCCGCTAAATCTAGCGGGAAAACCGCTAAATTGCAACTGATATTGTGTGTAGGCTAAATATCAGATACAATTAAAACGATGCCTTTACGCTACATACGTAGTTAAAATTTATGGGTAAACTATGGTGTATCTACACCGATATTATATAGTTAATTACCTAAACCCACAAGAAATTATGCCTTATGCATTTCGTCTTCTAATATGTTTTGTGCATTATAAAATTTGACCTTCGTTCGAGGTTATATGCGAGAATCTCTTTGTACGAGACTAAAAAGCCATTTTGCTGGGCTAGTGCGATAATGGAATCATTCAGTTCATGTTTCGTTAATCATCAACGAATGTCGCTGTTGGTTAGTTTTGTGTTATTTATGTAGAATATCATATTTCTTGCGCGTTTGCCTTTTTTCAGTGATTGATTATGTTTGCAATTTGTGCTTATTATGTCTTAATTCTTGTACAGAATTTATGTTTATAAGTAACTATCGGCCATAAATATAATCTAGTGACTCGCAAATATGGCGACTCTGAAGTCATTTTTGCCCGCCCCAACTCAAGCTGTGTACGATCGAGATGAAGTGGATTCCTTACGACGAGTCCCTTCTCATGCATTAGTTGTTACTTCTCGCACTGCCCCACCCTACGGACAAAGGAAAGGATGGGTGCCACGCTCCGTCGAGGACTTCGGTGATGGTGGGGCTTTTCCTGAGATACATGTTGCTCAGTATCCATTGGATATGGGACGTAAAAAAGAAAAAACTACTTCCAATGCCCTACCTGTGCAGCTGGATGCCCAAGGAAAGATAAAATATGACGTTATTGTGCGGCAGGGACACAGTAAAGATAAACTTATTTATCATAAGTTTAAAGACTTATTACCAGCAGAAATTCCCGGCGATGAAGATACACACTTGCAAAAACCTCCCGAAGAAGAAGTTCAGGAAACAACAGAACGTACCCGAGCAGCGCTGGAGAATTTGATTCACACTAAAATATCAGCTGCAATGCCTGTGAGAGCAGCAGAAAAACCTGCTGCTGCTCAGTACATAAGATATACACCTACACAACAAGGAATAGCATTTAATTCTGGTGCTAAGCAGAGAATTATTCGAATGGTAGAAGTTCAGAAAGACCCAATGGAACCACCCCATTTTAAAACAAATAAAAAGATACCACGTGGGCCACCATCTCCTCCTGCAACAGTAATGCATTCTCCTACACGAAAAGTTACAGTGAAGGAACAACAGGAATGGCGAATTCCGCCTTGTATTTCTAACTGGAAAAATGCAAAAGGTTACACTATACCTCTTGATAAGCGTTTAGCTGCTGATGGAAGAGGTCTTCAGCAAGTACATATAAATGAAAACTTTGCAAAACTGGCAGAAGCATTATATATTGCAGATAGGAAAGCAAGAGAGGCTGTAGAAATGAGAGCACAGCTGGAAAAAAAATTGGCCCAGAAAGAAAAAGAGAAAAAAGAGGAACACTTGCGACAGCTGGCACAAAAGGCCCGTGAAGAGCGTGCTGGTATTCGTACGCAAGCCTCTGCAGATGAAGAAACAAGAGAACGTGAACAGCTTAGATATGAACGTCACAAGGAAAGGCAAAAAGACAGAAATCTTGCAAGAGCTGCACCAGACAAGAGAAATAAGTTGGAAAAACAACGTGAACGGGATATTAGCGAACAGATAGCTCTTGGTCTTCCCAATGCTAGACAAACAATGGGAGAACTTCAGGTTGATCAGCGACTTTTAAATCAGAGCAAAGGATTGAGCAGTGGTTTTGGTGATGATGAGGATTATTCAGTATATGATAAACCTTGGAGAGATCAAAGTGTGAGCCGTAATATATACAGACCAACACATAATCAGGATAAGGAGATATATGGAGATGAATTAGAAAATCTTATTAAAAGTTCACGCTTTGTGCCTGATAAAGACTTTTCTGGCACTGATCGTTCAGTAAGGCGTGAGGGCCCAGTACAGTTTGAAAAACAAGAGGAAGAAGATCCTTTTGGTTTAGATAAATTCTTGACAGAAGCAAAAAAAGCTAGTAAACGCCCTGTGGATGACAAAAGGGAGTATGAAAGAGAACATTCCAAAAGAAGAAGAGACTAAAATAGTAGTTACTCTAAAGGTATGACATAAACTTTGCCAAAGTGAATGTTTAATGCTGTGTGTGCATTTATATATTTATATATATAATCACATACATATACTAATGAACCTCTTTAATGTCAAGAGTGATGTATATAGATGTGTAAATAAATGTATTTACATTCCCTTCAACTAATTCTATTCTGTTGTGATTTGCATATTTTCTGTATAATCAAATATATAATTAAAATGATTTTTTTAAAAGAATTTTCATTATTTATTTTCATTTTACAGTTTTGTTGATAAATGGTGAAAAATTTCATTGCAGTGGTTTGAAATTAAAAAAAAAAATGGTGGGAATAGTAAAATTAAGTTTGTCACAGTTTTTATGAGCACAATCCACACTGTCAGTGGCTAGCTTTGGTATTACAAGACAACAGTTTTATTAATATTTTGTAATGGACCTATTCTTTGCAATAAAATGAAAATATGATCAGTTATATTTACCTCTTATTTGAAGAGGTATAAAATAAAACAACTTTGCCATGGCCTGAATTGCTTTGTTATAGATAACAAACAACCTAAGAATACAAAATCTTGAATTATTTGTTAATAATTAAATAAATTGGTTGTTTCTTAATGCCTATATCACCAATTCTGTTAAAAATAAAAGATTAGGATAGTTACAAAAATAAATATTAAACACCATGCATATTCTGAAAATAGGTTTTTCTTGGCAAAGAAAAACCTATTTTCAGAATATGCAGGGTGCTGTTACAAATGGTACGTTAAGAGATTATTTAAAATCTTCCATCTCGTCATTCCAACTCAAAAATTAAAACAATGCACTTTGTTTTGCATTTTATTTTATATTTTCACATTTTGAAATTTGGTCAGTGCAGAAGAAACATCTAAGTTTTGAGGCCTTTTTGCCATTGTTCTTGGGAGACTATACTATAATACATTGATTTCCCATTGCCTTTTGTGCTTGTGTTTCAGACTGATTTGTATAGGCTGAAAAAAGTAAAAACTTGGATTAACTCACAGGAAAAAATCCTACTCCTTTCATCTGAGATCAGCTTTCTCAGTTCTAATTCAAGAAATTTAAAAATTCCTTCAGTCTGACAGAAATAAACCTAGACCCTTGCCATTATACTGCTTTGGAATTCCTGCATTAAGTTACTTTAGAAGTGAATTGAATAATCAAGAAATGAACTGTTGCAACATTTTAAACCCTATATCAGGTCCTTCACATGCACAAGCGAGAACGTGGATTACAAATTTGTCTTTCTCAAACTGCTGAACCTATGTTATAAGAGGAGTCTATAATTCAGAGGCTACTATTCTCGTGGCCTGTTGTTTCTCTCATTCCATTAATCCCTACTTAATCTTGTTGAAAAGCTTATTCCATAGTCTCCCTAATGCAACATTGTTAAATTTCCTGATGTAAAAGGTTGTTCCTTTTTTCAAACCCTCTATTAATGGCAAAGTTCCTATCACTGTAGAGGAGAAAAATATAGGGGCACTGTGGAAGGGACTTTTCAGGACAATAAGATTAGAGATTAAATGGGGTAGGGAGCAATAGACTAAGAGTGCTAGGCACTGGATTAGAGACTGCTTTCAGAACATGGCATCGATGGTTGAAGATATGGAAATTTGTAATCCTTATGCACACTCCATGTGCATATAAACAGGACCTCGTATAGGATTTTAAATGTGATGCTTAGTTATTTAAAATACAGTAAAATCTTTTTAATACAAACTCAGTTTATACAAAGTACTTGTTTATAGGAAGCACATACTATTCCCCTGCAAAAGGATAGGTTTTTCTATGTAAATATATTCATTTATTACAAAATTCAGTTAATATGTATTACAAAGTTTTTCACCCTGTGAGAAATAAATATTGTTATTTTGTGTAAATCTTGACAGATTGTCTGATTATTTCCCCTATTATTGCCTCCCAGTTCCCTGCTTCCGGAAGTATGGCACTAACTTGTTAGAATTTACTTTTGTGTAAACAAAACAGTTTATGGTAGCTATAACTTAAGTGCACTCTGAAAAACATCATTGTGAAGGACAAGCTGTTAAATTAAAAGAATAAAAAAAGTTTTTTTTTGTTTTTGCGTACACTCCCTCACTCTCTCCACGGGATTAAGGTCAGTTGCAATTGTTACACCAGTTCAAAGAGTCTTTTGCTACAACATAATGTATTTTTTGTGCCATTTTTATCTGAGTTGATTAATCTTTAAATTAATTTAAAGTTTGTTTATATTAAATCTCATCTAGCAGTGTTATGGTGACAAAACGTAAACGGACTGAATTAAGCCTGGAAATTAAACTGAAAATTCTACAAGAGACTAATAGGATGGAACAAAGCAAAACAGACATTGCAAAGGAATACAACATCCGTTTACCTACTTTATTTACAATACTGAAAAAACTTTAAAAAAAATTGAAGCGTGTTATACTGGAGCAGCAATAAAAAAACAGGAAACTAATTTGTAGTGCAAAACATGAGGAGTTTGAAACAAAACTTTTTGAGTGGAAAATACCAACAAATGCATCTAATTTGCCAATATCAGATCCGATTTTGCAAGAAAAGGCAAATTATCTAGCTCAGCAACATGGAGTTAGCGACTTCAAATGCAGCAGTGGCTGGCGCCAAAGATTTAGACAGGAATAACTTGATTGCAAAATGTTTGTAGTTTGGATTAGTCAACAAAGAAAAGGCTACAGACTGTTTGTGTTGTGTACGGTTCAATCTTGAAAATATGAGGCAGAGGATATTTTTAATCTTGACGAGACAGGTTTATTTTATGGTTTACTGCCAAACAAAACATTTATTTGCTGTTTGAGGAGAGGCTTGTCATGGTGGAAAATTAAGTAAACAAAGACTCACTGTTCTGTTATGCTGCAATTCAGATGGCAGTACAAAACTAAGCCCACTTGTGATTGGTAAGTGTTCCAAGCCAATATGTTTTAAAGAAGTTAACCAACTTCCCTATGATTATGAGGCCAATAGAAAGTGCTTGGCTTTCGGTAAAAATTTTTCAGTCTTGGTTATCAAAAGGAGGACAGAAGGATGGCTTCAGAAAAAAGGAACATTTTGATGATTCTAGATAATTGTACAGCACATTCTGCCAAGACACTCAAGTTGACAAATATACGGCTGTTTTTTTTACCTCCCAATACCATCAGTTTTATGCAGCCACTGGATCAAGGCATTATTTATAAGCTCAAGAGAGCATATAGAGTCCGCATGATAAGGTACTTGATCTGCAACATAGAAGAAGGGAACAATTTGCAGCCAAATTGGAATTTCTTGGATGCTATCGGTAACCTTGTTATTGCTTGGTACAGTATTGCATCAAGTGTAATAATCAACTGCTTCAGAAAGAGTGTCTTTGGAGAGAATATCATTGAAAAACGTGGTCCAGCAGACGAGCGTGATAGTGACATTGAGGAATGGGTAATTTGAAGGATGATGCATTTTGTTGGTGAATTTGAAGAGTTTGTGAAGCTAGATGATGAAGTTGCTACCACAGCAAAGCCAACATCAGAACTGCTGAACACCAATCAAAATGATGTTTGTGTTACTAGAGAAAGTGAAGCACATACACACTGCCATCTAAAAAAGATGCCCAAAATGCATTGAGCATAATAGAGAATGTGTTGGCCTGCAGTAACAATAAAGAAACAACTGTTGCATTTGGTAATGTCTGTGCCCTAGTTAAAAATGCATATAAGACAAAACTGTGTAAACAACATTGGATTCTTTTTTAAATTAGATTAAATTATTGAAAAGTTTGTATGTCTCCTTTTATATTAAGATTGTAATTCTTTTTACTGTGATACTAAAATATTGTATATATCAAAATACTGTACAATATTTTCATTTCTGTTAATTTTATCTTAGTTTATCTTACAAATAAAATCTTTAAAAAAATGTGTTATTCATATTACTTTATTGTTAAACAAAACTTTTATTTTTATTAATTTAAGTGAATTTATTTTTGATATTATTATTATTATTATTCATAGATATTATGGTATGTACCAAAAAAAAGTAAATCTTGACACTTTTGGGGGACCTTGTTATTAAAAAACGTGAAAATTTAGGTACCTTGAATTTTGTATTAACAAAGATTTGACTGTATATACCTTAATGTATAAAATGTTTCTATAATTAATTTCTTGTGGATGTTACGCAAAAAGAAAATGTCTCATTTAAAGATGTGATTAAAGCTGAATTAATAACGTCGTTGCTTCCTGTAAAGTATCATGACAGAATAGGAGTAGGTTATGATACAGTGGCATATAATAACTTGTTCTAATATTTATATTGGTTAGGTTATTTTCAGGCTGCGTAAATTCCCAGAGGCAGATCTGTATGCCACTGAACGGGTCCTCAGGTTTGCAGATAGGGGAAATGCCCTTAGATATAGGAGCTTGACTACCTTGATCTGGGGTAGTCCCAGATCAAGGTAGTCAGTTGATCCACCATCTGGGACTACCAAGGTAGTCCCAGATGGTGGATCAACTCTATAAAAACCACTAAAGCTCATTGACTGAAGAACATTTGAATTTTCCAAGCAATATGGAGATAATCTATGTAGCAGTCAGAATAGTGTGATGCAGAAGGTAATGCAAAACCACTGCATTAATTCCCAAGAACACAAACAAATACCATGATCAGTAACAACCATAAATATACCTCCTAGTCTTGATAGATGACCATACATTATGGTATTCAGGAGGCAATGAACACAAAAAAGTAGTTGGTATTTTTCTACAAATGTTTTCCATAACCACTCTCCTCCTTACTTCCACAACAAATGCCTGGTATCACCTGCTATGTTATTTTTGAAGTTTTCAAAATCTGTTTTTACAGCTATCCCTTGCTACACAATTATTTTTCACATGTGTATTATACTGCAGATAAAAACATATCTTGAATGCAACAATTATAAAACAAACTGCAGTCTGTGGGCATCAATCATTATGCATAATTCACAATGAAGAAAAAACTGAATAGCACACAAAGGCAAATAGATGTTCTGCCATCTTATACATCACTCACAAAACATTTATCTTGAAGTTATTAGGCATAAGTTCATACCTACAAATTTTTACCGTTGAAAATTATTAAAAGTTTTTATGTGGAATATGAATATACAGAAATTATAATTTGTGAAGGTAAGAAATAGTTCAAAGTTATAAAGTAGTAAGAAAAGTTAGTTATAAAGTAAGTAAGAAATAGTTCATTTACAGCAGTGAAACTACCATACAACCACATCTGACACTGCAGGAGGGGGATGCCAGAATTTATAGAAAGAAAAAATATGCTGTTTATTATGTTAAACTGTTTGGTTTGGTACATAACAGGAAACAGAAACATCCATCATTTCATTTAAAATAACCTCTTCATGTGCTATTTCCATCTTGGATGGTTGGAGGCCATCAAACATCAGTGGTCTTTCTCTACTCCTATGATTGATTTCTTCTATGGAAAGTCCCATCCAATCTTTTATATCATCCATCCAGTTTCTTCCTCTGAGTCTTTTTGTGGTAATTTTCTCTTCTAAGCTCAAGTTAGGTATTTCATATTTTGAACCTCTTGCAACGTGACCACAGAAGCCTATTTTGAGTCTGCAGATTTTGTTTCTCTTTCGGTGCCACTCATTTGAAAGACTGCTTTATTGGATATTTTGTCTGTCCACTTGATTTTCATCATTCTTCTCAATGCCCACATTTCAAATGCTTCTATTCTTTTTACGACATCTTTCTTGGAGGTCCATGTTTTATATCCATACATTAAAATTGGCCATAAGTAACACTTTAAAATACTTAGCCTTGTTTTAAGGTATAGTTTTCTTTCACACAATATGTTTTTCATTATGCTGAAGCTTGTCTTGGCTAATCCGATCTTGATTTCTTTGGTCTGATTGTTGTCTGAGATGAAGTGTTTTCCAAGATAGCAGTAGTTGTTTACTTGCACTATAAGATGTTGTTTTTACATTTTATTTGGAAAGCAATTTCATCTCTATTTACACACACACATTTTTTTTTTTTTTTTTTTTTTTGTATTTACTGAAAGCCTTGGGGTTTCACTTTGTATTGCTTCTAACAAATTTTGGAGGTCATTGCTTGTGGTTGCTATTAACATCATATCATCTGCACTTCTTAAATTTTTCCGTTTATGTTAATTCCTATTTTCCAGGTCTTTTTTCCAGGGACTTAATCTTGGAGGCTACTAGGTTTTTCATACCAACTAAGAAATACTGTTCAAGGTTCAGGCCTAAATGGATGTCAGATGAATTAATGACGCTCGTGGCAGAGAAAAAAAAATGCATGGTATGCATATAAATTATCAGGCAACAAAGAAGCCTATGGCAGATATAAACTAGTTTGTAATCAAGTAACAAAGGAGACTAGGCAGGCGAAGGCAGATTACAAGAAATCTTTGGCAAAGGATGCAGAGAAAAATAGCAAAGAGTTCTTTACTTATGTAAACTCTAGAAGAAAGGGGATGAATCTAATTGGTCCACTTAACGTAGATGGTTCGATTATTGATGATCCTGCTCAAGTAGCTGATAAACTGAATGAGTATTTTGCATCTACATTCACACATTAGGAGTTATTCAAGGAGGGGAATGCTAGAAGTTTATCAAACTAACAGAGAGCTAAGTGATTTTGTAATAATTCAGGGCAAAGTGGAGGAGAAATTGTTGAAGTTGAAATAAAAAGTCAAAAAAAGAAGTTGAAAGTTGAAAAAATAAAAGTTAATAAAGTTGAACGTAAAAAAAAGGCACCTGGGGCAGATGGAATCTATCCAGTTATAATGAAGGAGGCAGCAAGGGAAGCAAGCAAACCCTTAGCCATAATTATGAGAGCATTCTTAGAGTCAGGGGAGGTATCGATGGACTGGAGATGCGCAAATATATCACCAATTCACAAAGGGTGACAGTTTAGACCTGTTAGTTTAATTTCTGTTCTGGGGAAAATAATGGAGTCACTGGTTAAAGAGGTGATACAGGATCACCTAGAAAATACGGCAGTAATAGTTAAGACAGCACGGGGTTGTTAAGGGGAAGTCTTGTGTGACCAATTTCATTGGATAGTACGATAGAGTCACAAAGGAACTGGATGCAAAAAATAATTTTGATATCATATACTTGGATTTCAGGAAAGCTTTTGATACTGTTGCACATGGAAGACTGCTGTACAAATTGGAGCGGTATGGCATTAAGGGCAAGTTACTGCAATGGATAAAGGGATGGTTCAGTGGGAGATGGCAGAGAGTGGTAATAAATGGACACTGCTCTACGTGGACTGATGTTATTAGTGGAGTCCCCCAGGGTTTGGTGCTGGGCCCATTGTTGTTTTGTGTATTTATCAATGATATCGATGAAGGTATATCAGGCTTAACATCCAAGTTTGCAGATGATACAAAGGTAGGCAGGGTTGTTAATGACAGTAAAGACAGTATGCTACTGCAACAGGATCTAGGAAAGTTAGGCAGATGTGCTGAGAAGTGGTAACTGAAGTTTAACATTGATAAATGCAAAGTATTCCATAGGGGTGGGAGTAACCTAAGAGAAACGTATCAACTGTGTGGTACTACACTCGGAGGTGGAGAATGAAAAAGACCTGGGGGTAATTGTGCAGACAGATATAAAGTTCTCTGAGCAATGCAGACGGGCTGCCAGAGCAGGTCATGGAGTTTTGCCAATGATATATAGGAATTTTGCTAGCAGAGGATTATCCCTTTGTTTAAGGCCACACCTTGAGTACTGTATACAGGTTGGGAGGCTTCATTTTAGGAAGGATATAGATTTGCTAGAACGAGTACAGAAAAGGGTAACAAGATTGGCGAGAGGAACAAAGAGGTGCGCTCAGTGGTGATCTGTGAATATTTTAACAATGAGGTCGCAGTTTTTTCGACTTTCTACTGAGTAAATTTGCTAGGTCACGGAAGTGACACCATCCTGGCTTCCACTAGAGGTGCTTCCCACGCTCGCACCACTAGTAGTGTGATTAGAGTGCGTGATGTATTTTTCATGACCGGTATGATATCTCGAGTCGGGCAGATTTAGGAGGGGTGGGCAGATGCAGCTTCCCCTTAACCATGCGTATAAGTGAATGTGTAAAACGTTCGTAGGTCTATCTAAAAAAAAAAAAACCTAAAAATCTGGTCGTCATGCTTCGCCTTACGATGATAATTGGATATGAGTGTCTGGAGTTCTAACTTTTTAGAATTTTTGAATAGTATGATGTCACAATCATGCTTCCTGAAGTTATCACTGCAGTAAGTATGATTGCAACAATACAAATATTTGTCAACAATTTCTTTTTTCGTCTCACATTTTCATTACATTCCAATTGTTAGGTGCCCCTAATACCTGCATACGTCGCTTCAACTACAACATTGGTACATCATTTGGTGCTATTTTACAAAGATATTTAGATACATTGCACTTGCAAGTATACATCTCTTACTTTAGTTATCATAAATCCATTGTATCCTGTCTTCCAGAAATTATGAAAATCTTGTGAATGATCAATAAAATATTTACAATAAAAAAGCTCTTTTATTTCATAATCGATATATATAAATCAAAATACCTAAAAGAAATACAAAGGATGTTTTGCATAAACCATTTACTGCGTGTGCTAGGCACACGCACAACTTTTTTATCTTATCTTCCTTCATGGATTAGGCGATCCGCCTGTTCTGATCTTGAAGAGGTCTGCTCATCTTTTTTGGTCTTCCTCTGTCTCTTTTTCCTTTTGCTCTATATGTATAAGCTAATTTAGGGAATCTATTATCTTCCATTCTTTCTACATGTTTTTTCCATCTTTGTCTATATTCTATAATTTTTCCATTAATTGAGTAAATCTTTAATTCCTTTCTAATATTTACGTTTGGTATTTTATCTAATTTTGTACATCCTTTAACATATCTTAATTTCCTTTCTGCAGCTTGTATTCTATTAATGTCCCTTTGTTTCGGTATCCATGTTTCAGAACCATAAAGAAGTGTTGGTATTGCCATTACTTTGAAACGTTTTACTTGTTCTAATATTTTATTGTCTGTAACTATTTTTGTTCTCATCGTATTTTTCCCTTTAAAAACCATTGTTCTAGTTTTCATCGTTGATATTTTAACTTTATATTCTTCTGTTATTTGGTTTAATTTAAATACTGCTCTTTGTAAATTATCTTCACTGTCTTGAATAATTACTTGATCATCTGCAAATAACAGTGTATTAATCTTATTCTTTAATTCGTCTTTTTTTTTTTTTAACAACTAGGGAAATATAATGGATACATTTTTTTCATGATAAAATTTTAATATTGCAAATAAAAAAATAACATGAAATATTTCCTATATCACAAATAACATAAAAACTATCACAGCATTCCACAATATAAAAACAAATATTACATAAAAAACTAACTTTCTAGGAAAAGTACACAAAAAATCACGTATTACATGAAAAAAAATTATTTCACAAATATTCAAGAAAAATTTATTCTAAAAATTGCCAATTTACTTCTTTATTAATATTTGCTGTCGATCTTCTGCTTTACTTAATAGCTGAGCGATGATTACAGAGGAATGATTTGATGTAACGATCCAGATCAAATTGAAGCAATGGTTTTCCATTTAGATGTATGGTCAATTGTCACAATATTCATTACGCTGAAAGCTAACTCAGCTTCAGCACTGCTAATCGCAATGGTTTCAAAGATATTTTCTGGCTTTCTTAATTGAAAAGGGAATTTCACTCAATTTTAAAGATAAACTGTGTTTGACAAAATCTCTAAAATCATTAATTTTTATTTCATATTTTATCAGAAAACTTAAATTTCTTATTCAGTTTTCACCGTCTTGTAACCGAGATGAAAGTTCTTTCACATTCCATGATTTCAGGTTGCATATGTGTAAAATTTCTTTCAATGGTATCGTTATTTCTTTATTTTATTTAAAATTGTCCTGTTGCAGTAATAACTTATCCTTTAAGGATAAAAAACAATGCATTTAATAACTTGTCACAAGGTAACTTTTTTACTTTCGATTTTGATTCTTTCAAATTCTTTCCACTCTCAATTTTAGCTTCATAATTTCCTTCAGAATTTTTCAAATTAGTAATAGCATTGATAGTTCGAATAATTAATTTATATGCTTTTACCATAGTGATTTTTAAAGTTTCTGAAAAAGTAAGAGAGCTCCTGCAGGATTTCAATCATTAGTGCTAAATGGTTAAGAAATTCCAAATTTAAAAGTCAATTTAATAATCCAGAATATTTAACTTCTGATTCAAAATGTTTGCACAAAGCGGGATAATTCCTCCAACCCACAATTGCCGTCTGCAAGCTACAAGCTGCTTATCGTGGCCTGTACACATGACTGATCTTTATAGTTTACACATCAAGTTCTTTAGCAATCATCCATAATTCGTGCTAGTTTTTTGGAGATTGGTAATGCAGGTTTTTTTTTAATTATTGCCTGTATGCCATTATATTTTAGACCATTTTCTCCACAGTGAAGGCTCGACGAAGTTTCAAAATCTGCCAACATTTCATCTTCATAAAGTTTGTATATCTTAGTTGCTTCAATCCCCCCTCCCCCCTCTATATTATTTGTTGTTATTTGGTTTTTAGGAGCATTAGCAACTAAGGCCATAATGTTCTGGGGATATGTGGCGGTCATTCCCTGACCTTTCTGCATCCTCCGTATTTGGTGGTCACGGGCTCGAACCCCGGTCTAATCAAGAAGCATGTGTTATGCACTGCTGCTCCTGGCTACATAGGTGACCCCCTATGTTGCTATTGTCACTAGTTTTTTTGAATACTGTGCAAAATGTTGGAATCACACGGATATCCAGCTACTGTGACCATGTAAACTTAGACAGGAGAAATTTACTGGAAGGCATGGAACACTCACTTCTCCAAAAAACATATCCTGTTTGTTTGGGTAAAGAGGAACCAAAACGCAGTTGACTAGAGGCTATTACCAGTGTTGGGAATCTTCTTAATCCTCTGACTGGCTATCGAAAGCATATTGTCTAGCGCGACTTCTCGGTATATGACTGCAGAGGTTTTACGGACACCACTAACATTGTGAAATGGTAATCCCTTTCACCCTTAATTCGCACTTTCTAATTACCTAAATTGCCTAAAGGCTAGAGGAGAGAACAATGCATACACAGTTGTCTCTCCTAATCCATTCATTAAATGGAAAGTTTCTTCATTCAACGGAAACTAAATTTAATTACCAAGGGAATCAATAAATTTGCTATAAAGAAGTTCATTAAACAGAGGTCCGACTGTAATTAAATCAAAAATGAAGCAATTTTAAAATACACAACCGATCAATTGCGCCATTAAAATGCTGAGTATGGGGCCCCATCATAGTTTCGGCTCTGGATACTCAATAATTGCATTCAGGATTTCATTTCTGAATTAATGATTGTCTCAATGGGCTCGAAAATTTTCAAAAAAAATAACAATGGGCTCTCGCAAGCCCACAATAGCTCACCACTGGTTGCACTTATGAAGAAAGGCTTAAGTTCTGCAAGTTGCAGCATCTGGAGACTAGCACCTGTGAGGTGATCTGATCGAGATGTAGAAGGCCTTGAATGGTTTGAGCAGGCTCAATGCTGACAGGATACTTCCGCTTGCTCAGATTAAGAACCTGAGGGGACACAGATTCAAATTGAGGAAAGCCAGTTGTAGAATAGATGTGCGGAAGATTGCCTATAGCCAGCGGGTAGTGGATTGCTGGAACAGACTTCCATCTGTTGTTGATGTGGAAGTTGATAGCTTAAATAAATAAATTTAAGGCTGAACTAGACAAACATTTGGAGTGACCGGATGGGTGAAATGGGAGGGTTTTTTTTTTTTTTGGCTGATGCTGTATAAGCTTGCTTTCTTGCATCATATGCCTCAATTAATGCTAATGCTAATAGGGGAAGAGGACACAACCTTGTCTTACACCTTTTGATTTCTATCCACTCTGTTTCTTCAATTCCAATGCTAATTTTCATTCTTTGATTCCAATAAATATTTTAAGTCTGATGTCTTTTGAGGGAAGGCCAGTTCTTTTTAGGATTTCCATTAACTCGTGTGTAATTCTTGTTATTACAGAGACTTAATTTCCATTAACTCGTGTAATCAAATGCTTTTTCATAATCTACAAAGCAAATGATTAAAGGTATTTTCATTTCTATAGCTTTTCTATTATTTGAGTTAATGAGAAATAGCTTTTCTTGTTCTTACTCCAGGTATTAATCCAAAGATACCACTTCAGTATCTTTTATTTTCATTTTAATGATATATGCAAAAATTTTGAGCCAATAGTGGTTTTATGTATTGAGTTTTCTGATTAAGAGAAAGCAAAATATATTAGCATATACCACTTTTCTTACAGTAAACAAGTTTAATCTGTATGCCAAAAGAGCAGCTATCCATTTTCTAAGAATAAATTTTCTAACCTGATTTTAGTCATAGTGATAACTTATTACATTCCATTATAGTTTGAAAACACTGGTGTTATTGCTAACACAAGTAAAAGTTTAATGAAATTAAGCAAGAATGAGAAAGCTACATAATGGGCCTGATATGTGTTCTGGCAGCACAAATTGCTCGGGGTCCCTCTACAAATTAAAAAAAAAAAAAAAATATATATAGTGAGAGAAATCTGCAGGAGAAAAGTAAAAAATCTTGATTTTGATAACATAACTTATACTTAATTTTTGTACTAGCAACTCAACTGATTTTACAGATTAGTTTCCATCGATGTGTTAGAAAATTTCATTAAAAAAAGTAAACAAATAGTATTATCAAAAATACTATTTTGTTGTGGTAAAAAATCTCAAGTTTGAAAACATATTCTTCAGTATGTTAAAATTCATCAGTGTTGATTAAAATATGTTTGACTAATTCAACAGAATCTAATTACTTGGCGGGAGGAACCATATGAGTATGGGAATGAATTAAGTAATACTAATATACCACATGTTTTATTAAAAAGGTTACAATTATACCAAAAACATTTCAATGGAAACACTTAAGCAGTTTGGTGATGTTTTGAGAAGTCATTCTTTCTAATTGTCAGGCATCCAGGATGAATTTGAATGATAGTTAAAGTTAATTCCAAGGATTATTAAACATCAAATAAAAATTAATTTTAATAAGTTAAAATTGGAAAATACATAAAGATAATCTAATTTGATTTATATTATGATCAATCGTCAAAATTATCTGAAAGGCTGCAAAATTTTATGAAAATACCCAACCATGAATTCATGCATGGGTCTGTTGCTACTACCGCCATGCACTACTCTGTCTCCGTATAAGGGCAGGGACTAGGACAACAGCAGAGGTTCTCAAACTTTTAAACCTCCCCAAAAATATTTCATACCTCTTTCCAGAACAAGTGCAAATAAACATTTGACAAAAAATTTAGCCAAGAGTATAAATTTTATTATAAGTTAATTTATAAAAGTATACATCCTTACAAATTAGTATATTATTATTATAATTAGCCATGTGGTGCAAGGAAGCCTGAGGCTTATGCTGCACCAGCCAAAAAAAAAAAAAAATTTCCCATGTTACCCTGAGAGAGAGGGAGAGAGAGTCAGAAGTAGAAGGGAATCACCAAGAAGGAAAGAAAGAGAAGAATGATTATATCTAGATCAGGACCCTAGGTTTGCCAAGCCCATACTCACCAGATGTGAGCCCCCGAGGCAATATATTAGCATTAGTAGAGGCATATGATGTAAGAAAGCAAACTTATGCAGCATCAGCTAAAAAGAAACACTCCCATTTCACACCTCTGTTCGTCCCAACAAAAGAGGGAAGTCTGTTCCACCAATCAACCACCTGCTGGATAAAGGAAAACTTCCACACATCTATCCTACAACTGTCTTTTCTCAATTTGAATTTATGCTCTCTCAGGTGATCATTCTGAGTAAGAGGAAGAATCCCATCAGCATTGAGCATGCTCAAACCATTAAAGACCTTATACAACTCAGATCACCTTGCAGGTGCCTAGTCTTCAGACACTAATCTGCAAAACATAAGCCTTTCTTCGTAAGAGCAAACCTTCATTCCATTCATTAATCTTGTTGCCCTTCTCTGTACTCGTTCCAACAGCTCTACATCCTTCTTAAAATGAAACCTCCAGGCCTGTATACAGTACTCAAGGTGTAGCCTGACCATTGTGTTATACAAGGGAATAATCACCTCCTTATCCCTGCTAGAAAAATTCCTGTATATCATTGACAAGACACCGTGAGCTACTATTGCCGACCATTTGCACTGCTCAGAAAACTTCATATCTGCCTGCACAATTACCCTCAGGTTCTTTTCATTCTCTACCATTGTCAGTGTAGTACCACAGAGTTAATATGTTACTCTGGGGTTACTGCTTGCCATATGTAGTACTTTACATTTGTCAATGTTAAACTTCATTTGCCATCTCTCAGCCCATCTGCTCAACTTTTCTAGATCCTGTTGCAGCAGCGTACTGTCATTGGTGTCCTTAACAACACTGTCAACCTTCGTATTGTCTGCAAACTTGGACATTAAGCTTGATATACCATCAATACCATTTATAAATACAGAAAACAACAATGGACCCAACACTGAACCCTGATGGACTCCACTAATAACATTAATCCACAAAGAGCAGTGCCCATTGATTACCACATTCTGTCTTCTCCCACTCAACCATCCCTTTATACATAGCAGCAATTTGCCCCCAGTGCCACACTGCTCCAATTTGTGCAGCAGTCTTACATGTGCAACAGTATCAAAAGCCTTTCTAAGATCCAAATATATGATATCAAAGTTATTCCCTGCATTCAGTTCCTTTGTGACCACATCATAGTATCCAATCAAATTGGTCAGACAAGACTTCCCCTTAACAAAACCGTGCTGTGTCCGCGCTATATCTGAAGTCTTGTCTAGATGATCCTGCAGTGCCTCCATTAATTTCCCTGGAACAGAAGTTAAACTAACAGGTCTATAATTACTTGTGTCGCCCTTAGATCCTCCTTTGTGAATTGGAGTCACATTTGCACATCTCCAGTCCATGGGTACCTCCCCTGAGTCCAAGGAAGCTCTCATATTATCAATAGATATCTCAAAGATTGAAATGATCCTCCCTTTCCAAACCAAATTGCCTCTTGGGAACCTCTGAACTACCTCTGTAGTTCAGAGGTTCCCAAACTGTTTGTTTGCTAGACCAGTATTTTATGCAGAGAATGGGTCAGAGACATGATATAACCGAATTCCAATGTAGAGAGGGGCAGGTATCTGATGAGGCTACCTTTTTCTTAGTGTTCCTGTATAGCTGTATTTTGTATGTATCAAAAGTTAGCCAACCATGGAAGAACCACCAGCCACAGGTCAAGTGTAGACTACCTACATGTTGACTTAATGAGAGGAGCCAGTGTAAGATGGAGCAACTGAGCACACAATGCAGTGTGGACCATGCATCCAACACCGGCATGGTTGGGCTATTGCAGTCGACAGTCCATCCAGGTACTCCTTCCCAATGCCCCATTATAAGCAAACATGCATACAGTTGGCATGGATGCAAAGCCACTGGCCATGTGCACCTATTTATGGCAACAATCTTGGATTACCAAGGGCATCCTTCAGCACCATGTCTTCTGTTTCCTCCTTTGGCATCTATGTTGTGATGTGTCCAGGTTGTGCTTCTTGCTAAAGATGTGCGATGAGGCACTAAATAGATGTTTCTAATGCAGTAGTAGTAGAGGCATGTGATGCAAGAAAGTAGCATCAGCTAAAAAAAAAACAATTTCACACATCCATTTCCTCTAAATATTTGTCCAGTTTTTCCTTGAATTTATTTAAACTATCAACCTCCACAATGACAGATGGAAGTATATTCCAGCAATCAACTACCCACTGGCTAAAGGCAAATTTCTGCACATTTATTCTACCTTTGTGAAGTATCAATTTGAATTTATGCCCTCTCAGCTTCGTAATCTGAGCAAGTGGAAGAATCCCATCAGAATTTAGCCTGCTCAACCCATTCAAGGCCTTATACACCTCAATCAGATCACTCCGCTGGTGCCTAGTCTCCAGATGCTGCAATTTGCAGAACTTAAGCCTTTCTTTGTAAGAGGACCCTGTGCAAAACAGATTTTTCCTAAATTAGAAATGATGATACAATACTAAATTTCTTTTCAGAATGGTTTCCAATCAATTAATAAATGAAAGGAAGTCATTTGAGAGGAAAAATTAAATGCAAATTAAAAACATTAAAATGACTGCTTTTGTTAATTAATGCATCTATACATTCTTCTACTGAAATTTTATCAAGGGATGATGGCAATAATTACAACCCCTAAGCTATGTATCAGTTGTAAACATTTTTATCAAAGGAAACAATGTCTTTTTTTTTTGATGATCTTAAAGAGAATGAGAGAACAAACACTGGCCAGTATTAAAAATTATAATGTAAAAAGCAATTGGAATGACATAGAGTACAGTGAAAAGTGCATGGGAAAGGCTATTAAACAATGTACTGTATTGGTAAAATCAGAAACTGATCCTGTTATGTGCTTCATCAAGCTTGGTTTTTCATCCTGTGCTCACTGAAGAAAGTTTCCTTTGTTGTTACACACACATCATTAGCCAGGTTTTGTTATGGCATGGACTCAATGGAGTTTCAAAAGCTCAGTTGCTTCCCACAGTTGCTACAAATTGGATGGATGCAGATTGCTGCTAAGAAGGGCTCATCCCAACTTGACCCACAGATGTTCAACTGGAATGAGATATGGTGCATAGACCAGTGCATTAAGTTCATATCACTCCCTTGTGATGTGGTATATTATCCTGTTGGAAAAGGCCATTCATAGATGGATACACTGCAATTATGAAAGTATGCCCCCATGAAAGATTTCCAGATAACCTCTGGCATCTAAGTGTTGCACCACTGGTATCAATGGGCCAAATGTGTGCCACAAAAGTATTCCTACACCATTATGCCACTCATCACCAGCCTGTATTGTTAACACACCTGGTAGGATGGGTCCATGCACTTTTTTGTATGTTCTGGTTCTCCACCATAAAATGTTATTCATCAGACTAGGCAATTTTTATTTCATTTTATAATTTAGTGTTCCTATATAACTTGTTTTTTACCAATAGGAGTAGAACCTGGTTTTGTTGTCAGCTGTCATACCCAGTAATATTGCAACCCTATGTGCTGCTAGTAGGTGAAATAAAATTTTCCGCCCTCAATGGTTGAATACCGATAAATATTAACCAATCAGAAAGCATTGTCAAAACAAAATTTGGCACTCCTGAACTGCCACCTGCAGGCGATGCCTACCCACTTGCGGTGGCTCTGGCCATACCTCATCTACGACAAGGTATAAGTTGTGCATTCTAAAATATCTCTATTACTACAGTTGTACTGTATTGTTATTTAACCAACTTTCTGTAGCCTTTCTGTTATTCAAAGAAGCACTTTTTCTGCATCAGTAATAAATAAAAATAATTAAAATAAAACAGAACATTCATAGTATTTCCATTCCCATAGGGTAACCATTCAATTCTGCATTGAATTGAGCCGGACACTGCCTTTGAAACATTGGGAGGTAACTTATTCCAGTATTTGACAACCTGCTGCCCATAGGTGAACTTCATCAGATCCCATCTTGTATTATTTCCTAATGTTTTTATATTTGTTTCCTGGGTATTGTCTCACAAGGGAGAACAAACCCTCCTTTCATTTTACTCAACCCTTTCAGCACCTTATATACCTCAGTGAGATCTCCCCTTAGATTTCTAGTTACCCCAACTTTGCTGTCCATACCTAAGATATTCTTTACTTGGCATTGATTTGCACCCATCACTAATCTGGTTGCCCTTCTTTGAATTCTCTCCAATACCTTCCATCTTTCTTTTTAGGTGTAGTCTTCAGACCTGAATACAACATTCCAGATGTCGTCTAACCATCACCTTGCATGGAGGGATAATATCCTTACTAGCAAAGGTCCTATAAGTCATGTATTTTGTGAGAACTATCTCAGAATCCTCCTATTACATCTTTTGTCACAAAGGTGTAATAGGAGACAGACATCAGAAGTTGTTTTTGATTTAAAAGCAGCGAATGATCTCTCCATGTTGACTGACATAGCTGTAAGCAATTTAAGAATGTGAGCCTCCAAAGTTTCTCAAAACTTGTCATCTGAGCTTGAAACTGCCGAGGAACACATGTAGTTACAGTTCACCCTAGTCTAAAGCTGGTTTTTTTTTTTTTTTTTATGAAAACCCCTAACACGAGAGGTATTAGAACCTATAGTACTTAGTACCATGCATGGGTTAAAGGTTGAGAAATGAAAGAAGATACTTGTTGATATTAGACTTGAATATCTGCAGATTGTAATTTTCAGAAAATACGCATGAACAAAGGTTGCTCCAGAAAACGGAAGTTGAATGAAAAGGTGGCGAGGAAATGCTGTACCAAATAATGAAATATTTGGAGATGGGATACACATGGCAAGAATATACCTATCTCCTTGACAATGTCCCCTACATACAAACTGCTCAGCCACCTTCCAGTCACCATCTGGCAGAGTAGAGGTAGCGAGATTATACACCAGCTGAGGAATCCTCCTAGAGAGTTACTAATAGGTTTGGTCCTGTGGACTATCTAGCAGCGGGCCTGTGAACATCATCTTACAGCTGTACCATCGAAATGTAGCAAGATTGGATCTCGCCATGATTTCTATCATAACTTCAAAAAACATCAATCAAACTGCATGGTGCAAGAGATTGGGGGAGTTGCCAGAGCTTTGCTCTGGAGATTATTGGTTGCACCACTTCAAGCCTTCGATAAGCAAAGGGGTGTTATTGCTCTTGTTGATGAGTCATCTGCCACCTAGTTGTGAATAGCATTTGCAGTTTTTCCAATTAAGCGATTTGTGCAAATTATACAGTATTGTCCGGGTCAAGTTGGCAAGTAGCATTTTAGGTTGTATTGTTTGGTTTGATCTTTGTCAAGCACATTTTTTTCCCCTCTCCGATAGGAGAGGAGGGATTTAATTCTTGTTACCACCAACCAACGGTGCAGCAAGAAAAAGCTTTCTAAATCTGACTATCTAATCCAAGAAAGAACATAACTGAACTCAGAAACTATTATTTTCCTGTTTCTGCATAACAAGTTATCAAAAATATTGTAAAATTAATTATACTATACATATATTTTCAATCTTTACTGGTTTATTATTTTAAAACTTTTTTGTGTATTAATATAATAAAATTTTAATATTTGCTGATTTCTTTTAATTTAAAAATAACTATATTGCATTACTATGACATGTAGAAAACTTAACTTAATACAAATTTTCTGAATATGTAATTTCTTTTTCCCAGATATCAGTTATAAACAATGTGGGTCACATTCCGATAGAAGTAGAGCCATGCACAGGACTGTACTTCCAGATATTTAACTTGTAGATTTTTTAAGCTGTTTTCTGAAAAATGATTATTATATCTGGCAACACATTTGTGGGCAAATGTTTGAAAAATGAAACTTTAAAATCAAAATTAACACTGTGAATATCTAATATTTGCATCACAGTTTGAGAATTTCACTGTCCAAAATCAATGTTTTTTTTAAGAATTAAAAAAAATCAGCAAGTCCACTTTACTCACTGATATTTGATACAAATTATATAGTTTGTTCTTTTTTCTACTTTTTTAATTTGCTTTACTTTTTATAATTTACTTATAATTCAAAGGAAGCAACTACTTTTCCTGTATTTTTGTAATATAAAATTTATAACAAATATGCAGGGTGATTTCATAAGTAAATGTTAGTTATTTGAAATATAAGTAAACATTTCATAAGTAAATGTTTGAATATAAATAAAAACACAATTTTAAATACATGTATATATATTTTAATTAATGCTAGCACAAGAGAAGGGGCATACATAAACTTACAAATTTTTTTTTTTTTACACCATCTGTTCAGATTTGTAAAAACCAAAGGTCTTTACAAATTTGTAGTCTTTTGGACAAAAAAGTGACACGTGCCAAGGCACAATTTCTCAGAAATGTTCTCAAATTCTCCAACTATTGACTGCTGAAGCTCCAGCAGAGACCTGTGCTTATTACTGAATACTTTATTCTTTAAGAATCCCCACATAAAGTAATAATCAAAGGGTGTTAAATCTGAGGAATGCAGCAGCCATTCAATGGAACCTCACCATCTGATCATCAACTTGAGAACTTTGTCTAAGAATTCGTGGACACATTCTGCATAGTGATCTGGTGCTCCATTCTGCATAAAAAAGCAATGCTAAAAATTGAGTTTGAATTGCATTAATGGAATGATTTCATCTTTTAGCAGTCTCAGGAAGCTTTCTCTTGTCATGGTTCCCTCAAAGAAAAAAGGTCAGGGAACACCTCCTGTCTAAGTTCCAGCCTAGACTGTTAAGCCATGAGTTTTTAAATCTTTGTTAAAGAATAAATGTGGGTTGTTAAAAGAGTAATAAACTTAGTTATCATGATTAACAGTTCCATTTAGTTTAAATATAGCTTCACAGTGCACGAAACATTGTAAATGATATCTGGATTTGAAACATGGCCAGAAACCATTTGGCAAATTCCTATCTTCGATCTGTGTCATCCTCATTCAAACTTTGTGGCAACATGGGATGACAAATCTTGTATTTAAGTTCCTTTATGATTCTATTTTAGCTTAAGTATTTTAATTTCCAAACTTTGCCTTCTTTGAGATTTTTTTTTGGATTTATTTTAATATCCTTTCTTACAAGTTTCAAATTGGCAGATGTCTGTGATACAAGGTCTACTAGGTCTTTGTAGATTATGCACCATTTATACTTCAGACTTCTTCACAATTTACTTTATGGTTTTTATTGTGGGTGGTTCATGTCCAAAAAACTTCTTGAACTAGCATCCAACTTATGCAAAATTTTCTTATTTTGCATGCCTCTTCTTCATTGATGTTATTTTTTTCTGTGCTTAAATTATTTAAAAAAAACTAATTTTCCAATAAAATATACATCTCTACATCAGCAGTTATTCAAAATAGTTTCCTTATGTATGGATCATCCTGTATAATTAATATTATCTATTATTTTATTGTTTCATTTGTGACTAGAAATATTTTAGATTTATTAATTAAATTTATGTTGCAACAATGGTCACATAATACTGTCTCTGGTAAAACTGCATTGAAAGAATATGACAGGGTATCCACATGTACAAGTGCTCTGAAACAAATATAATGGCCCATAAAGGATTTCTAATCACTCAGTACAGTTCCCAAGTTATAAAAAGTATGGCAGCCAGTGTTCTGCAGCATGACTTGAGTAAAATATCCACCAAAATAGATTTTTTTTTTTTTATGAGAACTCCAAACACGAGAGGTATTAGAACCTATAGTACTTAGTACCGTGCTTGGGTTGGAGGTTGAGAAGACAAAAGAAGATATTTGTTGATATTGGACTTGAACTTCTGTAGATTGTAATTTTCAGGAAATACATATGAAGGAAGGTTGTTCCAGAAAACGGCAGTTGAATGAATAAATGAGGAAGATGAAAAGTTGGTTCTGTGGGTTTGAAGTTTTTGAAGATAATTAAAGTGGGTTTGAAGATAATTAAAAACATTGAAAATTGTCAATTTTGGTGGATATTTTACTCAAGTAAGTCATGATACAGAACAGTGGTTGCCAATCTTTTTTGTAGCTGAGTGACAATGTTGAGTGATTAGAAATCCTTTATGGGCTACATATACATTTCAAAGCACTTTTTGTACATGGAATCATCTCTAAACCCCATGAAACAATGCCATTAGAAAACTCTTCCCACCTGTCCTGACAGCTTCTCAATTTGCTATCAGCAATCCATAAATGCAAAAAATTCTACCTCACCACAGTCAATTCTGAAAGTGGCTAAATCAAAATACAGGGTGTCTCAAAAATATTGGTACAAACGTTTAGGGGAGGAATGTGAATCGCATAGGAACCCATAACCGGAAACGTCACGGGAAAGTAGTAGCAGAGGCACAAGAAGTAGAAATGATACAAGACAGTAATTAGTGGCAAATATTTATTTGACATAATATTAATAATGGAGTACAAGATGGGTGCATTTCATGATGTTACAACAGATGCTCGAAGGTTCCAACCATGAGACGTGATGCAGCATGGATTGGCAGACACGGCCGAACACACCTGGAGTTTCTTTGACAGTAGCAGCAGCACAGACGAGTCTCGCCACAAGGTCCATTTCCATCTCCACAGGTGATTCATACACGATAGATTTGAGGACCCCCCCCCCCACAGAAAGAAATCAAGGCTTGATAAATCAAGTGAGTGTGGGGGCCAGGCAACGGGTCCACCATGGCCAATCCATCGACACCCAAAACGCCTGTTCAAATGGTCACGAACACACCTTTCATAATGGGCAGGTGTGTTGAAACCAAATGTTGCATCTTACATTTGCTGGAACATCGTCAAGTAACCCTGGTAGAACTTGTTCAAGAAAGATCTGATATTTAGCGGAGTTCATGTGGGATGGTAACAGGTATGGGCCGACTAAGCAGTCACCGACCATACCTGCCCATACATTTATTGCGAAGTGATGTTGTGCCGCATGGGGGCGCACACCATGTGGGCCCTCTGCTAATCCATACATTAGGTGCATGTCTGCCAGCTCACAGTTCATATATCGATGCATGCTCTTCGTGCGGCAACTACTGCTTGAATGAGTAAACCAGAAATTTTCCCTCTCGCGAACTGACGAACAGCACCGTGTACCGACTTACGGTGACGCTTCCGGTTATGGGTTTCTATGCGATTCACATTCCTTTAGATGTGTTTTGTTCAGTAACAATCATGTATAAAGGCTCTTTCAACTATAAGTTAGTAGAAAACATAACCTTGTTTGGATTGCAATTCTGTAAAACAGTTGATATACAGACAGGGAAAAAAAACAGGTCACATTCTACCAATATAAATTTTATTTCAAAAATAGGCACAAAAATATAACTGTTATTACAGAAAAAATAGAGATTATTTTTAATTACAGTTTTTTAAAAACCAAACAAAATTTTCAAAATACGATAGGATCTTCCTTTATTTTTGCATAACAGCCTTTCAGACAGTTTGCCATTCCAACTATCAGCTACTAAATATTTAATAGTGACAGCAAAAAATTAGCTTGGCATCACATTTTAAAGTTGATCTGATTGTTACATACAAATGTACTGTACAGTTTGTTTAATACTGTGCAGGCCAATTTCACAACTCAGAGGACAATATATGCAAATAAATATTTAGTTTACTGATTGAGCCATATATATAAAATGTACAACTTTTTTTTTTGTGTTAGAGCATTAGTACTAGTGTTTTGCAAAATACTGACTGTAATTATTGTACCTAAACACCAAAATTATTAAGAGAATAGATATTTTTAAGTACTTTACAAAATTCCTGAATTAATAAATCCATTCTTGCCAGCATAAATGAGAATCTTCTGAAAGCAACAAAAGTGTTCATATAGTCATTTGATCATACTACAAATACTGGAGCAATATAGCATTAAGGGTGAGTTACTGCTATGGATATGGATAAAGGAATGGTTAGGTGGAAGAAGACGACAGAGTAGTTATCATTGGGTACTGCTCTTCGTGGACTAATATTATTAATGGAGTTATCCATCAATATGAAGGTATATCTGCTACTGATAAATATTGGAAACAACAATGGGTTGAGCACTGAACCCTGGTTAACTCCACTAATAATATTAGTTCATGAAGAGCAGTACCCAATGATAACTACTCCTCTTCTTCCACCTAACGATCCCTTTATCCATAGTAGTAACTCACCTGACCCTTAATGCCACATTGCTCCAGTTTGTACAGCAGTCTGTGCAACAGTATCAAAAGCCTTCCTGAAATCCAAGTATATGATGTCAAAATTATTTTTTGCATCCAGTTCCTTGGTCACTGCATCATAGTAACATATCAGATTGCTTAGACAAGACCGTCCCTTAAAAAAAAATTCATGCTCTGATTGCAGTATAATTGCATGCCTGTCCAGATGGTCCTGCATTACTTCTTTAACGAGTGATTCCATTTATTTTCCCTGGAACAGAAGTTAAGCTAACAGGTCTGTAATTACATCAGCTTTTGATTCCCTTTTATGAATTTGGGATATATTTGCACATCTCCAGTCCATAAGGATATCCCCTGAATCCAAGGATGATCTCGTAATTATGGCCAAGGGTTTACTTACCTCCCTTAATATAACTGAATAGATTCCATCTACCCCAGGTGCCTTTTTTATGTCCATCTTCTACACTTTCTCCTCCACTTTCCTTTCAGCTATCACAATTATTTAGCTTCTTATTAGAGTTTGATAAACTTCTGGCATCCCCTTCCCTTAAGAATTCCTCATGTGTGAATGTAAATGCAAAATACCTATTCAATTTGTCTGTAACCTGAGCAGGGTCACCAACAGTTAACTCATAGTCAGCAAATGGCCGAATATGATTTAATCCTTTCCTTCTACTGTTAATATAAGCATAGAAGTCTTTGCTGTTTTTCTTTTCCAGAGACTTCTCACAATCTGCCCTAGCTTCCCTAAGCTTTGCAACTTGATTACAGGCTAATTTATATCTATTATATGCTTCTATGTCACCTGATAATTTATATGCATCCCATGCATTTTTCTTCTCTGCCACTTTTCTCAATAGTTCATCTGACATCTATTTAGGTCTAAGCCTCAAACAGTATTTCTTCATTAGTATGAAAAGCATAGTACCTACTATTATTACTTCCCCGAATGCTTTCCATTTAGAATTTTCTGTTGGTAACATCATCACTTCGTCCCACTGCATGGAATTTAGAACCTGTCTAAGACAACTGTAGTCACCCTTAGTTCCTTTACCCTTGACAGTAGTTGTCTTTAATTAAATTCCACACTAGTACACTGTGAATATTGCCACCCAGTGGGTCTTTTACCAGAAAATTCTTAATGCATGATTCTGATTTGCTAGCATACTCTATTTCTCTTATAGCTGTTTGGTATACTCATTACCATCATTAGGCCTAAAAACACACTACTACTCTCAATTTTGTTTCCCATTGCTTATAACACACCAAACTGACTCAACATTGCACTCATCACCCATGATAACTGGTTGCACTGCCTTAGATTTAATATGCTTTGTAACTAAAAGCATAATCCCTCCACCTCTTCTGTTTATCCTTCCTGTATACATTGTACTCCCCATATTCAAATTCAGCATCACTTATGCCTGAGTGACACTATGTTTCCGCTATTCCTATGTCTGCATTTGGTGGCTTATTCAGTACTTCAAATTCATCAAATTTATTTGCAATGCTCTTAACATTAGTGTATATGCAAATATACATGAATATGTTCTTACTCTTAGTTACCCTAACACAGCTCATGTATTTACTTGTTCCATGATGACCCACAGCAAGGGCTGAAGTCCCAGAACTTTGCTTTCCAGGCTGTGGCATGTACCAATAGAGGCAATGCAAGAATCACTTTTGCCTCTGCCTGCGGCTCTAGTTAAGGTTTTTTTGTCTATGTATCCCCCAAGCTAGAAATTTTCCAATACACTTATTACTGCCTCGACAGTATCTGCAAATATTTTTGTACCCCTTCTATTTAAGTGAATCCCATCTCTGTAAAAAGTCCCTCTTCTTAATAACTAGCATAGGTCATGCTGAGAAAAATTCTACCTCATGAGCCTTGCACATTCTCTCCAGGGTTGAACTGATTGATAATGCTATCAACATGCAGACCCTACTAGAGTGTCTGAGCAGAATTGCAGACACTTTAACATTCACTCCTAACTTGTAACTTTTTCCCAACTTGTTGCCCTGTACTTGTTAAATAAATCCTCAGATCTACTCTTAATTATCATTAGTGCCAACATGTGTACAACAATATCATCTTTTGTGCCCTTAAAGATGATATCTGCTTTACAATGCCATCTATTTTTGTTGCTGGCAGAGATACCCTGGTTCTAATCCACTTATCCTTCTTGTACAACATATTTCCGATTTTCCTGACAATAGAGTCACTGAGAATAACCACTTCCTGTGGGACCAGCACATTCTGCCTTGGAGATTGCCATTGTGTTGTCTGATGTACAAGTTCACGTGAGCTCTGGTGCTGAGTTGGGTAGCTGAGAGCTTGATTGGCTCCCCATTTTAATCCCCTTGAGGGCATCTACCCTAATCTTCAAACTCTCATAAATGCCCATCAGAACGCTGAGTAAGGTGTGGTTAAGTGAAGTTTTAAATTAATTTTGTGGCCATATATTAGATGTCAGAATCTACTTACTATAAAAAAATATTGAATTTACATGAATTTTATAAAGAATCCAGCATTCTTATAATGCATCAGTATATTAGTCCCCTGAACTCATTGATTTTGCTAGATACAGGGAAAATTTTGAGAGACCATAATCCTAACTGTGCACAATTTTAAATATCTGCATATATAACAAAACGATACAGTTACAAATTTCTAGTTCTACCCCATGTAGTGGTCAGATGTTTTATTTTAGTTTATGAGATCACAAACTTGATTTGTATGAAAGTATTCAAAAGAACCATACTTTTTTTTCATACTCATTTCATAACATTCAAATACAGCATAGATAAATATGTAATTAATATTAAGAAACAAAAAAAAGATTAGGAAGATATATTTCAAGTGAAATTTTTACTTTAACTGCTGGGGCATTTTGAAAAGAATATTTTGATTTTGGAAAATAGCAGATCCAATTACAATACCTTATTATATATTGTAAAGTTTTCATTTTGAATTTTTTAAAAATTAAAATCAGCTGAAAATTTAAACAAAATGCTGGAATCTGCTTTATTTGTGAAGAAATCTTCCCGCTTCCTTATCTAAAATCCAGTACAGCTCTCCTTCTTTCGGACGAACCATGGATGCTGGCAGTTCATTTACTGAGCTGGATTGAATAATATGCTGGAGGAAGAAAAAAAAAAAAGGCTTTTTGCAATTGAGGTACACTTTAATGGTTTCACAACACTAACTGAAATATTTACTACAATTTTAAATACATACAGGGTGTTTCAAAAGTGATGGTCAATAATTTAAAGGTGACCTGCACAGACTACAATATGCAAAAAAAGCCTAGTAAACAGTTTTCGAGATATTGCACAATTCTAGTTGGGATCCATCACTGACAAAGTGAACTGTACAGAGTTGGAATCCACCACTGACTTGTTTGTTTAGGTTAGGCTATGCTCATTCTCTCCCTTTCCCCTCTCTCAATGCTCTGAGATGTAGCAGGCATACTAGTACTTGTATGCCTGCTACGTCTCAGTCAACATGGAAAGAGGTTACAGCAACAAAGGTTATGTGGACATGCACTTCATGTATGGTAAAGCTAACTAATGGCAGTGCACTCGAGGCTGCACATTTGTACCAAGAAGTATTTCCCCACCGAAGGCAGGCGTACATTCATCAGGGTACATCAATGCCTTAGAGAACATGGGTGTTTTGTACATGGAGTACAAGCAGGTAGGCCCAGAAGCATAACACCTGATGTTGAAGAAAGGGTGTTAGAAAGAATAGACCAAAATCCAGGAATTTCGACAAGGAGGATTGCTCTGCAAGAGCGTGTACTGCGTCACAGCAGTGTGTGGCAAATTTTACATTGCCAATTACTGTACCCCTACTATATCCAGTGTGTACAAGTTCTCAGCAATACAGACTACCCTTCCAGAGTGCTCCCATAGTCAGTGGCAGAACTTAACAGAAAATGTGCATTATCTCGAAAATGGTTCATTTGTGGCCTGATGTTCACTGGGACTTCTTTGCTTATTTTAGTTTGTACTTTTCATCTTTAAGTTATTGACCATCATTTTTGAAACACCCTGTATAACATATATAGGGAGCTATTAATTACAAATAATCGTTTGTATTAATATTAGTTGTACTTATATCATTTTTTAAAATGATATAAGTACATGCTTGATGAATCAGTATATCATATATTTTTTTTCATTGCTTAACTTTTATATGATCTAAGGTTAATTCCATTGAAAGAAGCTCAGCAGTATATATGCTACATTCTTGTGGATGCTAGTTAGACATTATTTTATGTGGATGACAGCAGCTGACCCCACATATCATTCTGACTTAGAGCCATCTATGTATACTGGCAAAAAGTCAGAATATTTCGTTTGATGTGCAGCAAGGAGTTGCTGATAGACAGCTGGCGGCTTGGCAGCCTTCTCCCAGATTTTAAGGAAGTCACAAGTTGGAAGATGGGCATTCCCAGGGCTGCAGTGGAGGGTATACGTATACACTGTACACCCTCTGGATTTTTTAAGGTGAATAGCGTATACTTTCTGGATTTATATATATATATATATATATATATATATATATACAGGAACTCCCCGACTTACGTAAGGGTTGTGTTCTGCGGAACACTATGTAAGTCGGAATTTTCCCCATGCTTGTGCAGCACTCACAACTGTGCTCGCTGAATTGATTGAATCAAAAAAAAGAAATGTTCAACAAACATGTAAAAGAATTGTTTATTGTATTTATTCAATTTTTTATCTCATGCACAGGAAAAATTACAAAAGCATGCAATTTAAAAATTATAAAATTACAAAAAAAAGAGAGGAGACAGGCATAACGTCAGTAAGTTTTACCTCTTGAGCATCATTTCCAGAATCGACGTCTTCAGGTGATAAGTACGCCACTGCAGAGGTTGACGGCTGTGGAGATTTTGGAAGGGGTTGGCCGCTCAACCTTACAAAAGAACTCATTAATGGATGACTGGATGGTGGCTTTTTTTCTTTTCATCACAGATTTCTTTGTAGCAAGCATGCATATCATTCACCCCTCTGTTAACTTTTAAGAATCGTTCACTGTCAGGATCCATGCCATTGCCGATGCAATTTCACGAAATGTCACTGCCATCTCTCTGGTGATGAAGCATCTCAGCTCCTCGTTTGGTTCATCTTAAGCTTCGTCAGCATTTTCTTCTTTCACTATTACTGTCTGCAAGTCAATAAGTTCTTCATCAGATAATTCCTTCTCTTATTCCTCTATTAACTGTTCCACGTCTTTGGCATGAACCTCCAACTAAAGTATCTCAGCAACCTTTATAATCTTATCTGTAACCTCTTCATATGATTCGTCTTTTTTAAATCCTTCGAAGCCTTTTACATGCCGTGGGCATATTTTCTTCCATGCACCATTTAAACAACTTTTAGTAATTTCTGCCCAGACCTTATTAATGTTTAAGATGGCTTGGTAAATATTGTAAGATTTTCAAAAGGCTCTCATTGTAAAATTTTTCTCATCATCTATTACAGACAATGCCTGAGCAAATTTGTGTATAAATAGCATACTTTTAAATTCGAAATAACATCCTGATCCATAGGTTGGATGAGTGAAGTCGTTTGGTGGCAGAAATATGACTCTCAGGTTTGAATTGAAATCATCTAGATGCATAGGATGTCCAAGAGCATTATCTAATAGAAGCAAAATCTTGAAAGGAATGTCATTGTCTTACAATATTTTTCAACCTCGGGAATGAAGTAGCATTTAAACCAATCCTTAAAGAGAGATATTGTTATCCATGGTCTCTGTTCGATCGGAAATGCACGAGTAGGGTGGCTTTATTGATGCCCTTAAATGCATGAGGATTTCCAGAATGGTACACAAGCAGCAGTTTTAATCTGTAATCTCCCACTGCATTAGCCCCAAGCAAGAGCATGGCCCTATCTTTTAAAGCTTTGAAACCTGGCATTGTCTTTTCCTCTTTGGCAATGTATGTTCGATCCGGCATTTTTTTCCAATACAGAGCAGTCTCATCAGCATTAAAAATTTTCTGCATTGAATAGCCACCTTCATCAGTAATTTTTTCCAACACATCACAAAATTTCTCTGCATCTGCAGAATCAGCACTGGCAACTTCACTGCATACTTTAACGTTGTGGAAACCAGCATGATGCTTGAATCTATTAAACCACCCATTGCAACCGAACTTGGGTTAGCATTCACTGTACTTATCCTTAATATCTTTATAAATACTTGTTGCTTTTGCTTGAATGGTCATTAGACTCAGGGGCACTCGCTTCTGAATCCGATTTTTCATCCATATTATTAACAACTGTTCCATCTTCGATATAGCACCTGAACACTGTTTTGTGATCACTGTTGATCTTAAGTGCGTTGATCCTTTGGCATGTTCTTTTAAATGCGTACTGTCCTTTAAAATAGTATTCGCTGTTGAAGCAGCAAGACCTAATTCCCTTGCAACAGATGAAAAACTCTGTCCTGCTTTGTACTTCTTAATCATTTTCGTCTTCATTTCTAAATCAATTTTGTTTCATTTCCTGGCACTGCCAGCACTTGCACTTTCCGTTGGTCACTTTCCCTTCGTCATTGTAATACGTAATTAGAAATGAAGAGAAGTTTCTGAAAATTTGTTTTTTATGTGATTGAAGATTTCAGTGAAGGGGAACACATTTCACCATAATAGCTTAAAACCCAGAGAATTCCAGTTATCAGGATTATCGCAAATGCAATACGATCGAATTTATTACCTGTTTATAATTAGATGCACTAACAGAAAAGCCCAATAAACAAGAAAGTGCAAATTGTTTTTTGGTCGTGACCTCCAGAAACATGCATTAGAAAAATATCACAAATGCATTCAAAATTGATTCTTATAACAGGAACATATGATAACGATGAAAGGGTTGTGCAATTTCCATTTTAAATATGACCTTTTAGAGAGATGAATAGCTTAGTAATATAGCAAAATTTTCAACTTCCAAGGACTTGGAACGAAATTACAAAAAAAAAAAAAACCCAATGTTATTGGGTTCAAATTATGATATTTTCAAAATACCTCCATTTATTCTGATGGGATGCAAAATACGTTTCCGCGATTTTTTTAAGTTTTTTACCGGCTGGCAAAACTTACATAATGTCTAATTTCTGTAAGTTGGGGAGTTCCTGTATATATACACGAGTATATGCTGTATACCCCTGGAATTTGATTAATAAGCATAGTATACTCTCTGCATACATAACATTCACAGAGTATACCTTCTGCTAATTTTATGACTACAGCACTGGGCATGCCAGGGTGGAAGGAACTGCCTTGGTGACTGCGCAGCATTGTCTTAAGCCATGTTTCATTCACCTAACAGCCCTTGGATTTGGAAACAAAAAGGTCAGTTGACAATCTGTCGAATTTCCAACTAACCTTTTGGTAGAAAGAGTTTGCCATTGGGGCCCAAAGGCTGATGTCTATGTAGGGTGATCAGGCACGGATGTTAAGTTAAAAGCATACTGCAAGAACAACTGCTTACGACAAAGAGAAAGAGATGGCCCATTTGCTTCACTGTAGAGACTTTTGACAGGAGACATATGGAATGCTCCCACTGGGTAGCAGTGTGGATGGCCTTGTGGTGGAGGGAATCTAACCATTAAAGTACACTATCTCTAGCAGGAGCATAAACCTGGGAGCCATAATTGAGTTATTATTATTATTAGCTATATGGTGCAAGGAAGCCTGAGGCTTATGCTGCACCAGCCAAAAAAAAAAAAAAAAAAAAAATCCCGAGTTACCCTGAGAGAGAGAGAGAGAGAGAGAGAGAGAGAGAGAGAGAGAGAGAGAGAGAGAAGTAGAAGGGAATCACCAAGAAAGAGAAGGATGATGATATCCAGCTCAGGATCCTGGATGTGCCAAGCCCAAACTCACCAGATGTGAGCCCCTGGGAGTTTAAGATGGACAAGAGCCCAGTGCAGTCAGAGTAGGGTACAGCGATCTGCATCCACAAAGTTCATCAAAGGGCACAAAGGATGTTAAGCCCTTCAGCACACCTTGTCCTTAGCTGACAAATATGTTATAGAAATGTCAGCTTCTTGTCAAAAAGAAGTCCTAGGAATTTGACTTATGCTACCACTGGAATATTGTTTTGTCCAACCCTTAATTCTGGGGCAGGATAAAGATTACATTTGCAACAAAAATGTACACAAATGGTCTTCTGTGACAGAAATCAGAACCAATTAGCCAATTACCAAGGTGTAAGGTGATTAACTGTTTTTGCAGTTGCCTTTAAATGACCCTATATTGCATAAATGAGATAAAATATCACAAAATCATCAACAGAGAGGGCATTATTTACTGTCAGTGGAAGTTCTTCTGTGACAGTTTATTTTGATAGCAAACAGCATGACACTTAGAATGGACCCTTGTGGAACTGTCTCCTCTTGGCAAAATACTCAAGGGTGTAGATCCTAAACGAACTTGAAATTGCCAATTAGAAAGAAAGTTTTAATAAAACAGGAAGGTTACCAAAATCAAAGTTATGGAGTTATTGCAACATGCAATTTGCCAGGCTGTGTCAAACACCTTTTTAATATAAAAAAAAAAACTGTTACCAGATGCTCAGATTTAATAAAAGCATCACAAACGTGCAATTCAAGTCTGATTAAATGATTCCAAGTGGATCTGTACCTTTAGAAGCCACACTGTGTCCTGGAAAGCTGACCATTTGTTTCCAAATAATGTATAGGCAAGTATCAACCATTCTTTTCAGGACCTTGCACAAACAGCTTGACAGAGTGATGGAACAACAGTTATCTGGATTTCTAGGATCCTTTCCTGGTTTTGGGAAGGCAAGAACAATTGTCTTCCTCAAAGAATCTGATAATTCTTTGTCAAGGAAGATTATATTAAATAAAATTAAAAGGATGAACCTTAGATTGTGTTGAAAGTGGTTTATCATTTCATAGTAGATGTCATCTATCTGGCCCCACAGTGCTTGCTTGTGAGAGAATGAGTGCTGCACTTAACTCTTTCTTTGTGTAAAGGGCTTGTATGGTTCAAGCCCTTTTGAAGAGAAGTTTAGTGAACATTTCTTGCTTTTCTCTTTTAGGGCTAAGAATTCAAGAGAAGAATGATGTTATTGCCAAGATTTTTGCAAATGTTCCCTAGGGTATTAGCAACTCCAGTTGGAGCTGCAAATGGATATACATTATGCTCTAGGATCACTGATGGGCATGGTGGATATTTCCCCTTCATTTTCCGAATCTTATCCCAGACTACTTTTGAGCTAGCAGTCTGAGTTATGCAGGAGGTAAAATCGATCCCAGATTTCCCTTGGCTCTGATGTTGGACATAGCATGTTGGCACATGCACATTTAAAGGATATTAAATTTTCTATGGTGGGATAATGGCAGAATATCCCTCAAGCCTTGTTTTGGGCTCTTCTTGCCAGGCATTCTGAATTCCACTGAGGTTTTGGAAATAGTGGAAACTATGTAGACATTTTTTGAATTGCAACTTCTGCTGCTGCATGGACAATAGCATTAGCAGAGGCATATGATGCCAGAAAGCAAGCTTATGCAACATCAGCCAGAAAAAAAAAACAAAAAACTCCCATTTCACCCCTCTCTTCTTTCCAAATGCCTGTCCAGCTCAGCCTTCAATTTATTTAGGCTATCAACTTCCACAACAAAAGATGGAAGTCTGTTCCACCAATCAACTACCTGCTGGCTAAAGGCAAATTTCAGCACATCTATTCTACAACTGACTCCTCAATTTGAATCTATGCCCCCTCAGGTTCTTAATCTGAGCAAGAGGAAGAATCCCATCAGCATTCAGCTTGCTCAACCCATTCAACGTCTTATACACCTCAATCAGATCACCTCGCAGGTGCCTACTCTCTAAGCACTGCAATTTGCAGAACTTAAGCCTTTCTTGGTAAGAGCATCTTTTTGTTCCGCTCACCCATCTTGTTGCCCTTCTCTGTACTCACTAAAGAAACTCTACATCCTTACTCAAATAAGGCCTCCAGACCTGTATGCAGTACTCAAGGTGTGGCCTGACCATTGCCTTATATGAAGGGATAATCATCTCCTTATCCCTGCTAGCAAAATTTCTATATATCATTGACAAGACTCCTTGACCTGCCCTGGCAGCCCGTCTGCACTGTCAGCGAACTTCTTAAATTGACTGCACAATTACCACCAGGTCTTTTTCACTTTCTACTTCCCTGAGTGTAGTACCACACAGTTAGTACATCTCTCTCTTGGGTTATTGACCCATATGCAGTACTTTGCATTTTTTAATGTTAAACTTCAGTTGCCACTTCTCAGACAATTTGCCCAACTCATCTAGATCCAGCTGGAGTAGCATACTGTCTTTACTGTCATTAACAACACTGCCAACCTTTGTATCATCTGCAAACTTGGACATTAATCCTGATATACCTTCTTCAATATCATTGATGAATACACAAAACAACAATGGGCCCAGCACCTAATCCTGGGGAACTCCACTAGTAACATTTGTCCATGAAGAGCAGTGTCTATAGATTACCACTCTGTCATCTCCCACTCAACCATCTCTTTATCCATTGTAGCAACTTACCCTTAATTCCATACCTCTCCAATTTGTACAGCAGTCTTCCATGACCAACAGTATCAAATGTTTTTCTGAAATCTAAGTATATGATATCAAAATTATTTTTGACATTCCTTTGTGACCACATCATAGTATCCAATCAAATTGGTCAGATGAGACCTCCCTTTAACAAACCCTTGCTGTGTCTTAACTATTACTGCAGTCATCTAGATGATCCTGCAATGCTTCTTTAACCAGTGACTCCATTATTTTCCCTGGAACACAAGCTAAACTAACAGGTCTATAGTTACTTGTGTTGCCTTTTGAACCCAGTTTGTGAATTGGTGATACGTTTGCACACCCCCAGTCCATGGGAACCTCCCCTGTGTCCAAGGAAGTTCTAATAATTATGGCTAAGGGTTTGCTTACTTCCTTTGCTGCCTCCTTTAATATAACTGGATAGATCCCGTCCACACCAGGTGCCTTCCTTTTGTTTAACTTCAACAATTTCTCCTCCACTTTGCTCTCAGTTATTCGTGCTCATCGTGGACTAATGTTATTAGTGGAGTCCCTCAGGGTTCAGTATTGGGTCCATTATTGTTTTCTGTATTTATAAATGATATTGATGATGGTATATCAAGCTTAATGTCCAAGTTTGCAGATGATACGAAGGTTGGCAGGGTTGTCAAGGAAACTACTGACACTATGCTACTGCAACAGGATCTGGAAAGGCTGAGAGGTGGCAAATGAAGTTTAACATTGACAAATGTAAAGTATCACATATGGGAAACAGCAACCCCAGAGCAACGTATTAACTCTGTGGTACTACACTGACATTGATATATATAGGGCAAATTCCCTTGTATAAGGCAATGGTCAGACCACACCTAGAGTACTGTATACAGGTCTGGAGGCCTCATTTCAAGAAGGATGTAGAGATGCTGGAACGAGTACAGAGAAGGGCAACAAGATTAGTGAATGGAATAAAGGGGTGCTCTTAGGTTTTGCAAATTACAGTGTCTGGAGACTAGGCACCGGCGAGGTGATCTGATAGAGGTGTATAAAGCCTTGAATGGTTTGAGCATGCTCAATGCTGATGGGATTCTTCCTCTTGCTCAGAACAATCACCTGAGAGGGCATAAATTCAAATTGAGAAAAGACAGATGTAGGATAGACGTGAGGAAATTTGCCTTTAACCAGCGGGTGGTTGGTTGGTGGAATAGACTTCCATCCCTTGTCGTGGAAGTTGATAGCCTAAATAAGTTTAAGGCTCAGCTGGACAGGTATTTCGAACGAACAGAGGGGTGAAGTGGAAGTGGTTATTTTTTATTTATTTATTTATTATTTTTTTTTTTTGGCTGATGCTGCATAAGCTTGCTTTCTTGCATCAAATGGCTCTACTAATGCTAATGCTAATAACTGGATAGATCCCATCCACCCCAGGTGCCTTCCTTTTGTTTAACTTCAACAAATTCTCCTCCACTTTGCTCTCAGTTATTACAAAATCACTCAGCTCCCTGTTAGAGTTTGATAAACTTCTGGCATTCCCCCGATTGAATAACTCCTCATGTGTGAATGTAGATGCAAAATACTCATTCAGTTTATCAGCTACCTGAGCATGATCATCAATAGTCAACCCATCTATGTTAAGTCGTCAAATCTGATTCATCCCTTTTCTTCTAGAGTTTGCACAAGTAAAGAACTCTCTGCTGTTTTTCTTTGCATCCTTTGCGAAAGATTTCTCGTAATCTGCCTTCGCCTGCCTAACCTCCTTTGTGACTTGATTACAGACAAGCTTATATCTGCCATAGGCTTCTATGTCACCTGATAATTTATATGCATCCCATACATTTTTCTTCTCTGCCACGAGCTTCATTAATTCATTTGACATCCATTTAGGCCTGAACCTTGAACAGTATTTCTTAGTTGGAATGAAAAGCCTAGTAGCTTCCAAGATTAAGTCCCTGAATCCTTCCCATTTAGAATTCAACGTTGGTAACATCATCAGTTGATCCCACTGTACAGAATTTAAAATCTGTCTGAGACCTCTGTAGTCACCTTTACGAAAGCAAAAGCCCTTCCCTTTATCCTTGACGGTAGTTGCATCTTTAAGTAACTTCATAAATACCTTCTACAATGTACGTAACCATCACTGATGGGTTCTTGGCTGACTCTTGTGATGTCAAACTGTACGAGATGTCCGAATGCATTCCAGTAAGCTTCATTAATCTTCCACTGAGATATCGATGATGGTTGACATAGTCTTTTCCCAGTCAATAGAAATATTTCCATAGGCATTTTCTTCAACCTCCCATGTGAACAAATGGAGGAGAGAAGGGGAGCAGATAGAGATCAATGGCAGTAAATATATGGGTAGGCATGTGGAGATGTTTGTTCCCACATTTAAGAAAGAGAGAGGGAAGGGGGAGGGGGGGAGGGAGGGAGAGAGAGAGAGAGAGCCTGTTATTTTCAAGCATGCACTCTATTTTATGCCTCCTCATATTAGTGTCTGGACTACCCAACAAGATATTATGTCCAGTGAGATCTGCTAATAATAGGAGAATAGGAGCAAGCAGTTGCACAATGAGATCATCAAGGTCTGTTTTTTGGGAGATGTTGATCTCAGGTGGCAAATATATTGAACAAACTGTCAGAAGAAACCTGACAAAGAAGCAAATGGCAACTGTCTCTATCTCTATCACTTTTATTACCATGGTGGTTGTCTTCATTTGCCTTTAGATATGTCTCCTGCAAACAAAGGAGTTGTACCTACAGAGGAGGGCCTCAATGTCAATATTCCACTGGAATCATTTCATTTCCATTGTATGAATTTGGCCATTATTTACTTTGTGGATCCATCAGACAACTTCTGAAGTGCTGAGGGCTTAGTTTTTTCAGTCTTGGATTTATCTCTTTTTGGGAAGTATGGCCTGCCATTGATCTCTCTATTTGCTCCCCTTTGTTCACATGGGAGGTTGAAGAAAATCCTTTACTACAATATCCACATTTTTCTGTGTTACAGGGGGTACTTCAGGTTTTTTAATCTTATCTCTATCACTTTTATTACCAGTGGAGCATTAGGAGGTACCGATATAGGAGTGGCAGCTGATTGGACCTTCTGGATAGGTTTTTGAGAGCTTAGTAAGCATTGAGCGATGAGAGTAAATGACTATGATGGTGGTGTGGTTATCTCCATTTGTATCCTGATGGTACACTCCCCAGAAAGCTTGTAGGCATATGAGGGCTTGCCATTATTTACTGATTGGATGCATTTCCTGGCCTCCTAATAGGTAATGTTCAGTTCTGTTTTCAGTTTATGAATTTCTTTCTCTTCCTTCCACCACTGAAGCATGCAAGATATGCAGGGTGCCTTCCTTGGCAATTTGTTTAACCCTGTTTGTGCTCGACATCAAGGAGACACTGAGCATAGGCAAGGTTATCATGACAGGCTGCTTGTGAGTGGCCATACCTTTGGCAGTTAAAACACCTCAGTGGATTTGGAATGTAAATCCAATTTGGGTGTCTCTTCTTTGGAGACATGAAGAAGATCCCACTGACATGACAATATATGAGTTCAGAGTTTTATGGGGGATTACAATGATAAGTATTCCCCCTACAGATGTGGCTTTCAGAATTTGTTGGGCTTGTTTTGGACATGAAGGTTCAACAAAAAAGTCTCCACAATACAGACTTTCCACAGATTTTGGCAACACTTCTAATCCTTTCTGGAAAAAGAAGGGCAACATTTTTCTGATTGCCTGCTGTCTGGTGGAATAGAGAACGAGTTAAAGTAGTGTCACCGATGGTGGTGTATCCTCGGTTCTGGGTCTGTTTACAGAAGTGTTATCAGTATCATCTGATCAATTAGGTAGGGGTTGTGTTGGGACCCGAGAAGAAACAGATGGATTTAAATTACTCATAAGAGTAAGATAAAATTTATGATGCCCTAAGTAGCTCACCCACCGTGGAACCCTTCAAGCAGATACCCACTCGCGAACTAGCAGGTGCTGCATATGCAAATGGGATGCCAAGTTAGCTTAGAGCATCATACCCACATTTCCAATAAGCCTTGACCCTGTCACAGGACCAAAGGGAAGGAGACCTACTGGAATGCAATTGGCCCTAGCAGTAAGAGCCACTCACCAATTAATCTCAGTTGGGCCGGTCCAGGACCTCCCATCTTGTCAAAGCAGGGGCCAAAGTGGTGTATTAGGGCTGGGCCCTTCACCTACTAGGATCCCCTTTCTGAGTTTCCACAGGTTGTGGTACATGGCTACACACACACTGGATTTCAATGATGTAACCCTTCTCACACCTTTCAGTAACACCACCATACACATTTAAAGCATTAAATATAGAATAATTCTGACAACAGGTGAACTCAGAGGTATGAAATGTATGTTAACAACTGATGTAACTATTCACTGAATTTTAGGCTCATTTTGATTCCTGTTCCCTTATTTCAGCTTAGTCCTATATCAGTTTATGGGATCATAGGAAAGTTACTTTCAATCATGGGCTAGATTTTTTATCTTTACCCATGAACTCAATGAAGCAATAATGATGGGGCTTCACTTTAACTTTTGATTGTAAAGGCAAGCTGTATATCAAAATGAAAATGGTTGTAATGAAGTTTTATTTTAATCACTTCAGAAAATGTTCCATTAGTTCAAAATTATGTCATCCAACTTTACCACTAAAGCTAATTTCAGCTGCCATCCCACAGCATTGACACAGCTAAGCTGTCATCACAGGAGTGCACTGTACCCTTTTCAAAATGACTAGTTGTAAATTCTGATTTATGATTAAGGTTTTAACCAACTTCCATGATATTGTCACTTAGCTACATTTAAATGTTCTGTCCCAGTAACATGCTAAGCAATGAATGTACCACATTACTGAAGGTGACAGCTTCATGCACATCAATGTATTCTTGAAGGTTCAGATATTTAAATCTAAATGTTTTTATTAACTAAAAGATCCTTTTTAAGCTTTATTCTTCCTCATTTTTTTCTAAACTGATAAAGCCATAAGGACAGTAGCATAGACATTAATGTTTAGCTTTGGATTATAAAAACTTATTTTATATTACCAGGTTTTTTAAAGGGATGTTTAAGGATAAATGGAATGTAGTACCTGGGCTTCATATTTTTTTCATAAACATTAAGCACAGAAAAACAGACATTTATAAAGCTAACAAAATTTTCTTCACAGTTGAAGACCAAGAGGATAATCTTAGATATCAAGCTATAATAAAACTTCCTTCAATTTAATGTTAAACTTACTCTAACAGTTTCAGCCTTGTTAGCCCCAGAAACAGCAAATACAACACACCGAGAATTATTCAAAACAGGTAACGTAAGGGTGATACGACATGGAGGTGGCTTAGGAGAATCCCTTACAGGTGCTACCCACTTAGTATCTTCCTAATATACAGAGAAAAACACCTTGTGTAAGATATGTAAGATGTTTCCTACAAGCAAAATATCTCATAATTTTATATTTTAATAAAGAATTTCAGACTAAAATTAGGTTATGTAGCTTTCTGACTACTGAAATAATAATAACATAGTTGAATTTTAAGGCAGACAAAAGTTTGTAGAGTAGGCATTATACAAAGCTCCAGGGGCTCACATCTGGTGAGTATGGGCTTGGCAAACCCAGGGTCCTGAGCTGGATATCATCATTCTTCTCTTTCTTGGTGATTCCTTTCTACTTTCCTTTCTTTCTTTCTCTCTCTCTCAGGATGACTGGGGAATTTTTTTTTGGCTGGTGCAGCATAAGCCTCAGGCTTCCTTGCACCATATGGCTGCTACTACTACTAATAATAATATATGATACCATCAGCATCATAATGACAGCATTACAGGAGTTCACTGAACAAGTGGTATGGGAAGTACCACGAAAATCTGAGAATAAGCTGTAATTCTTTAAAAAATTAAATGCAAATTACACTCCACACAAGTTTAAGTGCTCAATTATTTCACCAAATTTCCAATATTCAGAAAAACAATGTTGCTGCTATGGCAATTACAATATATCACTCACCTCAGAAAAGTTTCTCAAGCAACAAAAATAATAAAAATTACAGCAATTAAGAAATATGAACTTGATTTCAAAATTATGGTCTGCAATCCTGGACACTTATGCCTGCTACAGAGTGGTAACAGAGTGCCTGCTCCACTAGTTTACTACAGTGGCCATTATAGCTCCAACATCAGTATATATTTACAACTATAAGGGTCCATAAATACATACCAATATTGGAGCTATAAAGCCACAAGATACTTGGCTAATAGTTCTATGAAGAAACATGTTTACCAATGTCAATCAAACTCATACTATGATATATGGTTGGGTGGTTTATTTATAATTAAACTCCATGGTATACATCCCTCATTATTTGCTCCTGATTGCATTCGACAGCTGCTGTCATATAAATTTTTAAATCAAACATGATAAAGCTTGGAATGATGCTTATGAAAGTTGGCAGCCACAGGCAAGTTTCTGAGGTGAGCAATATGGTTTAATTGTGAAACCATATTTCAATAAATCAAGAAACATGAAGTTGCCAAAGTGATTTCTGGTACTATATTCTAAACAGAAGTTGATTAACAATGAAATGTCCAATCATAACACATCTTAAGTTAGACTGATAATAGTAAATACCCAATTTTAATTATTATTTATTTATAATAATGTAAAATTTTAAAAATTACCAGCATTTTGAAAATTCCAAATATGTATATGAGGTTTTACTGTCTTTGTTTTGGTAATAACACAATCTGATTTGCTTATCTGCTAGTACAATGAATGAAACTGCCACTTTTTAAACTTTTTTTTTTGACGAACTGGTAAACAAATAAGCTGAAAAAAAGGCAGTAGTTTTAGTCATCATTTCTATTATTTACTTATCTATTGTTGTTCCAGCTTCTTGATAGATCAATAAGGAAACTAGTTTTCTCCATTTAGCTATATCATCCAACCATTTCCCTGCCCCTTTGTCTCTGGCTCCTACCAGCTAACATCTCTCCACACTGTTCTTCACCTCCTCTTGTCAGCTTTTTCTCAGCCTTCCTCTTGGCCCTTTACTCTTCATTCTTTTTATATGTCCAAACCATTTCAGTCTGTTCCTCCCAATCTTTTCTTGTAATCATTTTTCTTCCTAATGGCAGCATTTCTTATTCCATCTCTCAGATGTTTTTACTGAGTGATCATATTGAGCAACAAATTTTCACAAATTTTTTTGCAAATTACAGTAAAGTGAAACAGAAACTATGATATGTTAAAAATGGCTTTTCAAGAAGGTGGTATTAGTATTAGTACTAATAATGGTAAATGATCCAAGAAAGCAAGCTTATACAGCATCAGCCAGAAAAAAAAAAAAAAAAAAAAAATCCAATTTCACCTATCCATCCCATACAATAATTTGTCTAGTTCTGCCTTGAATTTATTCAAACTATCCACTTCCACAATAACAGATGGAAGTTTTTTCCAGCATCAACCACCCATTGGTTTAAATGCAAACATCCACATAGCTATTCTTCAACCATCCTTCCTCAATTTGAATTTATGTCCTCTCAAGAGCATAGTCTAAGCAAGAGGAACAATTCCATCAGCATTGAGTCTGCTCGAGTCATTCAAAGCCTTAAACATCAAAATAATATCACCTCGCATGGGCCTAGTCTGCAGAAACTGTAATTTGCAGAACTAAAGCCTTTCTTGGTAAGAGCACACCTTTATTCCCCTCACCAATCTTGATGGCCTTTTCTGTACCCGTTTCAGCAGTTCTACATCCTTCCTAAAACAAGGCCTCCAGACCTGCATGCAGTACTCATGATGTGGCCTGACCATTGCCTTATACAATGGGATAATCATCTCCTTATCCCTGCTAGCAAATTCCTATATATCACAGACAAAACCCAATGAGCTGCCCTTGACAGCCTGTCTATACTGCTCAGAAAACTTCATATCAGACTGACTGCACAATTACCACCTGGTCCTTTTCATTTTCCACTACCTTGACCATAGTCATCATCATCAGCCATTTTCAATCCACTGCAGGATGAAGGCCTCTCCAGCAACTTTCCAGTTCCTTCTGTTTTGAGCACTGGCCATCCATTTACCACCCGAAAACTCACGAATTTCATCTATCCATCTCCGCCTTTGTCTTCCAGGTTTTCTTCTAGCTCCTCTTGGGTACCATTCTGTTATTTTCTTAGTCCATCTGTCATCATGTCTTCGAGCTATGTGTCCTGCCCAAGACCATTTTAGTTCTTTAGTTTTGATAAGAATGTCCTTTACGTGAGTTTGCTGCCTAATCTATGTGTTTCTCTTCTTATCTAACAGTCTGATTCCAATATAATTCGTTCCATTCTTCGCTGTGTAGTTCTCAGCTTCTCTTCCATTCTTTTGGTGAGTGCTCAAGTTTCACTTCCATAAGTCATGGTGGGGAGTATGCATTGGTTCATTATTTTACGTTTCAGACAAACTGGGATATTGCTCTTCAGTATGTGACTATATTTCCTGAATGCTATCCATCCAAAATTTATTCTTCTCTTGACTTCCAGCCATTTATCATTATTACAGCTAATAATTTGTCCCAGATAAGCATATGACTCCACCTTTTCAATTACTGCTCCTTCAATCATTATTTCCCTTTCTGTGGAATACTTGTTCATCATTACTTTTGTTTTAGCCATATTCATCTTTAGTCCAAAATCCTTACTAACTGTGCATAACTGATTAAGATTTTCCTGTAATTCTTTGGGATCGTGGCTTATGACCACAATGTCATCTGCAAATCGTAAATGGTTTAGGTACTCTCCATTCACACTGACTCCTTTCTGCGACCAGTCTAATCTTCTGAAAGCTTCCTCAAGGGCAGCAGTAAACAGCTTCGGAGATATTGTGTTTCCTTGTCGAACTCCTTTCTCGATTTTAAATTTCCTACTGTCTTTGTCTAGTCTAATAAAGGAGGTAGCACTCTGATATATTTTCTTCAAAATCATAATATATGGGTTATCTATGCCTTGTCCTTCCAGTGCCCGAAACATTGCCTTATGCTGTATGGAGTCAAATGCCTTTTCATAATCCACAAATGCCAGGCATAATGGTGTTTTATATTCATTTGCTTTCTCCATTAGCTGTGATATTACGTGAAGGTGATCCATAGTTGCGAATCCTGTCCTAAAGCCAGCTTGCTCTTTCGGTTGATTCTCATCAAGTATTCTTTCTAATCTGTTAGTAATGACCCTTGTAAACAACTTGTAGATGTGGGATAACAAGCTAATTGGTCTATAATTTCCAATTTCTGGTTTATCTCCTTTCTTATGCAGCAAAACTATGACTGCATTATTCCACTGCTTAGGTGTCACACCTTTTCTAATGCACTTTGTGAAGAGTCTTGCCAGTTTTTGTGTTATGTCTCTTCCTCCCAATTTTAACAACTCTACAGTAACTTCATCTTCCCCCGGGGCTTTCTGATTCTTCATTTTCTTCAATGCACGTTCTACCTCATCAGGAGGAATATTGGGTATGTAGTATGTGTTGCTACTTTGCAATCCATCTTCCCCACTGCTGGCATCATTCCCTCGCTCCTTGTATAATTCTCTATAGTAGTCTTCTGCTATTTGAATTATGCCTTCTCTGCTGTTTATAAGTACACCATCGCTATTCTTCAGTTTCAGTATCATTTGTCTTTCTGTATTACTGCTCATGGCTACTGATTTAAATCCTTTGTTTTTCCTTAATGCTTGTTCTACTTTTCTTGTGTTAAATCTTCTTATGTCCTATCTGAGTCTCTTTCTAATGGCTTTGCATAACTCAGTATACTCAATTTTCTCCCTGTCAGTGTTTTTCTTGCTCTTCATTTGTCGTCTTCGGTTCATCATGACAAGTGTTTCTTGACTAATTTTTTCTTCTTTGGATTTCTTTTTCCCTATAGGTTTCTTGGGCTTTATCACTTTCAGAAAGTTGTAATATTCCTCGTCGATATCTTGGTCCTGAGCAGTCTGCAGAAGCTCAAACGTGTTCTTAAGTTCCAGTACATAGTGCTTTTTCTCCTCCTCTGTTATCTCAAAGACCTTTGTATTATATACTCGAGTCAGTTTTTTCCTTTCCTACATCTATATCAAGTAACATCATTCACAAGATATCTTCTGTTAGTGAGGATGAAGTCGATTTCATTAGTTGTTAATCCATTTGGACTCTTCCATGTCCACTTTCTGTTCACCCTTTTTTTGAAAAAGTGTTCATTACTGACAGTCCTTGAGATTCTGCATATTCCACAAGTCTTTTATTTCTTTTATTATTTCTTTTTTTTTTTTTTATTTCTTTTATTTTACCTCTTATTTCTTTCACCAATTCCAAATTTCCTATAGTTCCTCTTTCTGCGCTGTTTTGCCTTTTTCCAATCTTAGCATTGAAGTCCCCCATAATAATAGTGTAGTGGGTTTCTGATCATCTAGAAGACTCAATTTCGGTGTACATTTCTTCAACCTCTTCATCATCAAGGCTCGATGTTGGTGCATAAATCATTATAACCTTTAGCTTGTACCTCTTAGAAATCTTGAGTATTAGTCTTGACACCCTTGGTGATGTACTTTTGAATTCCAAAATGTTGTTTTTAAAATCTTTATGGACCAGAAAGCCAACTCCACCTTCACTCCTTTCACTGTTTCCATTGGTGTACAGCAGATTTCCACTTGATAAACTTATAAGTGATTCATTTCTTCTTCTTGTTTCAGCCAAACCGATGATATTCCAATTCATATTTTCTAATTCCTTTTCCAGCTCTAATATCCTGTCTTCACCGATGAGCGATCTTAAGTTATGACAGGCCAAGTTCAGTTTCCGTGCATGGCAGCCTGGTCGTACCCAGAGATTCTTAGCACCCTCTGCTTCCACTCTGATCCTCTCGCTGCCATAAGAGGGAGAGTGAAAGCTGCTGGAGACTGAGGGCCATTTGCTCTGTCTTGCTGTCCATAGTACCACACAGTTGATGTGACCATAGTACCACACAGTTGATACTTTACTCTGAGATAACTGCTACCCAAATGCAGTACCTTGCATTTGTAGACGTTAAACTTCAATTGCCATTTCTCAGCCCATCTGCTTAATTTTTCCAGCTCTTGTTGCAGTAGCATATCTTCATTACCATTAAAAACCACCCTAACAACCTTTGTATCATCTGCAAACTTAGACATTAAGCCTGGTATACCCTCATCGATATCATTAATAAATGCAGAAAACAACAATGGGCCCAGAACCAAACCCTGTGGGACATTAGTCCACGATGGGGAGTGTCTATTGATGAACACAGTCTGTCTTCTCCCATTCAACCATTCCTTTATCCATGGCAGTAACTTTCCCTTAATGCCACACTGCTCTAATTTGTACAGCAGTCTTTTATAGGCAATTTTTAAAATTTTGTTTTCAAAGTTTAAAATGGCTTGTTTGTTGAATACCATCCTTGCTCTGCTGCCTTTAGATTTCAAAAACCAGTGATTCAACTGCTCGTCTTTGTGATGTGATCAGGAGTGACTAAAGATTAACTACTCATGAAGTTGCTAGTGAAATTGGTATTTCTTATGGGACATGTCAAACAATTTTGATGCAAGACTATTAAATTCCAGTTTGTGTCTTACGTTCTCAGTAGTTGCAAGTTCCCATACATCAGGATCTTCATTAATGTGCAGCAGCTGGCCAATACTTTGTTTCCTCCATTATTACTAGTGACAAATTATGGTTGTATGGCTAGGACAAGAACACGATAGCCCAGTTATCTCAATGGAAGGTTCCATCTTCTTCAAGGCCCAGAAAAAGTAAGGCAGTCCTTGATAAAATGAGATGATCACGCTTGTCATTTTTTTTTTTTTTTTTTTTTTTTTGACTCATTGTTCATTATGAATTTGTCCTGCACAGTCAAACAGTGAACCAGGAATATTACTACCAAACAGTTTGGCATATAGTGTCAAGGAGACTACTTCACAGGAGATCCATCCAAACAGCTGGTAAGCTTAATTTTTCAAAGGTTGATTCCATCCCCAAATGTTTTTGATTGCACTCATGTAATTACAAGGAAATCCTACTACTAAATATTTTCCAAACAAATTCAATTCTGGGAAGACTGGAAAAAATTAGTATGAAAGAACAAAATACTTCTAAAAAAAGGACACACTACAGTTCTTTATTTAAAAAATAAAAGTGTAGTATATATAAATTCTGAATAAATATAATCAATGTTAATTAAGAAACCAAAAATAACATAAGTTAACATATTGATTACTTTTTTTTTTTCAATTAAACTATTTTTGACTAAAACTGCTATGCTGATCATGAATATGACAAAAAAAAAGTCGTAGTATGTACAGTTTTGTTATCATTTATGTAAAATAAGTGAGTGTATATGCTCATTATGCACTTTCAAATAACATTATTTAAGAGAGAGCAAATAATAAAACATCACATTTTTATATTATGTAGAAATATTATAACAAAAAGATACAAAATATTGCTGAAAAGGCACCATTCATGGGTAGATTTTACCTTACTTGAGAGCACTGATCCATTCATCATTCACAGTGAAACAATGCTATCAAGAGAGGTGAATTTGTCCTGCATGGTCCAAAAGTGAACCAGGAATACTACAAAATAGTTCTACAGTAACAACACAATTTATACAGTTACATAGAGCGCAACACAACAAGATGCTTTATTCGATTCCCGATGCAAATATATGAGCGGCGATCATTTTATTTGCAGACTAGCATAAGATTTTATGTTTATTGCACAAACTTTCCATAACTGCCACTACAGGTGCTCCGCTTGATCGCTACTGAGCAGACTCTGTGTGTGCATGCCAGTACTTTTCTAGCTACTGTTGCGTGAAGAGCATTTTTTTAGCCATGTGTCACTGATGCTAATTTTGAAGCAATAATGATGTCTAACATACAGACTGAACAGCATATGGTAATGAGTGTCTTGGTAGAACGGCCATATTCCAGTGTGAAGTGGTTTCTCTGTCAAGACAAGCCAGGTCCCATATGGCTAATATTGTGCAGGCAATGATCACTGCCATAGGTGCCAGGGTTCAGCCACATCCCCCTTATGCACCGGACTTAGCCCTGTGTGATTTCTTCCTGTTTCCAGGTCTGAAGAAAGCTCTGAAAGGCAAGCGTTTCACATCTGACACAACGATGCTCACAGAACCACAACGGAAGCACTTCACAGTCTTTCGAAAAATGGCTTGCAAGAAGCATTTAATGCATGGGTATGACACAATGGTTGCAAAAGCGTGTATGACATAATGAGTATTTCAAGAAGGAGAAATCCAGAGAATGAATATTCAGATGATAACAATTAAAATAAGATCTTGCAACAGTCCGTGAATTAAATGATCATCACTTGTAAAAAGCATACTTTAAGAGGCATCTGACACCTACAGGTGTCTCTTATGCAGTTCTTTTACCAGTAGTTCATCAACTAAAAACTTGTAAAACATGGGTTTAAAAGCCTGATATATAGCTAATGAATGGCATATTGTTTTTGTTCAAAACTAACACAAGGTGTGGCTGTTAAATAATGAGACTGTTGTAATAAAATATATATAAAGAAATATTTCATACCTTAAGTTATTCCCTTAAAAATAATTGCCTTGGGCTTGCACACACTGTTCTATATGTTTCTTGCAAGCACAGAAATATTTCTGTAAGCCTTTTTAACACTTCGGTAGTTTTTTTCTGATTGTCTTCAATGGACTGAAAATGGGTTCCCTTTAGTACACTTTTCAGTTCAGTGAAGAGAAAAAAGTTACAAGGGCCTAAATCTGGTGAGTAGGGTGTATGTTCACACAGAGGGATTTGTTTTTTGGCTAGAAACTAGTGAACAGAGAGCATGTTGTGTGCTGGATCATCGTCTTGACGGAGCATCCAACCATCCTTCCACAATTCAGGTCTCATCCTTAATTTTTTCATGCCTTGTCAGAACTTCAATGTAGCCTGATAGCCTGATTTGGAGAAACATATTCAGCCAAATTAATTCCTTTAATATTGAAGAATACAAGAAGCACGGTTTTCAATTTTTGATTTTGACATTCTTGCTTTTTTTGGTCTGGGAGACTTTTGTCTTCCTTGCAATGATTGCCTTTCAGTTTTTGGGTTGTACTGGAAAAGCTAGCTTTCAACTGGCAATCCACTAATGTGAATTGGCATCCCTTTTCCCAAGGAAGAACTCTTCTTGCACTAACAAATCCTTCACAACATAGTGCTCTGTTGCTTGACTATTCCACAAGCAGAGAAAAATGGCAATATTTGGCAAATCTACCCTTCTATCCAAGTAAAAGTTCCATGACCTTAAAAATAATCATATAATTGCCAGCAACATTCCTTATATTTGATTGCATTTGATATTTGGGCTATACCTTCAGAAGTTTCCCTCATTCCAACAGAATGGGCTGCAGATTTTGTTTCCATTATGAAATAAGCTGTTCTTCAGCTTAATTCAGTTGAATCAATGAACACACGCCATCCACCAGTTTGTGTTAAAAGTTCAAATCACAATCTTTCTACACCCTATTTATATCTAGGCACACCATAAAATGTGATTTTTTATTTATTTATTTTTTTTTTTATTTCTCTTTCTAAATACAGAAAATTCATTCTTCATTTTTGATCCTAAAATGTCTGTCTGTCTGCTGCATTAACACTTTCACTGTGTTCTTTTTTGGCAACCTTTTTTGATCCAGGACTGAAAACTACAGGATTGAGTTAATCTGGACTGGGGAGGGCAGAGACATTTTTTGGCTTTCTTCTCACTCTGGGTTAATTAGTCAGCCACTGGCAAAGGATGTGTGACAAAAATATATGGTCTGGTTCCCATTAAATCAAACGAAAATCATTCTAAAATCAGGTGGGTTTCTCTCCAAGTGGATCAAAAATCCGATGATGCACATGTGCGTCATGATGCAGTTAATATGTTAACAGATTTAAATTGAGTTCAAGGTCATTAAGCTCATTTTGTTCAGTCAGGTGTCTTTTTGCTATTCTGTGGAATATGACTTGGATCTTACATTGAATTCTCTTCTTTAATGGGGAAGTTCTATCCAATTAATTAGTGGGAAACCTTTTCCATGCAGGTTTCTTTTCCTGGTTTCATTATAGGAAAATTGTTTAGATATTTTATTTTTGCCATTCCTCAAAAAACTTGAAAGTTTTGTAAAACAGAAATAGTAGTCTTCATTATGGTTGGCTGGTTCATGCCATACCTATGGGAATGCATGCTCATCTTTCCTTTCCTCTATTTAATGAGGTTTATATGACATGATATGCAGCATATATACAGTGCTCAGCTTCTGTCTTGTCTTCCAAGTGGCATCCAAAGTAGAGATAATAAGCATGTTTAGTTATAAACTGACGCAACATTGTAATTTTGGTGTAAAATGTGCACTCATATAACGAAAGCAGTCTGTTGGTAATATCATTTCTCCATACTGATTGCCAGAACACCCTTTATAACAAAGAAAAAAAAATATATATAAAACACAAAATCAGCCTCAAATGAACACAGATGACAAGTGATGACAAAACTTATAACTGTTATAAGTTCGTATAAGATAAAAGATACAGTCAGTCCTCGTATAGCACGATAGTTGTGTTCCTAGAAACCCTCGTGCAATGCAAAATCGTGCAATATGAACAACAGGCCCTATGGGAAAAATAGAGTTAGGTGCCGACCACCCAAGATTGACACCCATTTGTAACCAAAACATTACCAAACACAATAAATAATCGTAAGAAAATACTTACGTATTTTATTACGACTATTACATAATAAAATATTGCTAATGCTTTTGCTTCTATTGTAAGAAAACTTGTTTTTTGTTTGATTTTCTATCCAAACAGATGACAGCCATTCCCTCTCTTCCAATTCTTTGTGTCTTGATCTAATGGGTTTTAATTACACTTTGAGTTGTTCCTGCTATGAAAGTTGTTTTTATTTTCTCTGCATTCTTTGTAATTCTCAGCGTTGCCTCATTTAGGCCTGTAGCACGTGCAATATCACATGGTCTTTCATTTCGTTCAAAGCGTTTCACAATTTCATATTTTTCTCTATCGACAGAGGCGGACTGGCCATAAGCCTTACCGGGGAAACCCCGGTGGGCCGGTGTGATTTTGGCCATAAACCATAGTATGAGGCCACTATTAATTTTCCCGGGTAAGAATTTTTGACCCAGTCCGCCTCTGTTTATCGATATTGCTTTTCTTTTTCTCTCTGAATCTGCAGTGCCTTCACAAGGGCGCTTCCTTTTCACACCTTTTAAGTATTTTACTCATTTTTAGGGGATAAAGCACAATTACAAAATGAGGAGGCATGCTTGATACACATAAACAAAGCTGCGCGCATGTAGCAACTGAATAAACAACACCGTAAAGGCAGAGATACACTATTAACACCTCACATTTTACTAAAGCACATTTCTAGGGGTTACTACCATAAAACAATAAAAACAATTTCCAGTTGCGTTCCTGCTAGTGGAATCAGTTATAAACTGGTAGTAAACTCGATCTAATTGCATTTGCGATTATACCGATAGCTGGAATTGTGTTGGTTTTTACGTTATTATGGTGAAATGTGTTTCCCCTTTACTGATATAAAAAACATAAATACATTTTCAGAATCTTCTCTTCATTCCTATCGTGTTGCGTTCGGTTGGGGTGATTCTGCGTTCGACTGCCATTTCTTGTAAACACAAAGGCGAATCGTGCATAAGCGAAATTCGGTTTGTGTTATATAAGATATCGTTCCCCTATTTATAAATCGTGTATGATCGAATTCGTGTAGTGTAAACACGTGTTATACGAGGACTGACTGTACTTGTAATTATGAGTCTACTCCTCTGCTTCACTGACATTCAGTATGTAAAGCAATGCTTATTCTTTTCTAATATGAAAGCAATTCTTGCTTTTTTTTTTTTTTTTTTTCTTCAAAATTGTGGTATGCTATTAAATTTCTGTTCAGATTTGGAATTAATATAACAGAATTAATTTAAGGAGGTTTATTTTTTGTTACACTGGTTACAATAACAGTATAAATGGGTACACATAACCAGTTGTAAAAAAATGCTTTATTTACTTAGGAAACAAATTTATTTTTCAACACTTTCTATTTACTGATTGTTAAACAAGAATAGCGGCACTTTTTCACATGATGTGGGGTGATACTTTTTAATGATACGAAAATCTCCTATATTAATTTTTTCAAACAACTAAAACATACAGCAAAAGACTAGCAGAAATACAATTATATCTTATACATTTGCATTAGATGGAGTAAAGTAATAATTCCAACATTTCAAACATGTATAACTTGGTCACCAGTTTTCTGTCACTATACAGCCACTCCCCGACCTACGTAAGGGTTGCGTTCCACGGAACTCTACGTAAGTCGAATTTTATGTAAGTCAGAATTTCCCTAAATGCTTATGCAGCACTGCAATTATGTGCGCTGAATTTGACTGAAGCAAAAAATAATGTTTGACAAACATGTAAACATAATTATTTATTCAATTTTTTTATCTTGTGCACAGGAAAAATTTCAAAATTATAAAATTACAAAAAGAGAGAGGAGACAGGCATAACATCAGCAAGTTTTACCTTTCAAGCATCGTTGCCAGAATTAACTCTCCAGCTGGTAAGCACGCCGCTGCGGAAGTTGAGGGCTGTGGAGATTTAGAAGGCGTTTTTTCCAACACATCACAAAATTTCTCTGCAGCTGCAGAATCAGCACTGGCAACTTCACCACATACTTTAATGTTTTGGAAACCAGCACAATGCTTGAACCTATTAAACCACCCATTGCTTGCCATGAACTTGGCTTGGGGTTCGCCAAACTTATCCTTAATATCTTCATAAATACTTCTTGCTTTTTTCTTGAATGGCATTGGACTTAGGAGCACTTGCTTCTGAATCTGATTTTCCATCCATATTATTAATAGCTTTTAAACTTCAATATGGCACCTGAACACTGTTTTTTGATCACTGTTGATCCTTTAACATGTTCTTTTATACGTGCACTGTCCCTTAAAACAGTATTCACTGTTAAAGCAGCGAGATCTAATTCTGTGCAATAGATGACAAACTTTGTCCTGCTTCATACTTCTTAATTAATCATCTTGATTTCTAAATCAATTTTGTTTTGTTTCCTACCACTGCCAGCACTTGCACTTTCCGTTGGTCCCTTTCCCTTCACCATCGTAATAAGTAAATAGGAATGAAGAGAAGATTCTGAAAATTTATTTATGTTTTTTATATGACTGAAGATTTCAGTGAAGGGAAACTCATTTCACCATAATACCATAATGTAAAAACCCACAGAATTCCAGTTATCAGTATTATCGCAAATGCAATAAGATAGAGTTTACTACCATTTATAACAGATTGCGATAACAGAAAAGCCCAATAAACTGGAAAGTGCAAATCGTTTTTATTGTTTTATGGTAGTGACCTCCAGAAATGTGTTTTAGAAAAATATCACAGAGGCATTCAAAATTGATTCTTATAACAGAACATATGATAACGATGAAAGTGTGGTGCAATTTCCATTATAAAAATGACCATTTAGAGAGATAAATAGCTTAGTTATACAGTGAAAATTTCAACTTCCGAGGTCTTGAAAAAATTACCCAAAAAAAAAAAAAAAACCCCAGTGTTACTGGGTTCATATTACGATATTTTCACGATACCTCCATTTATTCCTACAGGATGCAAAATACGTTTCCAAGGCAAAAACTTACATAAAGTTGAATTTCCATAAATTGAGTATTACGTAAACTGGGGAGTGTCTGTACTTAAAAAAAAAAAAAAAAAATTGCAAAGAATATGAAATATTTCCTTCATATTTTCCATGTTCTAACACTGGATTAATGAATAAATGGATTTCGATGATGAAGAGAATGGACTTCATGCCAACAAAGAATACATGTATTTCCCAGTAAACAGTATTAGAAGAATCAGGACCACATTGTCTTCTACCCTAAATTGTCAGGCCCTTTACCTTTCAGTATATTATCTCTTAGTACAGAGATTCCCAAACTTTCTCGGTTCACAGCGCCCTTAGTGTCTCAGTTTTTCACGGTGCCCAAAAGCCAAAGAATAGTCCAACAATTTAATAAGTGATGTTGATACTGTGAACTACCTGGAGTTAGTAGTTCGCGTGACGTCCGACAGACGTTGAGTATCACTGTATTTCCCTATAAAATATCCCACAATGCCCCTGTGAGTTCACTGTGGCGCCCAGTTTGGGAATCGCTGTCTTAGTATATTACTTTATAATTTCGAGAGGCAACCGGAGAAAGTAATACCCTTGATCTGATTATTCATGCATTAATAATCTGCGGATAAAGGAACTACTAGGTGACAGTGATCACAGTGTACTATTGTGGGATATACTCAAAGATGTAACTACCATCAGGGGTAAAGGGAACACTTTTTGCTTTCATAAAGGTGACTAACAGTGGTCTCAGACAGTTTTTAAATTCTATACAGTGGGATCTGATGATGTTACCAACAGCAAATTCTAAATGGGAAGCATTCAAGGAATTAATCTTGGAAGCTACCAGGATTTTCATACCAATTAAGAAATACTTTCAAGGTTTAGGCCTAAATGGATGTCAGATGAACTAGTGAGACTCATGGCAGAAACTAGTGAGACTCATGGCATATAAATTATCAGGAGACACAAATGCCTATGGTAGATATATGAGTTTGTAATTAAGTCACAAAGGAGGCTAGGCAAGCAAAGGCAGATTACAAGAAATCTTTTGCAAAGGATGCAAAGAAAACAGTAAAGACTTTACTTATGTAAACTCCAGAAGGAAGAGGATGAATCAGATTGGTCCACTTGATATCGAATGATTAATTGTTGATGATTCTGCTGAGGTAGATGACAAACTGAATTTTGCATATACATTCACACGAGGAAATCTGTAGAGAAGTGGAGGCCAGAAGCTTATCAAACTCTAATGAGGTGCTAAATGATTTCATAATAACTGAGAGCAAAGTGGAGGAGAAATTGCTGAAGTTAACCATAAGGAAGGCACCTGGGGTGGATGGGATCTATCCAGTTATATTAAAGGAGACAGCAAAGGAATTAAGCAGGTCCTTAGGCATGATTATGAGGGCATCCTTGGACTCAGGGGAAGTTGCCACGGACTGGAGATGTGCAAATGTATCTCCAATTCACAAAGGGGGATCAAAGGGTGACATGAGTAATTATCGACCTGTTAGTTTGACTTCTGTTCCAGGGAAAATAATAGAGACGCTGGTTAAAGAAGCATTGCAGGATCATCTAGACAAGACAGCAGTAATAATTCAGATACAGCATGGGTTTGTTAAGGGGAAGTCTTGTCTGACCAATTTGATTGGATACTATGATGTGGTCACAAAGGAACTGGATGCAAAAAATAATTTTGATATCATATACTTGGATTTTAGGAAAGCTTCTGATATTGCTCGACATTGAAAACTACTGTTCAAGTTGGAGCAGTATGGTGTTAAAGGCAAGTTGCTACAGTGGATAAAAGGATGGTTGAGTGGCAGAAGACAGAGGGTGGTAATCAATGAACACTGCTCTTCATGGACTAATGTTATTAGTGGAGTTCCTCAGGGGTCTGTGTTGGGCCCATTGTTGTTTTCTGTATTTATCAATGATATTGATGAAGGTATATCAGGCTTAATGTCCAAGCTTGCAGACGGTATGAAGGTTGGTAGGGTTGTTAATGACAGTACGGATGTTACGTTACTGCAACAGTATCTAGAAAAGTTGAGCAGATGGCTTGAGAGGTGGCAGCTGAAGTTTAACATTGACAAACGCAAAGTACTGCATATGAGTAGCGGTAACTCCAGAGTAACATACCAACTGTGTGGTACTACAATCAGGGTAGTGGAGAATGAAAAAGACCTGGGGTAATTGTGCAGTCAGATATGAAGTTTTCTTAGCAGTGCAGACAGGCTGAAGCGTAGCTCATGGTGTCTTGTCAATGATATGTGGGAGGAATTTTGCTAGCAGGCATAAGAAGGTTTTTTTTTTTTTTTTTTTTTTGTTAGTTGTTGGCGCATCGGCTTCTGTGGCCATATTGCACCTCCCAAGGTTTTGCACGCTGATCCAAGCCCGAGGCGGGATTCGAACCCGCAACCTTTGGGTTGCCAGGCAGGCACTTTACCCACCCGGCTAGCCCGGTCGGCTCATAAGAAGGTGATTAACCCCTTGTATAAAGCAATGGTCAGGCCACACCTTCAGTACTGGATACAGGTCTTGGGGCCTCATTTTAGGAAATGATGTTGAGCTGCTAGAACGAGCAGAGAAGGGCAACAAGATTAATTAGCAAGTGGAACAAAGGGTTGTGTTACCAAGTTAGGCTTAAGTTCTGCAAATTGCAGCATCTGGAGACTAGGTAACTGCAAGGTGATCTGATTGAGGTGTATAAGGCCTTGAGTGGTTTGAGCAGGCTCAATTCTGATGGGATTCTCCCTCTTGTTCAGATTCTGCACCTGAGGGGGAATAATTTCAAATCATGGAAAGACAATTGTAGAATAGATGTGCAGAAATTTGCCTTTAGCCAGCGGGTGCTTGACTGCTGGAGTAAACTTCCATCTGTCATTGTGGAAGTTGACAGCTTAAATAAATTCAAGGCTGAACTAGACAAACTTTTGGAGTGAATGGATGGGTGAAACGGAAGTTTTTTTTTTTTTTTTGGTTGATGCTTGGTTCCTTTTTTGCATCATATGCCTCTACTAATGCTATAATTCCCAAACTTAATAGAGTTTGGAATTATAAAGTAATATACTCATTCCCTACCATACACAATTTCATAAAAACTTCAATTTATAAAGACTTCATATTAAAATCATATTTGTAATACTTCATATTAAAAATTATTATTTACACTACAATAGCCAAAATATAGAATGTATAAATGTAATACATACAGTGAATTTCGATTCTACTGCTGTCTATTAATATTACTTTACTATTATTTTAAAATGGCTAAGTAAATTTCATACCTTCAACACTCGATGGCCAGGAAAAAGGGAACAAGTATGTCCATCTGGTCCAATTCCAAGAAGTAACATATCAAATCTTGGCAAACTTCCTGTGGGAAATATCTGACCCAGTTTTTGACTGTAATCCTCTGCAGCCTTATTAACTAATAAAAATTAAATATTCTGCTTATATATCCTTCAAACAACTTATACTGTAGCAAACTACATGTCATTTTAATTTCAAACATTAATATTTTGTTAATTTAGTCTGTCACAATATACAGACAGCACTAATTAACCACTACAATTAGCAGAAAATATGAATAAACCTACAGTGTGATTACAGAATAGTGCAGTCTTAAAGAAAAATATTTTAAATATTCTGAAAAAAAAAAAAAAAAATATATATATCTGATAATTAAAATAAATATGATATTTAAAATAAAAACATCAGCCAGTAGTACGGCAATAATGCAGAGCGAAACGAAACGCAAAATAATATAAAATAAACAAACAGGGAAGGGAAAGTAGAGATAATAGGACAAAAAGGTAGTCGATAATCCCCTATATAATTTAGTCAATTAAGTCATTAAACCCAATTAATAAAACATGATGTAAATTTAAAATAATGCCAATTATAAATAATTTAGCGGAACCCCCTCGAAGGTACCAGTTCCAAAAGACGTGAAATCTCACCAAAAAAGGGTTAAAGAAACTACCAAAAAACTAAAATATCAAAATAATAGACTGACCATCATGCCCCATATCGACAGAGGACCACGAGGCCAATAATGGTCATGGAATCGCTGCATTTCAATCGTCATACAAATCATCGCAAAGGCAGAAATATCGAAGAACCAAACCACACCTCCATTCCCCGATAGATCAACCAATGCAGAGGATTTGCATGGCGGTGGTCCTTATGCAGCGAAAAATAATCTATAGAACAGACAGCACTCTAGATCAGAGCCACACCACTGACATAATGCAAGCTTAACCAGCTTATATAATAGAAAGGAAAGGAATAGATGACAGCACAGGTGCTGCTTATTTAGCATATCAACCCACTACTACCATTAATTTATATTATGTGAGGTAAAAATTAGACAAAAGTAATAAAAATAAATAAATATGGCTATGTAGCTATCATTAGAGGCAGCAAATGCACATCCTCCACATGATGCCTAATTATATCTGATAATTAAAATAAATATGATATTTAAAATAAAAACATCAGCCAGTAGTACGGCAATAATGCAGAGCGAAACGAAACGCAAAATAATATAAAATAAACAAACAGGGAAGGGAAAGTAGAGATAATAGGACAAAAAGGTAGTCGATAATCCCCTATATAATTTAGTCAATTAAGTCATTAAACCCAATTAATAAAACATGATGTAAATTTAAAATAATGCCAATTATAAATAATTTAGCGGAACCCCCTCGAAGGTACCAGTTCCAAAAGACGTGAAATCTCACCAAAAAAGGGTTAAAGAAACTACTAAAAAACTAAAATATCAAAATAATAGACTGACCATCGTGGCCTCGTGGTCCTCTGTCGATATGGGGCATGATGGTCAGTCTATTATTTTGATATTTTAGTTTTTTGGTAGTTTCTTTAACCCTTTTTTGGTGAGATTTCACGTCTTTTGGAACTGGTACCTTCGAGGGGGTTCCGCTAAATTATTTATAATTGGCATTATTTTAAATTTACATCATGTTTTATTAATTGGGTTTAATGACTTAATTGACTAAATTATATAGGGGATTATCGACTACCTTTTTGTCCTATTATCTCTACTTTCCCTTCCCTGTTTGTTTATTTTATATTATTTTGCGTTTCGTTTCGCTCTGCATTATTGCCGTACTACTGGCTGATGTTTTTATTTTAAATATCATATTTATTTTAATTATCAGATATAATTAGGCATCATGTGGAGGATGTGCATTTGCTGCCTCTAATGATAGCTACATAGCCATATTTATTTATTTTTATTACTTTTGTCTAATTTTTACCTCACATTATATATATATATATATATATATATATATATATATATATACATAAAATTTGCTTGTGTCCCTCTGTCTGTGATGCTCTTTGACCTTGAATAACTCAAAGACTAAATAAGCTTTTGACCTGATTAAGTTTGCAATAGATTTTATATAGCAGTAAAACTGAAATTAAAAAATTCCAAAAAATTTTGACCAATTTTCAAATCCCAAGATTTAGTTCCCAATGCCTATAGCCTTGGCAGCTTATGCGTCCCTAAACCCACCCACACATAAGTTAAACTAACTTTCCATTTACTTTGAAGAGAAGACAATTTCTTAGTTTTTGTCATCAAAATCAACAAACCTCAGGGTCAGATTTTAAATGACAATGTTTTTGCTCATGGGCAACTTTATATAGCAGTTTCCCGGTCCTGATAGTTTTTGTGCAATAACTGTAATTTTTTTAAAGGACATAAAAAAATTACAATTTAAATAATTACATATAGTTATACATGTAAAAAATTATTAAACTGCATTTTAGTCATTTTATTATCCATCTATCCCACTGACACTTAGCTAGCAGTGAAGGGAGCCGAGGGAGAGGTTACTTTGATATTAACCTTTACTTCTCAGAAACAGTTTTGGCAAAATAAAATAAGAAAAAGAAAAGATAACTACAACAAAAGTAATTCACTTCAATGCTAGTTTCATGGAATGTGTTCATTTTTTTCCTCACAAAGTGATATCTTCTGGTGTGAACTGATAAATTAATATTTATAAATTTTCATTGAATGAACCCTTTCACTTCCTCAAAAGAAAAAAGTGAAAACTAATTAAAAAAATATATTTATACTTGGTAGATATACATGGAGCTGACAGATACAAGAATTGACGATGACTGTTCTGCTCAAAGGCAGATTGCTTAAATCTTGGGAATTTTATTCACGCTCCTGTGGGGGTTTTCTACTACCTTTCACACCTGTGTTAGTCTGTAAAGGCCTAGCTTTGCCTGTCTATAAAAAGAAAGATATGGCTTTGCCTGTATGTAAAAAGAAAGATCCCACACTTTCACTTGAGACTGGCTAACTCAAATCACAATGCAACAGTCATCAGAAAAATTCCTGTTATCTAAGACAGAACTGGAATTTAGACCTTTTCAGGTAGCCACAAACCCAGAACAAATGTTTTTCATTTGGGTGGTATCAAATTCAAGGTGGTGGAGAATGAAAAAGACCTAGGGATAATTACACAATTGCACAGTCAGACATGAAGTTCTCTGAGCAGGTTGTTACAAGCTCATGGGCTATGACAATGAAAAACAGGTGATCCCACTGTATAATATGTTTTAATGCAGCAAAATGCAAGGTCTTATTGCTTGGGGAATAGCAATCCCAAAATAAATTATACACTCGGTGGGGTATTTTTTTTGTCAGGGTCACCTAGAAAGTCACTTCAACTACCCACGTGTATTTGTGTTCGTTGGTCGATTTGCATGCTTTCCTGGACAAAAAACCCTGGGTTTACAGAAAAAATTTTTTTATCCTATGCCTGAGACTAACTCAGCAACGAAGTGAAAAAGGCCCATAAAAAGTTCCTAGTGCAATCGACAGGATTCAAACCCGGGCCTTTTCCACTCGGTGTGGGGAGGACAGTGACGATATTACTGTGCTACCTGTGTAGAGACTCAGTGGGGTTGAATTAAAAAGAGCAGAGGAAGAAAAGGATATGTTTTACAGGCTGATATGAAGTTTTCTGAGCAGCGTAAACAGGCAGCTAGGAAAGCACATGGTATCCTATTAAGGGGCAAAAGTTGATGATGTTGTAGAGCAGATAACATCTTTTAAGGGCACAAAAGGTGATATTGTTGTACACATTGGCACTAATGACCTTAACAGTAAGAGGTCTGCAGATTTACTTAACAAGTACAGGTCAGTGTTGAAAAAAATTAGCAAGTTGGTGCTAAATTTGAAAGTATCTGCAATTCTGCCTAGACACGATACGAGGGAGTATATGATGAGAGCATTGTCAATCAATTCAGCCATGGAGAGATTGTGCAAGGCTTGTGGGGTAGAATTTTTCAGCATGGTCTGTGCTTGCTAACAGGAGAGGCTGCTTCTTCAGAGGGTGCAAGAATATTTTTGCTGAAGCTATCGAGGCAGTGGGTGCCTCCATAGCCAGGTGAGCAGGAGCAGCAGTGCGCAGCACAAGCTTCTTGATTAGACTGGAGTTCGAGCCCGTGACCACCAAATACAGAGGAGGCAGAATGGTCAGGGAATGACTACTGCATATCCCCGGAGCAATATGGCCTTAGTTGCTAATGCTCCTAAAAACCAAATAACAACAGCAATCGAGGCAGTGTTAAGTGGGTCAGAAACTGCTAGCTTGGGGAGACTCACAGACTAAAAGATTAACAGTAGCCGCAGGCAGAGGCAAAAGTGATTCTTGCACTGCTTCTATTGTGATGAATCAGCAGCCTAGAGAGAAAGTTTCTGGGGGTTTCAAGAGCTGCTGGAAGTCATTATGGAAGAAGTAAATACATGGGCTGTGTTAGGGTAACTATGGGTAAGAATAGGTACATGTATACTTGCATATACACCAATTCTAGAAGTATAGTAAATAAATTTGATGAATTTGAAGTACTGGTCAAGACATCAAAGGCAGATATTGTTGGGATATCAGACATGGTGTCACACAGATATAAGCAGTGCAGAATTGGAATTTGGGAAGTACAATGTGCACAGAAAGGATAGACAGAGAAGGTTATGTTATTGGTTAAGAAACACACAAAATCTAAGGAAGTGCATCCAGTTGACATGAGTGGTTAAGAGCCAAGGCAATGAGGCTTAAGTATATTGTATCTGTATTTATGTGCCTTCTTTGTTCAGTTTGGCCAGTTGCTAAACAAAAGACCCAGGTTCCTGGTAAATAAAACCATGCCATCTACCAAGACGATCTAATTTGACCATGGTATAAGAAAAACATAAAAATTTCTTGAATAACAACTGGAATCAAATCTAGCTACAGATTGCAATATCAGGACAAAAATTTCAACACTGGTATTTTAGTACTAGAATTTTTCAATACCAGACTACTGGTAACATACCACCATTGAGAAAAAGTTCTCATAAAATGACAATTTAATGAAAATGAAATTAAAATATACATATGTTTTATTGTACTTTAATTTAATATTTTTTTGGCGCCTCCGTAGCCAGGTGGGAAGGAGCAGCAGTGCGTAGCACACGCTTCTTGATTAGACCGGGGTTCGAGCCCGTCACCACCAAATACGGAGGATGCGGAAAGGTCAGGGAATGACCACCGCATATTCCCGGAGCAATATGGCCTTAGTTGCTAATGCTCCTAAAAAAAAAAAAAAAAATTTAATATTTTTGTACAATTATTTTGTTGTCACGTTTCCCTTTACACAAAATGTGAATAAAATTCAACAAAACCAAAAATAATTCAGTTTTACATAAGGACATAACCTATAGAATTAAAAATGATCTATTCTTCATGCATGAAACATGATCTCAAAAAGCAGAGTAGATAAAAAAAATGAATCACTCAAATGTAATTGAACATTTTTCCAAATTTTTTCCAAAGAAAATACTCTCTCAGCTTCAACACTAGTTTTCAGAAATGTAATCAGATAGTCAAGACCACTTGTAAATAGTTACTTCAAGTACTCAATTATATTATGATGCTATTGTTTCTTTGCACTGATGATAAAGTGCTTATTGGTAGACTGCAATTTTTCTGTCATTGTTAAATGCTCATCTGTCGAAGGATTTGAAACACAACTGTTACCTTTGTTTACAACAATTGAGGTATCTATTGAGTATCTATTGAAAAACTATAACTCTTATTCAGGCCATTATTCAGAAGGCCAGAAGCCACACTATCAAGATCTATCACTGTTTTTGTTATAGACATCTCAGTCAGTGTTTGGGAATATGCTATTATTTGAAATGTTATTTCCATTGTGGAGATATTTTAAAACACCAAATAAATCTGTCTGCCTTTGTTCAACGTGATTGATACCTTAACATATTTTTCAAATCCACACACGCTTTTCCCATCCCCAAATTGTTCATTATAAATGTGATTGTTACATCTGCTCTTAATAAGTTTGCATCTTTTCTACATAAAACTTCAACACCTAACTTCACAGGCAAAAGAAGAGGTATTATTTGTTAAATTGTTTTGAATTTTTAGTAAAATGTACATCTGAATTAAAACCAACTAAAATACTGTGCTTAAAAAGCAATTAATGCTTTTTAAGCACAGTGTTTTAGTTTATCAAAGCATTCAAGCATAATCAACAAACTATTCTAATGAGTCTTTGAGTTAAAAATTAATGACAGTTCTTTGCTGTTCTCACATTTCAAGTATTTCTAGAATTTCATATTTCATCCATGAGCTACAGAAACTTCTACAACTTTTCTGACTTTGTTTATTATTGGAAGCAATCCAAAATGACCTGTAAGTTCATAGTCATATGGGATGCTGTACTGTACATTTAATCCAATATCCTCAATCTGAGAATAAGTTGCATATCTCCTCCTGATGGATTCTTATCAGCTGATAGAGTCACATCCATTTCTTTTGGTTTTCAGAATACAAAAATATTAGCTAAATTGACTCCTCGTGCCAAACATAGTTGTTCATTGGTGGGTTTTTTCAACAGCAATGCACTATCGATTGTTATAAAAACAATCTCTCTTTTAACACTTAGGTAATGCTTTTAATCCTTGAGTTTATATTCGATAAGTTCAGTACATTTTTTTGATGGCAGATTTCCAAGCAAATCAGCTAATCATAGGTTCCAAAATTTCAGATCTGAATGAACATTCATTTTCAAATATCTCCTATTTCTCAATGAAGTCCATTCATCAAAGCTTAAACTACATTTTTTTACCACCATGAATTTTTTTGCCATATTCCAGAACAATATTTTGAATTGTATTCAATGACTTGTTTTATTTCACAAAAACCTCATGCCATTAAAGATTTTCTAAGTTCAATCAAGGTGTAAAAAACACTGAAGGCTATATCATCTTCTGCAGTCATTTGAGCTAACACTGCAGAAAGAAACTAATTAGTGTCACTGACAAAATTTAACTGCATTAGATCTTTTGAGTTCTACTGAAAAACGGGCATTACAGCTAATTTTCATCATCGATGGAATCACTGATCTGACTGTTCACATTTCTCCTTAGTATATTGACACTGAGTGCTGATCGTGTGTGTGTGTGTGTGTGTGTGTAATCTGCTTGTAAATCCTTTAGCCATTTTAATTTGCTTAGAACACTTCTTGCATTTAGCTAAATTTCTATCTTTTTCCACAAGAAACAGAACCACACAGAGTTTTGTCCAAACTTCCTTTCTTAAACTCTTCAAACACTAACTTTCATCAATCTCTAAAAAAAATTTTAACTATTTTTAAAACCAACTAAAATTATAAATTTTATAATAAAATAATTTCATAAATAACAAATAAATACCTTTAGCAAATATATTCACAAAATAACTAAATTTTCATTAAAAAATGACAACTTTCATGTTTTGAAAAATAACAAGCAACAGATGGAAAGCAAACTGGCAGCAAAGTATTGAGAACTACCAAATACTAGTATTGCAATAACGCTAAACCCATCATTTTCCACAGTGTTCATAACCATTATGCTTTTCATCAGGGATGCATTTTGTATTTTTTGAAAAATTTATTTATTTAAAAAGAAAAATTAACAACATTAGCAATACTGCATGCCACAGAACTGATTTCACAAAATGTAAACTATTGGAATTTTAACCCATCTCTCCAGCTGTCAAGGAATACAGATACAAATGAATAAATGTCATTTGTGCTCAAAAAGATGCTTTGACAGCATAAGGCACTGTGATCATGGAGTCAAGGATATACAGAACTGTGGCATACCCTTTGACCCACCCTCGTGGCTGAATGCAATGTTGCACTGTCAATCTAGAAGATATGTCATCACTCCAAAGACAAAGAATGGCCATCCAAGGGGGTGTCTAGCTATTATTGCTAATGTTATTATTATGATATTGTTATGATTGTGTGGGCTAAAAAACCCAGTTATACATTCTAGGTTATCATAAGTTTTCTATTTGCAATGCAGACTTCATAAGTTAGTACTGGAAAAACAATACAAGGAAGAAAGCTTATACAGATACAGCAAAAAAAAAAAAAAAAAAACCCTTTCCACAGCATTTGTCCATCTGCTCTAATAATTTACCTATATTTTCCTTAAATTTATTCAAACAAATTTCTGTGCATCTATCCTGCAACTATCTTTCCTCAATTTAAACCTTTCTGATCCACTACTGATATAACAGTTTATGCTCCCCCATATGTTTTGTCTGAGCCGCAGTAAGGATGTTATCAATATTTAGCTTAATCCATTCATGGCCTTAAATGCCTCAATCCGATCTTGCAGGTATCTAGTTTCCAGCTACTGCAATTTGCAGACCTGAAGTTTTTCTTGGTAAGGGTACCCTTTTTCCATACTGATCTTGTTGCTCTTCTCTGCACCCATTCCCACAGATTCTTCCTAATATCCTTTCTAAAATGACACTTCCAGATCTGATGCAATACTCAAGATGTGGCCTCACCTTTACCTTATACAACAGGATAATAATATCCTTATTCCTGTATATCATTAACAAAACCCCCATGAAATGTCCTAGCAGCCCATCTACATTTCTCAGAGAATTTCACATCTGACTGTACAATTAAATCAGATATCGTTTTCATTATCTACTACCATCAGTGGTACCATAAAGTTGGTATATGTTAATCTGGGATTACTGCTAGCCATATGCAGTACCTTGCATTTGTCAATGTTAACCTTCAACTGCCACTTCTCAAACCATCTGCCTAATTTTCCATATTTTGTTGCAGTAGCATACCCTGATCTGTAATTAACCACCCTCCCAACCTTTGCATCATCTACAAACTTCGACATTAAGCCTGATATGCCCTCATCAATATAATTAATAAATATTAAAAAGAGCAATGGAAACTGAGTATTGTTTCTTTGGAGAAACAATAGTCAGTTTTCCTAAAGAAACCATAGCCAGCTTCTATCCCTACTTTTGTAACTTGTAATCTAATTAATCAAATTGATAATCTTAATTATTACTCTTGCTTATATTCTAATAAACAACCTCTACCCTTATGTTAATCTGTACTTTATGCAAAATGCCACTTACAGATCACACTAATGATAAATAAATGAAAGTGATAACACAAATTATATAATAGCAAAATACTATGAATTATGCATCTTTTTAGAAATAATTAAGGATTATTTAAGAGCAAGAACTCAGAATACCATTTAATGTTGTATTAATGACACTGAATTGTTCTTCTTTCACTGGAATACGAGGAAGGAGATTTCTTCTGTATAATCCAAAAGTGCTTTCTTCATCATCAAACGGAACTAATCTTTCATCACAGAAAAAGAAGCACCACTTACTCCATTCTGTTTTTATGTCTGGTAAGCCAGAACATAAGAATTTAACTAGACTTCCACCTAAACAATAAAATTAAAAATCTGAGCTTTACCAATATTTATTTATAAAATACTGTAACTTTGACTTTTAATACAATTTTGAAAAATTACAACAGGCCATAACATCAGTGCTTATGAAAAGACATCCATAAAATATTAATTTATTTAACATATAAGGAAGGTTTAAATAGGTTGCAAACACATTATAATGTACTGTATAAAATTATATAAAATTAGGAAAAAAATATTAGTAAAACACATATAATAAAAATAAGAACAAAGTAAAAGAGATAACAACGTCGGAGATTAATATATTCCATAATCAATAATTTAGGGTAAAGGGTTCATGCTACAAGAGCTATAAAACATTACTACAGAGGAAGCATGACCTCCATTTGCACACAGCACTCAGCAAACAAGTTTATTACTGTACAGAAGCAAACAGAGTTTATTCAATGATATGTATTAGTAGTGGCAAATGATGCAAGGAAGCAAGCTTATACAGCATCAATAAAAAAAAAAAAGCCTACCCATATCACCTGTCTGTCCCAGCTAATAGTTTGCCTAATTCTTTCTGCTTGCAATCCCATCTAAACTTCATCCCCTGTGATTTGAATTTATGACTACTAGTTCAGGAATAAATATAATAGTGAAAATTTCACCCTATTATTTACTTTCTTCTCATGGCCATAGCATTAGCATTAATAGAGGCATATGACGCAAAAAAGCAAGCTTATACACCATCAGCCAAAAAACAAAAAAAAACCAAACCCTTCCCATTTCACCCATCTATTCGCTCCAAATGTTTATCTAGTTCGCCTTGAATTTATTTAAGCCGTCAACTTCTACAACGACACATGGAAGTTTGTTCGAGTAATCAACCACCCGCTGGCTAAAGGCAAATTTCCGCACATCTATTCTACAACTGTCTTTCCTCAATTTGAATTTATGTTCCCTTGGGCGAGTAATCTGGGCAAGAGAAAGAATTTCATCAGCACTGAGTTTGCTGAAACCATTCAAGGCTTTATACACCTCAATCAGATCACTTCACAGGTGCCTAGTTTCCAGACACTGTAATTTGCAAAACTTTAGCCTTTCTTTGTAAGAGCAGCCCTTTGTTCCATTCACTAATCTTGTTGCTCTTCTCTGTACTCATTCCAGCAGCTCTACATCCTTCCTAAAATGAGGCCTTCAGACATATATCCAGTACTCTGCATAACTGACTAAGGTTTTCCTCTAATTCTTTGGGATCATGGCTTATGACCACAATGTCATCTGCAAATCATAAATGGTTTAGGCTCTCCGTTCATATTGACTCCTTTCTGCAACCAGTCTAATCTTCTGAAAGCTTCCTCAAGGGCAGCTGTAAACAGCTTCGAAGATATTGTGTCTCCTTGTCAAACTTCTGTCTCAATTTTAAATTTCCTACTGTTTTTGTCTAGTCTAATAAAGAAGGTAACATTCTCATATATTTTCTTCAAAATCATAATATATGGGGTATCTATGCCTTGTCTTTCCAGTGCCCAAAACATTGCCTTATGAGTCAAATGCCTTTTCATAATCCACAAATGCCAGGCATAATGGTGTTTTATATTCATTTTCTTTCTCCATTAGCTGTGATATTACGTGAAGGTGATCCATATTTGAGAATCCTGTCCTAAAGCCAGCTTGCTCTTTCAGATGATTCTCATCAAGTATTCTTTCTAATCTGTTAGTAATGACCCTTGTGAACAACTTGTAAATGTGGGATAACAATCTAATTGGTCTATAATTTCCAATTTGATTTATCTCTTTTCTTATGCAGCAAAACCTTATGACTGCATTATTCCGCTCCTTAGGCATCACACCTTTTTTAATGCATTTTGTGAAGAGTCTTGCTAGTTTTTGTGTCATGTCTCTTCCTCCCAATTTTAACAACTCTACAGTAACTTCATCTTCCTCCAGGGCTTTCTGATTCTTCATTTTCTTCAACGCATGTTCTACCTAATCAGGAAGGATATCGGGTATGTCGTGTGTGTTACTAATTTGCGATCAATCTTTGCGATCCATATGTTACTAATTTGTGATTCATCTTAGAAAGGGAATGATGCCACTGCTGGCATCATTCCCTTTCTCCTTGCATAATTCTCTATAGTAGTCTTCTGCTATTTGAATTATGCCTTCTCTGCTATTTATAAGTAAACCATCGGTATTCTTCAGTTTCAGTATCACTTGTCTTTTTGTATTACTGCTTATGGCTGCTGATTTAAGTCCTTTGTTTTCCTTTAATGCTTGTCCTACTTTTCTTGTGTTAAATATTCTTATGTCCTCTCTGATTCTCTTTCTAATCGCTTTGCATAACTCAGTATACTCAATTTTCTCCTTGTCAGCATTAGCATTTGCAAAGGCACATCGATGCAAGAAAGCAAGCTTATATAGCATCAGCCAAAAAAAAAAAAAAAAAACACCCCTTATTTCACTCATTCAAATGTTTGTCAAGTTCTGCCTTGAATCTATTTAAGCTATCAACTTCAACGACACATGGAAGTTTGTTCCAGAAATCAACTGCCCGCTGGATAAAGGCAAACTTCCGCACATCTATCCTAGAACCGTCTTTCTTCAATTTGAATTTATGCCCTCTCAGGCGATTATTCTGAGCAAGAAGAAGAATCCCATCAGCATTGGGCATGCTCAAACCATTCAAGGCTTTATACACTTCAATCAGATCACCTCGAAGGTGCCTAGTCTACAGACACTGTAATTTGCAAAATTTAAGCCTTTCTTCGTAAGAGCAACCCTTTGTTCCATTCACTAATCTTGTTGCCCTTCTCTGTACTCGTTCCAACAGCTCTACATCCTTTTTAAAATGAGGCCTCCAGACCTGTATATAGTACTAAAGGTGTGATCTGACCACAGCCTTATACAAGGGGATAATCACCTCCTTATCCCTGCTAGAAAAATTCTTGTATATCATTGACAAGACACCATGAGCTACTCTTGCAGACCTTTTGCACTGCTCAGAAAACTTCATATCTGCCTGCACAATTACCGCCAGGTCCTTTTCATTCTTTACCAATGTCAGTGTGGTACCACAGAATTCATACGTTACTCTGGGATTACTGCTTCCCATACGTAGTACTTTACACTTGTCAATGTTAAACTTCATTTGCCACCTCTCAGCCCATCTGCTCAACTTTTCTAGATCCTGTTGCAGCAGTGTACTGTCATTAGTGTCATTAACAACCCTGCCAACATTCATATCATCTGCAAACTTGGACATTAAGCCAGATATACCATCATCAATATCATTTATAAATATAGAAAACAACAATGGACATAACACTGAACGCTGAGGGACTCCACTAATAACATTAGTCCGCGAAGAGTAGTGGTCATTGTTTACCACTCTCTGTCTTCTCCCACTCAACCATCCCTTTATCCATAGCAGCAATCTGCCTCCAATGCCACACTGCTCCAATTTGTGCAGCAGTCTTCCATGTGAAACAGTATCAAAGGCTTTTCTAAGATCCAAATATATGATATCAAAGTTATTCTTTGCATCCAGTTCCTTTGTGACTAGATCATAGTATCCAATCAAATTAGTCAGACAAGACTTCCCCTTAACAAACCCATGCTGTGTCCAAGCCATAATTGAAGTTTTGTCTAGATGATCCTGCAATGCTTCTTTAACCAGTGCCTCCATTAATTTCCCTGGAACAGAAGTTAAAGTAACAGGTCTGTAATTACCTGTGCCTCCCTTTGATCCTCCTTTGTGGATTGGGGTCACATTTGCACATCTCCAGTACATGGGTACCTCCCCTGAGTCCAGGGAAGCTCTCATAATTATGGCTAAGGGTTTGCTTACTTCCTTTGCTGCCTCCTTTAATATAACTGGATAAATTCCATCCATCCCAGGTGCCTTTCTTGTGTTTATCTTCAACAATTTCTCCTCCACTTTACTCTCAGTTATTACAAGATTATCTAGCTTACTGCCAGAGTTGAATACACCTCTGGCATTCCCCTCGCTGAATAACTCTTCATGTGTGAATGTCGATGCAAAATATTCATTTAGCTTGTTAGCTACCTGAGCAGGATCATCAACAGTTGAAACAACGATATCAAGTGGACCAATTGGATTCATCCCCTTCCTTCTAGAGTTTAAATAAGCAAAGAACTCTTTGCTGTTTTTCTTTGCATCCTTTGCCAAAGATTTCTCGTAATATGCCTTCGCCTGCCTAACCTCCTTTGTAACTTGGTTACAGACCAGCTTATATCTATCATAGGCTTCTGTGTCACATGCTAATTAATGTGTATCCTATGCATTTTTCTTCTCTGTCACGTATCTAATTAGTTCATCTGACATCCATTTAGGCCTAAATCTTGAACAATATTTCTTTGTTGGTATGAAAAACCTAGTAGATTCCAAGATTAATTCTTTGAATGCCTCCCATTTTGAATTTGCTGTTTGTAATATCATCAGTTGGTTCCACTGTATAGAATTTAAATACAGTCTCAGACCACTGGAGTCATTTTTACGAAAGCAAAAACCCTTCCCTTTACTCTTGATGGTAGTTACCTCTTTGAGTAAATCCCACTTCAGCACACTGTGATCACTGCCACCTAGCGGTTCCTTTATCTGCAGATTCTTTATGCACGAAGAATCATTACTGATAATCAGATCAAGACTTTTACTCCCTCTAGTTGCCTCCAGAACATGCTGTTGTAGAAAACAATCATCCAATAAATCCACACAAGTCTTGCTAGTGTGTGTGTGACCAACCCACAAATTCCAGTCAATATCTGGGAAATTAAAATCCCCCATTATAAGACACTCTAATTTACTGGTCCACTCTATTTCTCTGCACAATTGCTCATTATACTCATCAGATTCATTAGGCCTATAACACACACCTACTCTCATTTTTCCTTTCCCAGTTCTTATGTCACACCAAACAGACTCAACATTGCACTGTCCACCAACATCAATTGGATGCACTTCCTTAGATTTTATGTGTTTCATAACTAACAGCATAACCCCTCCTCTCTTCCTATCATTTCTGTACACATTGTACTCCCCAAATTCCAGTTCTGCACTGCTTATGTCTGTGTGACACCATGTCTCTGATATCCCAACAATATCTGCCTTTGATGTCTTGACTAGCACTTCAAGCTCATCGAATTTATTACCTAGCATTGGAGTACGTGCAAGTATACATGCACCTGTTTTTACTCTTAGTTACCCTAACACAGCCCATGTATTTACTTGTTCCACTATGACTCCCAGCAGTCCTGGAAATTCCCATTGCCTTGCTTTCCAGGCTGCTGCTCAATTGCATTTCAATACAAGTAGTGCAAGAATCACTTTTATCTCTGCGAGTGGCTACTGTTAATCTATTAGTCTGTGTATCCCCCCAAGCTAGCAGTTTTCCGACCCACCTAACTCTGCCTTGATAGCATCAGCTAATATTCTTGCACCCTTTCTATTTAAGTTTATCCCATCCCTGTAGAAGCAGTCTCTCCTGTTAACAAGCACAGACCAGGCTGAGAAAAATTCTACCCCTTGAGCCTTGCACAATCTCTCCAGAGCCGAAATGATAAGGCTCTCATCATATACTCCCTCCTATTGTGTCTGGGCAGTGTTTATCTTGCTCTTCATGTGTCATCTTCGATTCATCATGACAAGTGTTTCTTGACTAACTTTTTCTTCTTTGGATTTCTTTTTACTTATAGGTTTCTTGGACTTTACCTTTATCAATATACCTGATATACCTTTATCAATTTATTATAAAAATAAATATATCAACAATGGGTGCAACACTGAACCCTGGGGAACTCCACTGATAACAACAGTCAATTAATAACCACTCTCTGTATTAGCAAATGATGCAAGAAAGAAAGCTTATACAGCATCGGACAAAAAAAAAAATAAAACACAATTTCACCCATCCCCAATAGTTTATCTAGTTCTTCACTGAATTTATGTAAGCTATTCACTTCCACAACAACAGATGGAAGTTTGTTCCAACAATCAACCACCCACTGGCTAAAGGCAAACTTCTGCACATCTATTTTGCAACTATCCTTCCTCAATTTAAATTTATGCCCCCTCAAGTGCTTAGTCTGAGCAAGAGGGAGAATCTCATCAGTACCGAGCTTGCTCAATTCATTCATTCAAAACCTCAATCAGGTCACCTTAATCTAGTCTTCTTCTCCTACTCAACGATCCCTTTATCCATAGTAGTAACTTACCCTTAATGCCCCCACTGCTCTAATTTATACAGCAGCCAGCCTTTTATGTGCAGTAGTATCAAAAACAGTTAATCTTCAGTTTATGGTGTTTACCCATGGATCTGTGTGAAAAGGAGCGATGGGCATGTAGCTCTGCCCATTTCTTTGCAATGCTGTAATCACCATGATTTTCTGTTAGAGTGAATGCAAAAGAGCATTCACTCTAACAGTTAGTTATGTTATTTTGGTTTTTAGGAGCATTAGTAACTAAGGCCATATTGCTCCGGGATATGCAGTGGTTATTCCCTGACCTTTCCGCATCCTCCGTATTTGGTGGTGACGGGCTCGAACCCCCGTCTAATCCAGAAGCGTGTGCTACGCACTGCTGCTCCTGCCCACCTGGCTACGGAGGCGCCTCTCACTCTAACAGAAACCATAACCAGTGTGGCAGTGTATTTATTCCTTTTTTGCTTAATAATTGAGTTAATCTTTAGTATACCATAGTAAAAAAGACAGGTTAGGGTAGCTTGTACGATTTTTGGGAGGGATTCAAGCCAAAAAAAAAAATAATAATAATAAATATATATACACAATTAAATGGGTTTATTCCTTTTTTGCTTATTAATTAGGCTAATCTTTAGCATACCATAGTAAAAAAGAAGTAGTATGTTTTTTTTTCACTTGAATTGCTCCTGATATTGTTCAAAATAACCTAACCTTTTTTTACTTAGTAGTTAGGTTAATATAAAACACATTCTTATATATATAAAAAAAAAAAAAACTGGAAATTAATGTGAATTATATGCATTGTATAGCAAAAAAAAATGAGAGGCAAAAGCTTTTAATTATTCACAGTAGTACATCTACCAATAACCGGGAAGCAGTTGGCAGAGCTAAACTTGCCCCTCACTCTCCATCACATAGATAAGAACTCTTTATTGCATCTGTAGGTAAGCACCATAAACTGAATATAACCTCAAAAGATTTTCTGAAATCCAAGTATATGATATAAAAATTATTTTTTGCATCCAGTTTCTTTGTTATTGCATCATGATATCCAATCAGACTGGTCAGACAAGATATGCCCTTAACAAACCCATGCTGTGACTAAAGTATAACTGCATTAGTGTCCAGATGAATCTGTTACTTATTTCACCAGTGACATTATTTTCACTGGAATAGAAGTTAAGCTTTTTTTTTTTTTTTTTTTTTGATTTGGTAGTTGTTGGCGCATCGGCTTCTGTGGCCATATTGCACCTCCCAAGGTTTTTGCAGTACTTTGATCCAAGCCCGAGGCGGGAATCGAACCCGCGACCTTTGGGTTGCCAGGCAGGTACTTTACCCACTCGGCTAGAGAAGTTAAGCTAACAGGTATATAATTACTATGTCACCTTTTGATTCCCCTTTGTAAATTGGGGAAACATCTCTAGTCCATTGGGACCCGCCCCAAATGCAAAGATGTTCTCATAATTATAGCCAAGAGTTTGCTTATCTTTTTTGCTGCATCTCTTAATATAATTGGATGTATTCCCCACCCCCACCAGCTGCCTTTCTTATGTTTAACTTCAACAATTTGTCTTCCACTTTCATCTCCATCATCACAAAATCATTTAGCACCCTGTTAGGGTTTAATAAAAGTTCTGGCATTCCCTTCCCTACAGAATTCTTCATGTGTGACTGTAGATGAAATATACCTATTCAGTTTGTCAGAAACCTGATCAATAGTCATTGACAGTTAAAGTATCAATATGAAGTGAACCAATGTGATTTAACCCCTTCCTTCTACTGTTAATAGAAATGAAGAAGTCGCTGCTGCTTTCCATTGCCATAATTATTTGTTCATATTAATTTGTCATTCCTTAACATTCACCTCAGAAGCTCACATATGGTGAGTATAGGGCTTGCCACACCCAGGCTTCTGAGCTGGATATCATGATTCTTCTCTTTCTTGGCGATCCCTTCTACTTTTGACTCACTCTCTCTCTCTCAGGGTAACTAAGAAATTTTTTTTGGCTGGTGCAGCATAAGCCTCAGGCTTCCTTGTACCTTACGGCTAATAATATTTTAATACATAAAATAAATGTATCTGCTATCTTTCAGCAGTAAAACGGATTCACAATGTATTAATAAACCACTTCAGAGGATTTAGAAATTTTGGGGCTTGAAGGGATAAGTAAACAAGTTTTTCAAATGACACCAGAAAAATGTAGTGAACACACATTTGTAAACATACTTGAAAAGCAAAATATTACCCGACAATCCAATTTTGAAACAACCCTCTCTTTTAATTGCTTCCTCCGCTTTTACTGCAATTAATTTTGAAAGTCTAACAATCACTTCTTCCTTTGAATCACACACCGAGACATCAAATTTACCCATCAGGAAAGATATGAAAAGTAAGTTCTGCTTAAAATACGCAGACCCCAAATACCTACTCTTAACCCAAATTCTATGGCCGTTATAACAAATTACAAAAGACAGGTTGGAGCTCCGCCTATTATTTCTTAATATTAAAATGAATAAAACAAAAAAAAAGTTCTATTCATTTCGGGAAATGACGTACACTGTTAGGTAGCTTGTTTCCTCCTAGAAAATATATGTTATAAACTAATTAGGCAGTCTACTTATATATATATTATCACATGCTTTGTATGTAAAATCTTTATTTAACAAATTCAACATCCAAACAAAGTACAGGTACTACAACCATGCTGCAAACGTTCTAGAAGCGCCATCTAAAAATCGTTGACCGATAAAACGCCATATGAACCGAAATGAGCAGGACGGGTAATGGGATTCACATCAAATAAATAGCGATACGTACTGAGGGGAGCCAGAGCCACAAAAACTAAACTGTTATATTAGGGTCACCTAGAAAGTCACTTCAACTACACGTCATTATTGTGTCTGTAAATTGCGCGCGTTTACTGCTCGATCTGCCTGCTTTGTTAGACGAAAAACCCAATTTTTCAGGGCAAAAAATTCTTGTTAGCAATGCCTCAGACCAACTAACTCAGCCACGGAGTGAAAAAAAAAAAAAAAAAACCCTTAAAAAGTTCCTCGCGTCATAGAGCCTTTCCCACCCAGTGTGGGGAGGACGGTGACGATACCACTGTGATACCCGCGCAGACTCCCGCACGGCCATCATGATTGGAACAGTACCCCACGGCCAGTTATTGTTGTTATTGGGTTATAGGAGCATTGGCAACTAAACCCATGTTGTTCTGTGTACATTTGTACGTTTGTGTGTAAATTGCGTGCGTTCGTAGATAGCAAGGTTCCCCTCCCCCCAAGAAACTGGGGTTTTTCGTCCAGCAAAACAGACAAATCGACCATAGAGCACACGCAATTAACAGACATAAGACACAGCACGGCATATGAATTTAATTATTCAGGTTGCCTAAAAATAACAGTTTGAAATAATGATAACTTATAAATCCAGTAAAATATCTTTAATATAAATACTTTATAGCTTTCGAGACAATCGTGTCTCAAAAAAAAGAAAAGGAGACACGATTGTCTCGAAAGCTACAAAGTATTTATATTAAAGATATTTTACTGGATTTAATCGTTATCGTTATTTCATTTCACCATTTCTGTTGCTAAAATCATCAGTTTTTTCCATTGCAGAGAATTTTGAAACTGTCTGAGAGTACTGTGGTCATCCTTACGAAAGCAAACGCCTTTCTCTTTACCCTTCAAAGTGGATATGCCTTTATTTAATTAGACATCCTTACGAAAAAAGCAAAATCCATTCCCTTTAGGCTTCGCTCTAGGAATGTCTTTAATTAAATACCATACCAGTACACTCTGATCACCTCCATCCAATGGGTCATATACTTGCAGATTCTTAATGCATGAAGAATCGATGATGATAAATAGATTAAGAATATTGCTTCCATTTCTTTCCTTTCTAACATACTGCTGTAGAAAACAGTCACCGAATAAATCACCAAAAATCTTGTAAGTGTGTGTTAGTGACCAACTCACATTTTCAGCCAATATCTGGGAATTTAAAATCCTCCATTATAAGACATTTTTATTTATGGGCTCATTCTATTGCTTTGTATAGTTTTTTGTTATACTCACCACAGTAATTAGAACATTCCTACTCTCATTTTCGTTTTTCCCGTGCTTAAGTGACAACAAACTCAATATTGCACTGGCCACCAATGTCGATTGTATGCCATAAATTTAATATGCTTTCTAAGTAAGAGTATACCTTTCCCCTCCTCTTTTGTCTGTCCTTCCTGTATACATTGTACTCCCCATATTTAAATTCAGCATCGCTTATGTCTTTATTGACCCCATGTCTCCGATATCCCTACAATGTTTGCATTGGATAACATAACCAGTCCTTCATAATCGTCAAATTTATTTACAATGCTCCTGGCATCAGTGCATATGCAAGTATACATAAGCTTGTCCTTGATACTAATTACCATAATAGAGCCCAAATGACGACTCAGAGCGGTGCTTGTTTCTGACTCCTTGCTGTCCAGACTGCTCTTTCAAAAAAAAAAAAAAAAAAAAAAAACCATTATATTAGACAATCCGAATATTTAAATTCCTATGCCGTGCTGTGTGTCTTAAGTCTGTTAATTGCGTGTGTTCTATGGTCGATTTGTCAGTTTTGCTGGAAGCAAAACTGACAAATCGACAAATGACAATTTTACTGGAAGCAAAACCCCTGTCTCTGGGGGAAAAACTTGTAATCCACGCGTTAGACTGACTAACTGAGCCACGGAGTGAAGAAGTCTATCAAAGTTCCTCGCGACATCGACGAGATTCGAACGAAGATTTGGAAGGATGGTGATGCTGCGCGTGTAGCCATTGTGTGTGCTACACGCGCAGACAGACTACTGTTTCCAAAAAAAAAAAAAAAAAAAAACCAAGCTATTATATTTTGGCCACCAGAATAATTAAATTCATCTGTCGTGCTGTATCTTATGTCTGTTAATTGGAGTGTTCTATGGTCGATATTTGTGTTTGCTGGAAGAAAAACCTTGCTATCTACGCCTGAGACTTCCTAACTCAGGCACGGAGTGAAAAAGCCCATTAAAGTTCCTCGCGTAATCGACGGGATTCCAAACCGGGCCTTTTCTACCCGGTGTGGGGAGGACTGTGATGATACCACTGTGCTACCGCGCAGACCCGGCTGTTTCCAATACAATTGCCCTCTTGGGTAGCAGAGTTGGTAGAAATTGTCATCCTCCCCACACCGGATGGAAAAGACCTGGGTTCGAGTACCGGCGATAACGGGAACAATTTTTTATGGGCCTTTTTCACAACGTGGCTGAGTTATTCGATCTCAAGCGAGGGTAATATGGTTTTGTATCCCAGAAACTCTGGTTTTTTGTCCAGCAAAGAGAAAATCGACCTCAGAACTCGTGCAATTAAAAACAGTATATACAGTACATGTGGAGTAATATGGCCTTAGTCACGGATACTCCTAAAACCTTATTACAACCAATAAATAGCAGGGCAAGAATCACTTTCATCTTTATCTGCACCTCTAGTTTAATCTATTATTCTGTTTATCCGACCCAAGGCTAGCATTTTCCAACACAACTACCACTGCTTCATAAAATCAGAATATATCCTTGCACCCATTCTATTTAAGTGTATAACACTCCTGTAAAAACTGTCTCCCCTTTAACAAGCACAGTTGTTATAATGTTGAGAGATAAATAAGGATGTCATTAGCATTTAGTTTCAGCAATCCTTTGAAGTCGTAAGACACTTCAATCAGGTCGCCTTGCAGATAATTTGCATATGCTCCAATCAGAAATACAGCCATTTTTTGTCAAGGAAACCATTTTGTGTCAATGAATACCCTTACTGCTCCATTATAACCTGTTCAAACAGATCCGCACCCTTCCTAAAATTATCAATGTGTGCATTGATCCCTGCTTTCACTTAGCATTAGTACAGGCATACGATGCAAGAAAGCAAGCTTATGCAGCATCAGCCAAAAAAAAAAAAAAACACTCCAATTTCACCCATCCGTTCGTCACAAATACCTATCCAGCTCAGCCTTAAATTTATTTAGGCTATCAACCTCCAAAACAAAAGATGGAAGTCTGTTCCACCAATCAACCACTCGCTGGTTAAAGGAAAACTTCCGCACATCTATCGTACAACTGCCTGTTCTCGATTTGAATTTAAGCCCTCTCAGGTGATTATTCTGAGCAAGAGGAAGATTCCCATCAGCATTGAGCATGATCAAACTATTCAAGGCCTTATACACCTCAATCAGATCACCCTCACAGGTGGCTAGTCAACAAAGACTCTATTGTCAGGGAAACGGGGAACATGCTTTGTAAAAAGGATAGGTGGAATAGGACCAGGGTATGTCTGCCAGGGGCAAAGGTTGATGACGTTGTAGAGCGGATATCATCTTTTAAGGGCACAAAAGGTGATATAGTTGTACACGTTGGCACTAATGATATTAAGAGTAGGAGACCGGCGGAATTACTTAGCAAGTACAGGTCACTGTTGAAAAAAAGCCGTGAATTAGGGTTGAACTTGAAAGTGTCTGCAATTCTGCCCAGACACGATAGGAGGGAGTATATGATGAGAGCCTTGTCGATCAATTCGGCCCTGGAGGGATTGTGCAAGGCTCAAGGGGTAGAATTTTTTTCAGCCTGGACTGTACTTGTTAACAGGAGAGATTGCTTCTACAGGGATGGGATACACTTAAATAGAAAGGGTGCAAGAATTTTTGCTGATGCTGTCGAGGCAGTGTTAGGTGGGTCGGAAAACTGCTAGTTGGGGGGGATACAAGGACTAATAGAGTAACAGTAGCCACTGGCAGAGGTGGAAGTGATTCTTGCACTGCTTCTATTCAAATGAGCAGAAGTCTGAAAAACAAGATGCAGGATATTTCAGAGACTGCTGGTAGTCATTGCGTTACAAGTAAACACATGGGTTGTGTTAGGGTAGCTAAGAATAGAAACAGGTGCATGTATACCTGCGTGTACACCAATGCTAGGAGTTTGGTAAATAAATTTGATGAATTTGAGGTATTGCTCAAAACATCAAAGGCAGATATTGTTGGGATATCAGAGACGTGGTAAGCAGATGTAGGTAATGCGGAACTGGAATTTGGGGAATACAATGTATATAGAAAGGATAGACAGGACAGGAGGGGAGGAGGGGTTATGCTATTAATTAAGAAACACATAAAGTCAAAGGAAGTGAAGCCAGTTGACATCGATGGACAGGGCAGTGTCGAGTCAGTTTGGTGTGACATAAGCATAGGGAAATCAAAATTGAGAGTAGGAGTGTGCTATAGGCCTAATGACTCTGATGAGTATAATAATATATTGTACAGGGAAATAGAGTGGGCCAGTAAATCAGAGAGTCTTATAATGGGGGATTTTAATTTCCCAGATATTGACTGGAATTTGTGGGTTGGTCACTCGCACACTAGCAAGGCTTTTGTGGATTTATTGGATGATTGTTTTCTACATCAGCATGTTCGTGAGGCAACAAGAGGGAGCAATACTCTTGATCTGATTATCAGTAGTGATTCTTCATGCATTAAGAACCTGCAGATAAATGAACCACTAGGTGGCAGTGATCACAGTGTGTTGAAGTGGGATTTACTCAAGGAGGTAACTACCATCAGAGGTAAAGAGAAGGGTTTTTGTTTTCGTAAAGGCGACTATGATGGTCTGAGACAGTATTTAAATTCTATACAGTGGGACCAACTGATGATATTACCAACAGCAAACTCAAAATGGGAAGCATTCAAGGAACTAATCTTGGTGGCTACCACGCTTTACATACCAACTAAGAAATATTGTTCAAGGTTTAGGCCTAAATGGTTGTCAGATGGACTAATGAGACATGTGGCAGAGAAGAAAAATGCATGGGATACATACAAATTAATGGGTGACATGGAAGCCTATGATAGATATAAGTTGGTGTGTAACCAAGTCACAAAGGAGATTAGGCAGGCAAAGGCAGACTACGAAAAATCCTTGGCAAAGGATGCAAAGAAAAACAGAAAGGCGTTCTTTACATACTTGAACTCGAGAAGGAAAGGGATGAATCAGATTGGTCCACTGGATATTGATGGTTCAACAGTTGAGGATCCTGCTCAGGTGGCTAACAATCTAAACGAGTATTTTGCATCTACATTCACGCATGAGGAGTTATTCAGGAAGGAGAATGATGTAGGTAAAGTAAACATTGGCAGTGAGCTGGATGATTTTGTAATAACTGAGAGGAAAGTGGAGGAGAGATTGTTGAGGATAAACATAAAAAAGGCACCTGGGGTGGATGGGATCTATCCAGTTATATTAAAGGAGGCAGCAAAGGAAGTATGCAAACCCCTAGCCATAATTATGAGAGCTTCTTTGGACTCAGGGGAGGTACCCATAGACTGGAGATGTGCAAATGTAACCCCAATTCACAAAGGAGGATCAAAGGCTGACACAAGTAATTATAGACCTGTTAGTTTAACTTCTGTTCCAGGTAAATTAATGGAGGCACTGGTTAAAGAAGCACTGCAGGATCATCTAGACAAGAATTCAGTTATAGCTCAGACGCAGCATGGTTTTGTTAAGGGCAGGTCTTGCCTGACCAATTTGATTGGATACTATGATGTAGTCACAAAAGAACTGGATGCAGGGAATAACTTTGATATTATATATTTGGATCTTAGAAAGGCTTTTGATACTGTTGCACATGGAAGACTACTGCACAAATTGGAGCAGTGTGGCATTGGAGGCAAATTGCTGCTATGGATAAGGGGATGGTTGAGTGGCAGAAGACAGAGAGTGGTAATCAATGGACACTGCTCAACGTGGACTAATGTTATTAGTGGAGTTCCTCAAGGTTCAGTGTTGGGTCCATTGTTGTTTTCGGTGTTTATGAATGATATTGATGATGGGATATCAAGTTTAATGTCTAAGTTTGCAGATGATACAAAGGTTGGCAGGGTCGTTAAGGACACTACTGACGCTATGCTGCTGCAACAGGATCTGGAAAGGTTGAACAGATGGGCTGAGAGGTGGCAAATGAAGTTTAACATTGACAAATGTAAAGTACTACATATGGGTAACAGTAACCCCAGAGCAATGTATCAACTCTGCGGTACTACACTGACAGTGGTGGAGAATGAAAAGGACCTGGGGGTAATTGTGCAGGCAGATATGAAGTTCTCTGAGCAGTGCAGACGAGCTGCAAGAGTAGCTCATGGTGTCTTGTCAATGATATACAGGAATTTTTCTAGCAGGGATAAGGAGGTGATTATTCCCTTGTATAAGGCAATGGTTAGGCCACATCTTGAGTACTGTATACAGGTCTGGAGGCCTCATTTCAAGAAGGATGTAGAGCTGCTGGAACGGGTACAGAGAAGGCCAAAAGATTAGTAAATGGAACAAAGGGTTGCTCTTACGAAGAAAGGCTTAAGTTTTGCAAATTACAAAGTCTGGAGACTAGGCACCGGCGAGGTGATCTGATAGAGGTGTATAAGGCTTTGAATGGTTTGAGCATGCTCAATGCCAATGGGATTCTTCATCTTTCTCAGAATAATCACCTCAGAGGGCATAAATTCAAATTGAGGAAGGACGGATGTCGGATAGATGTGCGGAAATTTGCCTTTGGCCAGCGGGTGGTTGGTTGGTGGAACCGACTTCCATCACTTGTTGTTGAAGTTGATAGCCTAAACAAATTTAAAGCTCAACTGGACAGGTATTTCGAATGAACGGAGGGGTGAAATGGGAGTGGTCTGTGTTTTTTTATTTTTATTTATTTATTTTTTTTTGGCTGATGCTGAATAAGCTTGCTTTCTTGCGTCATATGCCTCTACTAATGCTAATGCTAATGCTAATGCTAATCAACAAAATTTAAGCCTTTCTTCGTAAGAGCAACCCTTCGTTCCATTCACTAATCTTGATGCCCTTCTCTGTACTCGTTTCAACAGCTCTACATCCTGCTTAAAATGAAACATCCACACCTGTATACAGTACTCAAGGTGTGGTCTGACCATTGCCTTATACAAGGGTATAATCACTTTCTTATCCCTGCTAAGGATAATCACCTCCATATCCCTGCAGACCGGCTGCACTGCTCAGATAACTTCATATATGCCTGCACAATTACTCCTAGATCCCTTTCATTCTCTACCACTGTCAGTGCAGTACCACACAGTTGAGACGTTACCCTGGGGTTACTGATTCCCATATGTACTACTTTACATTAGTCAATGTTAAATTTCATTTGCCACCTCTCAGCCCATCGCCTCAACTTTTCTAGATTCTATTGCAGCAGCAGCGTACCTTGATTAGTATCCTTAACAACCCTGCCAACCTTCGTATCGTCTGCCACTTTGGACATTAAGCCTGATATACCATCATCAATATCATTTATAAATACAGAAAACAACAATGGATCCAACACTGAACCCTGAGGGACTCCAATAATAACATTAGTCCACGAAGAGCAGTGTCCATTGATTACCACTCTCTGTCTTCTCCCACTCAACCATCCCTTTTTCCATAGCAGCAATTTTCCTCAAATGCCACACTGCTCCAATTTGTGCAGCAGTCGTCCATGTCTAACAGTATCAAAAGCCTTTCTGGGATCCAAATATATGATATCAAAGTTATTCCCCGCATCCAGTTACTTTGTGACCACATCATAGTATCCAATCAAATTGGTCAAAAAAGACTTCCCCTTCACAAAACCATGCTGTGTCCGAGCTACAGCTAGACAAGTCTAGATGATCCTGCAATGCTTCTTTAACCAGTGCCTCCATTAATTTCCCTCGAACAGAAGTTAAACTAACAGGGCTATATTTACTTGTGTTCCCCTTTGATCTTCCTTTACGAATTGGGGAAAGATTTGAACATCTCCAGTCCATCGGTACCTCACCCGAGGCCAAGGAAGCTCTCATAATTATGGCTAATGGTTTGCTTACTTCCTTTGCTGCCTCCTTTAATATAACTGGATAGATCCCATCCACCACGGTTGCCTTTTTTATGTTTATTTTCAACAATTTCTCCTCCACTTTCCTCTCATTTATTACAAAATGATCTAGCTCACTGCCAGAGTTTAATTCACCTCTGGCATTCCCCTCCCTGAATAACTCCTCATATGTGAATGTAGATGCAAAATTCTCATTTAGTTTGTTAGCCATCTGAGCAGGATCATCAACAGTTGAACCATCAATATCCAGTGGACCAATCTCATTCATCCCTTTTCTTCTAGAGTTTACATAGGTAAAGAAGTCTTTGCTGTTTATCTTTGCATCCTTTACCAAAGATTTCTCATAATCTCTCTTTGCCTGCCTAATCTCCTTTGTGACTGAATTACAGACCAGCTTATATCTATCATAGTCTTCCATGTCACCGATTAATTTTTTTGTATCCAATGCATTTTTCTTCTCTGCCACATGTCTCATTAGTTCATCTGACATCCATTTACGCCTAGACCTTGAACAGTATTTCTTAGTTGGTATGTAAAGCCTAGTAGCTTCCAAGATAAATTCTTTGAATGCCTCCCATTTTGAATTTGCTTTTGGTAACATCATCAGTTGGTCCCACCGTATAGAATTTAAATATTGTCCCAGACCACCGTAGTCGCCTTTACGAAAGCAAAAACTCTTGCTTTAATCGCTGATGGTAGTTACCTCTTTGGGTAAATCCCACTTCAGCACACTGTCATCACTGCCACTAAGTGGTTCCTTTATCTGCAGATTCTTAATGCATGAAGAATCACTACTGATAATCAAATCAAGAGTATTACTCCCTCTAGTTGCCTCCCGAACATGTTGATATAGAAAACAATCATCCAATAAATCCACAAAAGCCTTGCTAGTGTGTGAGTGACCAACCTACAAATTCTAGTCAATATCTGGGAAATTAAAATCCCCCATTATATGACTCTCTTATTTATTGGCCCATTCTATTTCCCTGTACAGTTTCTTATTATACTCATCAGGGTCATTAGGCCTATAAAACACTCCTACTGTTAATTCTGATCTCCCATTGCTTATGTCACACCAAACTGACTCGACACTGCACTGTCCAGCGATGTCGACTGGTTGCACTTCCTTGGATTTTATGTGTTTCTTAACTAATAGCATAACCCCTCCTCCCTTCCTATCCTGTCTATCTTTCTGTACACACTGTACTCCCCAAATTCCAGTTCTGCATTTCTTATATCTGTGTGATACCACGTCTCTGATATCCCAACGATATGTGCCTTTGATGTTTTGAGCAATACCTCAAATTCATCAAATTTATTTAGCAAACTCCTAGCATTGTTGTACACGCAAGTATACATGCACTTGTTCCTATTCTTAGCTACCCTAATACAATCCATGTGTTTACTTGTACCGCAATGACTCCGAGCAGTATCTGAAATATCCTGCACCTTGTTTTCCAGGCTGCTGCTCAATCAATAGAAGCAGTGCAAGAATCACTTTCACCTCTGCCAGTGGCTACTTTTAATCTGTTAGTCCTTGTATCCCCCCAAGCTACCATTTTTTCGACCCTCCTAACACTGCCTCGATAGCATCAACAAATATTCTTGCACCCTTTCTATTTAAGTGTATCCCATCCCTGTAGAAGCAGTCTCTCCTGTTAACAAGTACAGACCAGGCTGAAAAAAACTCCACCCCTTGAGACTTGCACAATCTTTCCAGGGCCGAATTGATCCACAAGGCTCTCATCATATACTCCCTCCTATCGTTTCTCGGCAGAATTGCAGAAACTTTCAAATTCAACCCTAATTCACGGTTTTTTTTAACAGTGACCTGTACTTTTTAAGTAATTCCGTCGGTCTCCTACTCTTAATATCATTAGTGCCAATGTGTAGCACAATACCTTTTTTTGCCCTTAAAAGATGATATCTGCTCTACAACGTCATCAAACTTTGCCCCTGGCAGACATACCCTGGTCCTGTTCCACCTATCCTTTTTACATACCATGTTCCCCGTTTCCCTGACAATCGAGTCACCGACAACTACTAGTTCCTGTGGGACCAGCGTATTCTGCCTTGGGGTTTCCGTTGTGTTGCGTGATTATCAAGTGCAAGCTCTGGCGTTGATGTGTGCAGCTGAGAGCTTGATGGGCCCCTCAATTTAGATCCTTCAAGTGCATCCACCCTGTCCTTCAAGTTCCCATATAGGCCCATAACAACGCTGAGTTGTCGGCTGATTTCCTCACAGTCTTTACATCGCACACATACGAAGACATTCCCCTTTGGCAATATTATGTCCCGTACCTGATTGATCCCCAAACATCAAACAAACGGTGCATTTTAAAAGGCTATGATTCGGGGGGGGGGGCAACTGCTCCCCTCAGTTCTCCCCTGAGCCACAGCACTCCCTTTAGCTTGAGCCTTTTGATTTGCTGCTCTGCTCTGTTCTGAGTCATGATTTCGATTCAATTTCAATTTCAGTACAAAATTATATATATATTTTTTCTGCATCGTGTATTATCTCCGAGTTTCGTTATATAACTTCCTTAACCAGTTATGTACTGATTAATAACGTTACGTTTGTAAAATCTAAGTCGTTATATATATTTAGTTAAAAAAGTAAAATTTAATTGACAATGAAGATTAACAAGATTAATAAATTTTACTGATTAATTGATAATATTATATGCTACACTATGCGAAGCTAACGCTCTCTAGTTCGGGATATAACGTTGTATTGTTTAACAATGGCGGCAAGTTACGAACGGTAAATCTATGCACACTAATTATTAATTAACTTCCAAAATCTCGCTATCTAAATTCAGAATAAACCAAGGATCTTGACTAGGTCTATAAGCTACTTATAGTAATTTATTTAATATTACAATAAGTCAATAAAGCGGCTAAATATAGCTAAAAACTCGCTGTTCGCCGGAGCTGCAAAACTTGTAAAACACATGGATTGGATACCCTTACCGATACTAAGTCATAACCTACAGAATCTCTATCGAAGTTAAAAATTAAACTAAGTATCGTAACGAGGAATATAAAGCTACTCTAGAAAATAATTTAATATGCCAATTTAAGTTAATAAAACAAAAAAAAATGTAAAAAAAACTTCTCTATTTGCCGGAACTGTAAAAAATTTAACCCCAGGGGCTCATCTTTGGTGAGTATGGGCTTGGCATACCCAGGGTCCTGAGCTGGATATCATCATTCTTCTTGGTGATTCCCTTCTGCTTCTGACTCTTGTTCTCTCTCTCTCTCTCTCTCTCTCTCTCTCTCTCTCACACACACACACACACACACACACACACACACACACACACAGGGTAACTCAGAATTATTATTATTATTTTTTTTGGCTGATGTAGCAAAAGCCTCAGGCTTCCTTGTACCATATGGCTAATTATAATAATAAATAACTTTGCCTGAACAAGACTATTCTCGTTCCCAATTCCTGTTCTTATAAACAAGAACCTGAGTATAAACAAGAACATAAGACATAAGATATAAACAAGATACAACAACAAGAACATAACTACGAAGGGTTATGCCCTTCGTGGTTATGTTCTTGTTTGTACTTGTTGTTGCATAAACAAGAACATAACCACGAAGGGTTATGCCCAAGAAAATAACCACGAAGGGTTATTTTCTTGGGCATATGCCCTTCGTGGTTATTTTCTTGTCTATAACCATAAGATATAAACAAGATACAAGAACAAGTATAAACAAGAACTGTATATGTTCTTGTTTATACTCCAGCACAACCACCAGGTCAGTGCAGTTTACAATAAATCAATCAAAGAAAATTGTTAATCGTATTTAGCAGTCACGGGCTTGAACCCCAGTCCATTCAAAGAATGTGTGCTACTCCATTCGCGCTCCTGACCACGCGGCTGTGTCAGGCCTGCATTGATGCATTTATAATCTCCTATACAATGAAGATTATTCTTCTCCTTCTTCATGATCGGAGTAGCCATTGTTACATACAACGGGATAATCCCTTCCTCGTACCTGTTGGTCAAAACCCTGCATATTATTCACAGACCTCATGAGCTGATCTAGCACGCTGTCCCTGCGCGCTTACCGCAGTGATATCGTCATCGTCCTCCCCACACCGGGTGAAAAAGGCCCTCGTTCGAATTCCGTCGATGACGCGAGGAACTTTTATAGGCTTTTTTTCACTCCGTGGCTGAGTTCGTCGGAATTAGGTGTAGATAGCAAGATTTTTCTACCCGGAATCCGAGTTTCTTCATCCAGCAAAGCAGGCAAATCGACCAGAGAACACACGCAATTTACAGACTCAATACACGTGGGTAGATGAAGTAATTTTCTCGGTAGCCCTTATAAAGAGGTGTCCTAGCACGGCTTAGCTTGTGTGGTTGTTGTAAGGGTTTAGGCGCATCAGCAATTAGGCCATATTGCACAGTATAAAATATGTCTGTAAATTGCGTGTGCTGTGTGGTCGATTTGCTGTTTGCTGGTCTAAAAAACCTGAATTTTTGGCGGGAAAAACCGTACCTATCATCTCCTGAGACTGATTAACTCAGCTAGGTAGAAAAAGACGCAAATAAAATCCTTGCATCATTGACGGGTTTCAAACATATGTATTCACCCAATGTGATATGAACAGTGATAATTTAAACTGAGCTACAATGAGGGCTACGTTACCCAAATGCAATGCGTACTTTGTATTTATCGATGTTAAACTTGAGTTCTACTTCCCAGCCCACTTATCTGATTTATCGATATCTTTTTTGGAGTAGCATACCCTGCTTACTGCCATTAATCATCTTGCCAACCTTTGTACCTACCAAAAAAAAAAAAAAAAAAAAAAACCTATTACATTAGGACACCCAAATAATTAAATTCATATGCCGAGCTGTGTGTCTTATGTCTGTTAATTGCATGTGTTCTATGGTCAATCGTCTGTTTCGCTGGACGAAATACACCAGTTTCTGGGAGAAAAACCTTGCTATCTATGCCTGAGATCGACTAACTCAGACACGGAGTGAAAAAAAGCCCATTAAATTTCCTCGCATCATCGACGGTATTCGAACCCAGGCCTTTTCCACCCGGTATGTGGAGGACGGTGACGATACCACTGTGCTATCCGCGCAAACTCCGACCTTTGTACCATTTGCGAACTTAGATATTTGCTTGAATATTCTTTCCTTGCATCCTGAATAAATATCGATAACAGTAAGGGGCCTAGAGCAGAACGCTGAATGATTCGATTAATAATATCATTCCAAGAAATGCCCATTTATAAACACCTTCTGTCTGCTGCTACTGAATCATCCCTTTATCCATAGCAGTGACTTCCACCAAATGCCAAAACTGCACCAATTTGTACAGCAGGTTTTCATGTGAAATAGAATAAAAAGCTTTAATAAAATTGGAACATATATTAGGCATAGAGCAGCAGTAGTAGTAGTAGTAGTAGTAGTAGTAGTGGCATGTGATGCAAGAAAGCAAGTTAATGAGCTTATGCAGCATCAGTCAAAAAAAAAAAAAAAAAAAAATCACACCATTCCCTCCAAATGCCTGTCCAGTTCCTCCTTAAATTTATTTAACGTGTCAACTTCCACAACGACAGATGGAAGTTTGTTCCAGCAATTAACCACCCGCTGGCTAAAGGCAAATTTCCGCACATCTATTCTACATCTGTCCTTTCTTAATTTGAATTTGTGCCCCCTTAGGTTGGTAATCTGAACAAGTGGAAGGATCCCATCAGAATTCAGCGTGCTCAACCCATTCAAGGCTTTATACACCTCAATCAGATCACCGCGCAGGTGCCTAGTCTCCAGCCACTGCAATTTGCAGAACTTAAGCCTCTCTTGGTAAGAGGATGCCTTCATTCCGCTCACCAATCTTGTTGCCCTTCTCTGTACACGCTCAAGTAAATCTATATCCTTCCTAAAATGAGGCCTCCAGATCTGTACGCAGTACTCAAGGCGTGGCATGACCATTGCCTTATACAGAGGGACAATCACCTCCTTCTCCCTGCTAGCAAAATTCCTATATATCATTGACAAAACCCCATGACCTGCCCTGGCAGCTTGTCTGCATTGCTCAGAAAACTTCATATCTGACTGCACAATTACTTCCAGGTATTTTTCATTTTCTACCACCTTAAGTGTAGTACCACACAGTTGGTACGTTTCTTCTACCATTATGCGCTACTTTGCATTTGTCAAGGTTAAACTTCAGTTGCCACTTCTTAGCCCACTGCCGAAATTATCTAGATCCTGTTGCAGTAGCACACTGCCATTACTGTCATTAACAACCCTGCCAACCTTTGTATCATCTGCAAACTTCGACATTAAGCCTGATATACCTTCATCAATATCATTGATAAATATACAAAACAACAGTGGACCTAACACCGAACCCTGTGGGACTCCACTAATAACATTAGTCCACGAAGAGCAGCACCCATTGATTACCACCCTCTGTCTTCTCCCACTTAACCATCCTTTTATCCATTGTAGCAACTTACCCTTAATACCATTCTGCTGCAATTTGTACAATAGTCTTCCATGCGCAACAGTGTCAAAAGCTTTCCTGAAATCCAAATATATGATATCAAAATTATTTTTTGCATCCAGTTCCTTTGTAACCACATCATAATATTTTATCAAATTTGTCAGACAAGACTTTCCCTTAACAAACCCATGCTGTGTCTGAATTATTGCTGCAGTCTTGTCTAGATGATCCTGCAATGCATCTTTAACCAGTGACTCCATTATTTTACCTGGAACAGAAGTTAAACTAACTGGTCTGTAATTACTCGTGTCACCCTTCGATCCCCCTTTGTGAATTTGGGATACATTTGCACTTCTCCAGTCCGTGGGAACCTCCCCTGAGTCCAAGGATGCTCTCATAATTATGGCTAAGGGTTTGCTTAGTTGCTTTGCCGCCTCCTTTAATATAACTGGATAGATCCCATCCACCCCAGGTGCTTTTCTTATGTTTAACTTCAACAATTTCTCCTCCACTTTGCTCTCAGTTATTACAAAATCATTAAGTATCCTGCTACAATTTGATAACCTTCTGCCATTTTCAAACCTTAATAACTCCTCATGTGTGAATGTAGATGCAAAATACTCATTCAGTTTGTTTACTATCTGAGCAGGATCATCAACAGTCGAACCATCGATGTCATGTTGACCAATCAGATTCATCCCCTTTCTTTTAGAGTTTGTATAAGTAAAGAAATCCTTGCTGTTTTTCTTAGCATCTTTTGCCAAGGATTTCTAGTAGTCTGCCTTCGCCTGCCTAACCTCCTTTGTGACCTGATTACAGACTAGCTTATAACTGCCATAGGCTTCTGAGTCGCTTGATAATTTATATGCATCCCATGCATTTTTCTTCTCTGTTACGAGTCTCATTAGTTCATTAGATAACCGTTTAGGCCTAAACCTTGAACAATATTTCTTAATAGGCATGAAACGTTTAGTAGCATCCACGATTAATTCCTTGAATTCTTCCCACTTAGAATTTACTGTCGGTAACATCGTCAGTTGATCCCACTGTACACAATTTAAAAACTGTCGGTAAGCACTGTACTCACCTTTACGGAAGCAAAAACCCTTTCCTTTACCCCTGATGGTAATTAAATCTTTAAGTAAATCTCACATCAGTACACTGTGATCACTGCCACCTATTGGTTCCTTTATCTGCAAATTCTTAACACAGGAATGATCACGGCTGATAACCAGATCAAGAGTATTACTTTCTCTGGTTGCCTCTCGAACATGCTGCTGCAGAAAACAATCATCCAATAAATCCACAAAAGTCTGACTGGTGTGTGAGTGACCAACCCACAAGTTCCAGTCAATATCTGGGAAGTTAAAATCCCCCATCATAAGACATTCCGATTTACTAGCCCACTCTATTTCTCTGTACAATTGTTCATTGTACTCATTCAAGTCATTAGGCCTATAACACACTCCTACTCTTATTTTTGCTTTCGCAGTGCTTATGTCACACCAAACTGACTGAACAGTGCACTGTTCATCTATATCAACTGGATGCACTTCTTTTGATTTTATGTTTTTCTTAATTAACAGCATAACACCTCCTCCCTTTCTATCCTGTCTATCCTTTCTGTACACATTGTACTCCCCAAATTTCAGTTCAGCATTCCTTATATCTGTGTGACACCACGTCTCTGCTATCCCAACAATATCCGCCTTTGATGTCTTGACCAACACTTCAAATTCATCAAATTTCTTTACTATACTTCTAGCATTGGTATACATGCAAGCATACATGCGCCTACTCCTATTCCCAGTTACCCTAACACATCCCATATACCCACCTATTTCAGGATGACTGCCATCCGTCACTGAAACCCCCAACACCCCACGCTCCAGGTCGCTACTTATTCTAATAGAAGTTGTGCAAGAATCACCTTCACCTCTGCCTACGGCTACTATTAAACTATTAGTCCTTGTATCCCCCCAAGCTATCAGTTTTCCGACCCACCTAACACTGCCTCGATAGCATCAGCAAATATTCTTGTACCCTTTCTATTTAAGTGTATCCCATCCCTATAGAAGCAGTCTCTCCTGTTAACAAGTACAGTCCAGGCTGAAAAAAATTCTACCCCTTGAGCCTTGGACATTCTTTCCAGGGCCGAATTGATCGACAAGGCTCTCATCATATACTCCCTTCTATCGTGTCTGGGCAGAATTGCAGACACTTTCAAATTCAACCCTAATTCTCGGCTTTTGTTCAACAGTGACCTGTACTTGTTAAGTAATTCTGTCGGTCTCCTACTCCTAATATCATTAGGAGTAGGAGACCGAAGTCTTTAGCCACTGACTACATTCTTTTCCCTGTGTGCATGAGTATGTGCTCATGCACGTGTGTGTACATCAAGGGCCAACGACTAATGCAATGATGTATCAGTATATTAAATATGTATTTACCTGTTTGCTAGTAAACCATGTAACAGTCGTCTGAGACTGACTAACTAATTCAAAGATTTTGTGAAAAATTTCACGCGTCATTGATAGAATTCGAACTCGAGCCTCTTCTACTCAGTGTGTGTAAGATGATGATTATACTCACTATGCCACCTAAGAACGTTTCTTTTTCCTCTCACAGTAGCACATATGTTAAGCCTGTAGGTCTGTAATTACTCACTTTGCCTTATTATTAATTAATCTTTATTAATCTTTTCAGCAAGAAGCTGCAGTTAGAATGTTTTTAAGAATGATTACCTGCATTGAGTGACGCCAAGGGAGGAGAGCAGTTGTACTTTTCAAGTGAAGGTAGGATCTACCATCGTATTCATCCATCATAGGCTCCAAATACTCAAGGAATTTCTTCAGATATAGAAGAGTGGGGGTTATGTTTTGTTATGTTATTTGGTTTTTAGGAGCATTAGCAACTAAGGCCGTATTGCTCCGGGGATATGCGGTGGTCATTCTCTGACCTTTCCAGATCCTCCGTATTTGGTGATCACGGGCTCGAACCCCGGTCTAATCAAGAAGCGTGTGCTAGGCACTGCTGCTCCTGCCCACCTAAGAGTGGGGGACCAAATTGTCGAAGTATATAATACCATTAGTAACACATTCTTTTGGATACATTTAATAAAACAGCGATAGTTATTTTCGCCAATAGAGGTTCAAAGAATGTAGATCAGATTGGTGTGAGTACAAATCGGTGTACATACGAAGAACGGATTAGAAAGTGTGGAGTACAAAGTTTGACAATTAATTATCTAAGGAAGAACTGATTCCGATTTATAAGGCACTAACGGATTTGAGTAAAATAAATGGGGAAGGTCTCTTCTCCCTCTCAGTTGAAACAAGAATCAGGGGTGCAAATATAAAATCTTAGGAAATGAAAAACATTAGATCTCATTAACCTATGGGTAGCAGGCTGTTGGTCACTGAAATAAGTTTTCTCCCAACATGGCGGAAGTCCTGATTAATTTCAAATCCGGTTTTAACATTGAGAATGATCATTCAGCAGCAGAACACGTTTGGGTTCAGAGGTTCATCGACGTTTATATCATCATACCATAGAAGCTACATGAGAAAGCAACATTTATTTTTGTTCTGATTATCAGCAGTGACTCTTCATTCAGTTAAGGTACCGCTAGGTAGCAGTGATCATAAAATATCGATATGGAATTTATTTAAAGATGTAACTACTCAGGAGGATAGAGTAAAGGAATTTGGATTTTGTAAAGGTGACTGAAATGGTCTTAGTCAGTTTTTAAATTGTTTTCAGCGAGACCAAGTGATGTTGTTAAAAAAAAAAAAAAAAAAAAGGCAACTGCTAAATTGGAAGTGCTGAGGGAAGTAATCGTGGAAATTTAAAGATGTTATTCACGGTTTTAGACAGAAATGGATTTCAGATTGTGCTGACATCCATTCCGAGGGGACTGGTCGCAGAGAACTAAAAATGAATGGGATGAGCGATGGGAAATACTCTGAATATGGGATATATTCATGTAATGCATCTTCACGGGCCCTCGTGGGTAGCACAGTTGGTGTTATCGCCGTTCTCCCGACCGCCTGGAAAAGACCTGAATTCGAATCCTTACAATGACGCGAGGAATTTTACATGTGTTTTTTACAATTTCGCTGAGTTCGTCGGCGAGGACAGCATGTTTTTTTCTCCAGGAAACTCGGATTTTTCTCCAGCACACAACAAATCGACCACAGAACATACGCAATTTACTGATATATTATATGGCCTAAGTTGCTCATGGGCCTAACACCCTACAACAACAACAGCACTCTCGCGGTTGATGCAGTTGTTATAGTAGTAGCAATGGCAAATGATTCAAGAAAGCAAGCAAGATTGGTGAGGGGAATGAAGGGATCCTCTTACCAAGAGAGGCTTAAGTTCTGCAAATTGCAGTGGCTGGAGACTAGGCATCTGCGCGGTGATCTGATTGAGGTATATAAGGCCTTGAATGGATTGAGCACGCTGAATTCTGATGGGATCCTTCCACTTGTTCAGATTACGAACCTAAGGGGGCATAAATTCAAATTAAGAAAGGACAGATGTAGAATAGATGTGCGGAAATTTTCCTTTAGCCAGCGGGTGGTTAATTGCTGGAACAAACTTCCATCTGTCGTTGTGGAAGTTGATAGGTTAAATAAATTTAAGGAGGAACTGGACAGGCATTTGGAGGGAATGGTGTGATTTTTTTTTTTTTTTTTGGATGATGCTGCATAAGCTCATACATTTGCTTTCTTGCATCACATGCCACTACTACTACTACTACTATATAGCATTAAAAAAAAAAAAAAAAAAAAATCCACCTGCATTGTTCACTCATCCATACTTTCCAAGAATTTGTCTAATCATCGTTCTCCTTATATCAAGTGGAAAAGGCCTCGGTTCAAATTTTGTTAATGACACTAGGAATTTTTATGGACCTTTTTCGTCTGAGGCGTGCTGAGTTTCCCCGCCTCAGACGAGGGTAGTATGGATACGAACACAACATTCTTCTGATGCCTCACAGTCTTAGTTGCTTTGGTGCTCAACACATATTCGTGTGTGTGTATATATATATATATATATATATATATATATATATTCGTGTAATACGAAATTAGCACATTGGAAAACGTACCTTGCTTCAAAACTTTGAAAATTGCGAAGCAAAAATAATTTCAGCTATTTCAAATTATGCTTCCTCGGAACACTGTAGACATTTGCAGAAACTTCAGTAACCACGCAAACAGTAATTTTGGAAAACTTTCCAATGTATATTAAAAAAAACAAAAAAGTACAGTGTTCAGTGAAACTTGTGATACTTCAACATTTCATGCATTGTTTATATTTTGCCATACTGAAACCTAAAATTTATATAACATGAAAGAGCATTAAAAAAAACTTTAATCACTCTCGAAATCCTTCGGTCAAATAATTGTTTAGTAAGTAAATACATTAGGATGACGAAATGATTATAAAAATTTCAACGCCATGTATGATTTTTTTCATGAAAAGGAATACATACATTGTCATTGGCCCTTGTGGGTAGTACAGTTGGTACTAATCACTGTTCTCCTCATTTAAATTGAGATTTCCAAACACTAAGTAATTTTAAAATTACTTACGGTATTTGGGAAAAATATCTAGCAAATATTGCCATATTGTATCCGAGGAAAAATAATGGCGAACAAAAAAAACAAATAATAGCAATATTATTATTACTAAAAATAATTACACCATCAATAGTTCTAGTACAAGTTAATGTCACTAGATGACGCTACATACACAATCGCAGTGACTAACGTAAAAATCAGCTTCAGGAAGCGGATTTTCGATTTCTGATTTCACAGCCTCCTGTGAGATCAGCAAGGGGCTGTGAATCAGGAATATTCACAAAATTGCACATCCCCTAAAGATTATTATTTCATTAATATCTTACTATACATGTCAAATTTGTAACTCGAAGCATTTTGTTATCCTGTAATATTACCATGCTATTGCATCATAACTTTGACGAAGAAAATGGTAATTAGAATCTTTATTGCAACCTAAGAAAAAGATGTTACAGAGAACTTAATGTTGCAACCGACCCGTCACGGCACGCAGGCCAGGGGTTGACAATGCCAATACATATAATGTGAAGTAAACTAAAAAAAAAAAAAAAAATCCCAGTCCAACTGATGTCATTGCACGGAAAGCACTTTCTTTATATATCTTTTACCATATGCGAATTTGTTAAGATCAGCATCAAGACTGTAGACATTGGAGAGCAACTGGAAAGGGAGGAACCGATCTGTCAGGAAAAGTCTCGAATTCCGGGCGGCCAGGCTAGGGGTTGTCCTCAAGGCAGAGATAGGGATTCTCCAGCAACATGTATCCACATGGATGGCTCGGAGATAAATGCCGCATCCATTTTCACTGTGATGACCAACCTTCAGGAATCTATAAGCTCGGAGAGACGGGGAACCCCCATTGCATTTGCTAATGCTGTTGTTCTAGCTTGTGGCGGCAGATTGGATTTCCAATTGGCCCATTTCTGAAGCCAATATTCAGATGCAATAAGAGGCTTTTTAGTCGTTTGGGTGGCTCAGGTCCAGACTTCCGACGGGTACATTAAAGGTGGTTAGATAATTGTTCTGATGTATTTCTTGATTATTTTGGGATCTTTAATGTGCAACAGATTTTGTTTTATTATCCTACGAAGACTCAAAGCACGTGTGGCGAGGTTATCCAGCTGCGTATTAAAACGGAGTTTAGGGTCAAACATTGCAGCTAAGTCAGAATGTGAGGTAACAACAAGAATTTGGGTACCAAAAGTGGGAACAATCACAGAAGGACTGATCTTCAGAGAGAACATCATCATCTTGGTATTGCCGGAATTGATCGTCAAGCCAAAGTGCTGTAGAAAGGATACGATTTCCAAAAGACTATTATTAATGCGGTTAGTGATCGTGATGAGGTTGCGACTGAGCCCGACTGGGGAAAGAATCTTAAGGTCATATGCATAGGAGATGATTTTTTGGTTATTCCGCACCAGTGGGGAAATAATTGCAGTGAACAACAATCTGGAGAGGATTGACTAACCTGGGCTAAAGAATACGCTAATTGGATTTAGAACTGGATTCTATAATCTTCTTAGAGTGCAAGTGAAATTTTCATGAATTCATGGAACCACTTATATTGAATGCAGTCTTAAAAATCCCTCTTCCTTGGTAGGGAGAGCTTTTTCGGTCTATACTGTATATATCTTTTAAAGGTTAGCTGTAATCTGTCTTCTGCGTCAAGGAACGTGACAAAGGAAATGTCAAAAGAAAATCTGAAGCAGAGCCGAAGTGGATTAGTATGCCAGCACATAAGCAAATTTTAACACATCTACTCCTCCAAGCTCATCATGTAATGAATCATTACTAATGATGATCATAGTACAGTACTATAGAGGCAAGTGAAAGAACTGTCCGACATAGACTTGCTATTTGGGGTCTGAAAGCGGGTTTACCTGGTAAGACCTCGTTTACCTCGGTCAACCTGCTTTCCTTTATCTTTTATTAACCGTATCTACACAGAAAACGTGCCTAAACTGCGATAAAAAGCGTGCTAACTAGATTCAGCAGTTGGAATCTAAAATCTTCTTTGAGTGCAAGCGAACCTCAATGAATTGGATAGGAACCACTATATTGAGAATTGACTCAGGGAAACTGGATTTACACTAAATATAGTTTTTCTAAAATTCAAGTTACAGGGAAAGACATTTGGACTGGATTGCAGGAAGTTTTTTATTTTATCCAGAGAGTTGGTAACTTGCTAGAATAAGTTATATCCGTGGGTAGTTGAGGCTAACAGTGTGGGTAAATTCAAAGGTCAGCTTGATAGCTACCTATGTGAGAATGGAATCAAATAGGTAGTTTATTTTCTTTTTTATTTTTATATATTTTATTTTTTATTGTTATTATATTTATTTTATTTTTTATTGTTATTATATTTATTTTATTTTTTATTGTTATTATATTTATTTTATTTTTTATTGTTATTATATTTATTTTATTTTTATTTTTTGACTCGTGCAGTAAAAGCCATTGGCTTCCTCGCACTGTATCACTAACAGCAATACTAAAAATTGTTAATATTCGAATGATTAATATGCCCATTAGGGGACAATCGAGACGGTATAATCGATTAATTTCATTATGACCAATCATTCGAATCATTTGAGTACATTCATATCATTTGAATGATTAGTAATTCGATTCGATTAGATGGGCATAATCTTGGTTAACATCTTGGTCAGTGACGATAATTCTTTAGTTATGGACACTTCGAATGACCGTTAGTATTTTTAGTAATCCGATGATTTTTTTAGTTCAGGAGGGTTGGCGAATGCGTAAATCACATGCTTTACCATGTTTGTCCGTCTGTCCCCGTGTAACAGTTGAACTCCTAAAGAACGGATTTCAATGAGATTTTATATTTGGATCATTTAGAAAAATAGGGTACTGACTCACCCCGATTTCATTAAAATTGGACAAATAGAAAGGTCGGCTTATTTATTATTATTTTTTCCTCCCTGAAATTTCATTTCAGAGGTTGGAATGTCATTTGACAAGGAATGTCAGCTTATCATCAAATTTTCAGCATATGTTTTCTTAGTTCATGATAAAGTTTTAGGATCAATTTCGATTTAACTAACATTAGTTTATCATCCTCTATGGAAAACCGTCGCGGTAGCACACTGATTGGAATCCCCATCCTCCCTACACCGGGTGGAAAAGGCGACGGTTCGAATCCCGTCAGTGATGAGAAGAACTTTTATGGGCTTTCTTCATTCCGTGGCAGAGTTAGTTGGCCTCAGATGAGGTCACCAAGATTCTTATTCCGCAACTCGGGTGTGTCATCCAGCAAATCTGGCAAATCGATATTATATATTTATACATTTATTTTATATATTAATTTAATTTATTTTATATATTTATTTATTACGCCTGAATTCTTCTTCATTTATACTGTCTTGAATATGCAAATTACTGCTTTTATTATTAATATTGTTAAAATTATTTTATCAGCACAGCGAGATTTCCTGTTTTCAAACGCTAGGGGGTTGAAATGCATTTGTCGTTTTTATTCGGGTTAATGCATTTATAATTTGTCGTTTGGTAGTTTATTGGTATTTGTGAGTGTTATTTAATTTCTGTTGAATAATAGCATTTTTTTTTATCTCTGTAAATAAGCTTTCCGGAATTCATACTAATATATGAACCTCCAAAGTGAAAAAGCATTATCAGGTATTTTCATTATATTAAATTAAGCAATTTCAAATTAGGAATAATCCGATAACATTTGCCGCTTTACAAGTAAAAATTTTTTATCTGTCACGTACAAAAGATTTTGGAACTACTTTCATTAGCAGTAATAGATCTTATCATCGAAATGTAGAGTTGCGTATAATTTTTCCGAGATAAAGTTTTATAATAGTTTTTCCTTTTTTTTTTTTTATATATTTGTGTTTTTCCAATTGCTGAACTGCTGCGTTTGTGATGGTAGTAATACCAATAGCTTTTAATATAGGAATAGATAAATAACTGAGTAGTCCATATTTTGTGTCAGCTTCGAAAAGTATAGCCGTATTATTATTAGTACAGCAGTGGCGTAGCTACCATGTAGGCAGGCAAGGCAACTGCCTCCGGCCCCTGGTCCTTTAGAGGCCCGGCGTCTTCTGTTTTTGCAATTTTCATTAATTAAGTAGGGGCCCGAACATGTTCTTTGCCTCCGGGCCCGAAAAAGGGTAGCTACGCTAGTGTAGTACAGTATTATAATAAAGGCAAATTCTGCATACAAGCATATAGAACATCAATTAAAAAAGGTAAATAAATAAAAATACAATACAAAATAAATAAGAAAGTAAAAATAAACAAAAAATGAATAAACTAAAAAAAAACAGGGCGTTTTGTACTCTTATCGTTTCAATTTTTTTCGAGACTTTTATAGTAACTTACTTTTTTTTTTAAACATAGTCTTTTCAGTACTATTTTGACTTCACAGGTTTTCTCATATTATATACTTTAAATCGGTACATTTAGTGAATATTGAAAGTAATTACGTAATTTCCTAAAATACCCAACTTAAATTGCACATGTTACACGCATTTTCATTATATGTAATATTTTTAGATTTACATTATATAATATAAAAATATTACATTATATGTAATATTTTTAGATTTAGATTTTAGATTTTTAGATTAGATTATATCAAAGATTTACTTTTTTCATAAGTATTGAATAAGTGCTGCTTCATCTGTGTTATTTCCAAATTAGATAACGTAAATTCACTGAGAATCAAAGAACAAAAATGTCTCTTGAGTCTATAAACTCCTATGCCCTCAGTGATTATACATAAAAATCTAATTATTTATGCAAATCTATCCGTGAACACATACACACACACTGTGTGTGTGTGTGTGTGTGTGTGTGTGTGTGTGTGTGTGTGTGTGTGTGTGTGTGTGTGTGTGTGTGTGTGTGTGTGTGTGTGTTGTACACACAGAATGAACATTCTGCGTGTGTACAGAATGTGTATGCACTTGTACAGAAATGATTCAATAGATTGGAGTTGCTATGCATATAAATTAAAGTGACCAGATCCTTAGACATGTGTGGGGGGGGATTTTTCAATTCCCCTAGAAACAATATACACATATTTTTTAAAAAAATTTTATATATTAAAAATATTCACATACAAAATATAAATTAAATATATTGACTTCTTTGAACTAAACTTATAAAATAAAATATCAAACTTCTTAAAAAAAAAAAAAAATATATATATATATATATATATATATATATATACATATATATATTTTTTTTTTCACAGAAAGGCTGGCATTCAGTATACGGTATCCCTCGTGTTGTTATGTAACGAACAGAAGGTTGCGTGAAGAATGTGAACTGAGAAAAATAATTGTAATTAGAAAGAATAAAAACACTTATTAGAGGGGTCATGTTTTTAAACGATTTTCATTTTTGTTTAGTGAAAAAAGGTTAGGTTTTTCCGCAAAATAATAATAACAATAATAATAAAACTACATACTTCTTTTAATAATAAAAAAAAAAGAGGGAAATTAAATATATTTTTCTGCTGAGTAAATTTTTCTTAATAATTCTTCATTATTTGCCATTTCTTCGTAAAATTCTTTACAAGAATTAGCAAAATTGCACTTAACTTGTAGTATTGCTTTCAGCGTTTCTGCGGCCAGCTGTGTTTTTGTTGACGTCCGCAACTTATTTACTACCGAAAAAACTCTTTCCGTTGTACCATTAGTTCTGGGCAAACATAATGAAAATGATTTCCATTTTGTTTGCCATTAAGTATGGAGCTACATGTCCAGTCTGGGACATTTTCCGGGACAGCTTGCAATGCGGGGCAAAAGACTCAAATCCGGGACGTCTGGTTACTTTAATATAAATAATACTCTCTGTTTGCAGTGTGGAATATATTATGTGTAGTAATTTCTTTATCTTTTCTGTTAAATAATAAATTTGTATGTACTTATAAGCTGCTTTATGTAATGAATTACAGTTACTTGTCAAGAAATTTATTTTTCTTGACAAGTTTATTTATTGTAAACTATTTTTTTTATGAATAAATTGTATTATTATTATTATTTTAGCGTACAAGTTAGAGCTATTGCATAATTTCTGTACGTAGCCAACTACTTAAGCAGTTATAAATTGGCATCATTAAGTATATCTCATATTGTGAATACCTTCACAACGAGTTGCCATGATATTGCACTACCTCGAATAAGTAACGCTTCACCATAGGAGAAAACTATTATTACTTATTCTCATGGCAACTCGTTGTGAAGGTGTTCACAATATGAGGTATACTTAATGATGCCAATTTATAACTACCTAGTAATTGGCTACGTACAGAAATTATGCAATTGCACTAACTTGTACACTAGTTAACTCTACGTAACCTGAGGCTCTAGCCCTAAACTATATCGTAATCTATTATTATTTTATTATTTTTTATGAAAAAAAAATAGTATTTGAAAAAAATTTGTATGAAAAAGTGTATTATTATTATTATTATTATTATCATTATTGATTTGACTCCCTGTATAGCCTCCTGGCTAGAAGAGTGTATATAAAAAGTATAACGGATTACACAAGTATGTACAAGGAAATAATTTGGTTGAGTTTAACATATTTTAAAAGAAAATATGATGTTAGGTTTATAGATGTATTTGCAAGAAACATTAAATGCAGTTGTTGAGAGGGACATGACCTCTCCTAAAAGAATCTTCGCGCAAAAATTGTCGATATAAGGGTAGTGATTGAAACTTTCTCTCTCTTGAAATTGAAGACGTTTGTGGTACCGGTTTCCATAGATGAGAAAGAAATTCTGTTCAACCGGTAAGAACAGTAACAAGGTTTAATAATAAACAGTAACTAAGATTAAGTAATTAACAGGAGCTTTCGAGATATAAGTATCTCTTCATCAGCTGTGTGTGAATACATGCATAAAATATACTGATGTCAAAGAAAGTGCATCACCCCTTAAAATTGTAATTGTCGTCCGAATAACGAAAGTATACGGCAATATTTCTTACAGATTGCATCAGATAAGATTGACACGCGTAGTGATGACGTAATATTGCATAAGCTGTTACTTTCAGCTATATATAAGCTATATAAGCACGCTCTGCAAGAGTTGCAGTCATTCCTTGCTTGTTACTTTCAGCTATATATAAGCTATATAAGCACGCTCTGCAAGAGTTGCAGTCATTCCTTGCTTGTGTCAGGATGGCCAGTTACGTGCAGTTGACGCCACGAAGAAAGAGTGCTGTTGTTGCTTTACGTAAGGAAGGATGTTCTTGCCCTCATATTGCTTATAGAGTGTCTTGTAATCAGTCGACTGAGTAGATTTCTTTCCAAACTCAAGAATACTGGTTCTACTGAGAGGAAAAAAAGAACCGGACGCAAACGAGTCTCTACGCAAAAACAGGACCGCATTTTGAAGCGCTTATACCTTAAAAACCGGAAAGCTTTGTCTGAGCTGAAAAGAGAATGGGAAGAACATACAGGAGTGGTATCAAGTGCAGTAACAGTCAGAAGACGCCTCTTCAAAAATGGACTTGTAGCCTGTCGTCCTAAGAAGAAGCTCTTCACACAAAAAAAAAATAAATAAATAAAAAAAAAGGCCCGATTAATTTGGTGTAAGGAGCATGTCAAATGGACCCCCGAGCAATGGTAGTCAGTTATTTTCTCGGATGAGAAGAAATTCAACCTGCATGGCTCTGATGGGAGACAAACGATTGGCCGTAGACGTGATGAAGAATACCATCCAGACTGTATGGTGTGTCTACAGTGAAATTCCTTACCAGCTAAATGATATGGGGGTGTATTTCGTATCGCGGAGTAGGTCACCTGCAGTTTATAAAAGGTTCCTTAAATGCCAATGGATACCTGGCTATATTGGAAGGCAAATTGCTGCCAACCATTAGAGACCATTTCAACCTGCCAAGTCACTGCATCTTTCAGGACGACTTTGCTCCTTGTCATCGGGCGAAAAGTGTAAGTAGGCACTTCTGTAGTTACTTTTAGCTTCATTTCTGCATTAGAGGTTCGACAGTAATGTGTTTACATTTGTTACAGGTGAAAACAATGGATGTTAGCTGGCCATAGCCGTGCCATGTATTTTTCTGAAGAGAGAGAGAGTCACCAAACGTGAGCACTCTGTCAGACAAACACAAATTGAGGGCAGTACAGATATCCTCCGTGGATAGAGATGTTCTCTCCGGTAAGCTGGTGTCCCTATTCAAAAGGTGCTTGGTATATACGATGGCTTGCTGCACAGGTTTGGAAGTAAATAAAGAGACACCGTCAAATTATACTACTTTTCTACTCTCTGTCTTTCACGATCTTGTTACCTGTATGGACAATTCTACTTAAAATAGTTTTTGAAGTGAAATTTTACGGTTTTCGCAAAGAGCACCTGTGAAAGTACCTATCAGGTACTGCGCGATCGTTCTTGGAAGTATTTTTGTTTAGTAGTTGCAGTGCACCTTACAAGTTTTTCCCAAAACGATATATATTTAAATAAAATAATATATCCATTCACTATATTGATATACACTGAATAAATTAGACATCTTGTCTGTTGTGACTGACTTGACTACCGTTTCCTGTAGCTCATTGCTCCAGTATACATAGATTACTATTGTGTGACTGTTAGTAGTAAAATATAATATTCTTTAGTCTACTACATTAAATATTTGAAGTGAACATTGCTTGAATAAATTTATTTTTATCATTGATTTACATTGGATTGAAATTTAATTCTGTAAGTTATTTTCTTTCATTTCTGTTCTGTGTTCTTTTGTGGCTGCCTGCTGTTTTTATTTTTAATTAATTTTATTGCTTATCTAGTCTTTTGTTTGGCAAATAGAGTTTATTTGCTAAAAACAGCCGTTTCTTTAAGAGTCTCCACTTTATGGTGCATAAGCTTCTCAACTTTGTTTCCCAACCTGTGACCGCGAGAATTGACTGTAAGGCAGATCATTAACAGTGATGGGAAATACAGAATGCCTATAACAATCTAAAGTACATCTGTTAAATATAAGTATATATTGTATTTAAAAATAGTTATTAATATATTGTATGCATAGTTTAATTTATTTTTTGGTTTGTGGCCTGCGCCTTTAGTATAAAAGTGATCCACATCTAAAAAACGGGTTGGGACACACAGTATTAGATCTGTTTTCTTAGTTATCAAATTGAATAGCTATTAAAGCCTTTTTAATTATTATATTGTACACTTCTTCTGTTGTGGCAGCCATTCAAGATTTTCCTTTGTTTTATGCTTTTTGGCAGGGAAAACTTAAAATTTTAATAATTTTAAGCAAATGACGGCCTGCGACAGCCAAATCCTCTGCTTGCACCTTCACGATGGTGGGACTGTTAGTAATCCTAGGTATAACTTCCATGCACAAGCACACTGTGGGTGACCACCCAGGTGTGAACCAACGTAATCAGGGGTCGAGGTGTGGCGTCCACACCACATGGAGGAATGCCGCCCCTTTGTGTTACCAGGCAATACTAGGTGGTAGATGACTCTCATCAACCGGTGCAATACCACCACTTTGCTTATTTGAGGCATGAAGTGGCGGATCATGTTTAGTATCCAGAGCTAAGTTCTAGTCAACCCTTCCCCATCTCTTCCATTATGCAGTATAACTGATGACTTTTGAGGTTATGATGAACAACATGGAGAGATACAATCTTCCTTACATTTCGAGGGTATAGCTGTAAAACGTTCGCAGGCCGGCCGCTAGTTAGTACACCGGACGGAACCTATTGCTAACTCTCTAGGAGGCTTCCGGATCAGCTAGTGTATAATCTTGCTATCTCTACTCTGCCAGATAGTGACTGGAGGGAGTTCGAGTAGTGTGTATGCCGGGGGGATTGTCGAGGCCACGTTATGTCAAGGATCTGGGTATATTCTTACCATGTGTACGCCACATCCAAAAATTTCATTACTTCATACAGCATTTCCCCCCACCACACTTTTTCTTACTATCGAATGCACCATGAATTGTCAAACTAATAGAGTAAGCTTATCTGCGAAAAGATCTAAACCTCCCAAACACTTCACGAATATACGTGGTCTCAATTCTAATCTCAACGATGTACATTTCCACTTTCAGTCTACCAAACCCCATGTACTTTTTCTGACAGAATATCAGTTATCGATTGATTCAACTACTGAATCAATCGATAACTGATATTCCCTGTCAGAGACTTGGTAATTTGGACTCTACTCTTTCGATCTTCTCTGGCTTAAAATCTCTCTACCTCATTGTGTCAAATTCATCTGTTGTCTCTACCGTTCTCCCAACTCCACTTGGAGCTCTTTGACTTCCTCTCTTTTTTTGCAACTTGACTTTCTCCAGTCTAATTTTCCTAACAGTGAAGTAATTTTCCCTGGTGATTTTAATGTTCACAACTCCAGCTAGCTTCCGTTTTCTGGTCACACCGACCCAGCTGGTCGAGATGCTGAGGCTTTTGCAATTAATGACCTTGCACAGATTGTTCATTTACCTACAAGAATACCAGACAATCCTAACCACACAGCCAACACGCTTGGTCTTTTTCTCACAAACAACCCTTCTAAGTACAAGGTCGAAGTGAGTGGTCCATTAGGCACCTCAGATCACAACTTGGTGATTGGCTCTTCTCCAATGGAGCCTTTATCTCATGGCTATTCCCAATCTCCTATTGTTTGGCATTACAAGAATGCCAAATGAGATGATCTGCGAGATTTCTTTTATTCTTTTCCTTGGTCCTTGGAAAAGAAGAAAAGAAATCTCTTCTTTTCCTTGGTCGGATTACTGTTTCAAAACTTCTGTTATCAACGTTTTCTCAGGTCGTGTCAGTGAAATTATTCTTGTAGGAATAGAATCCTTTATTCCCCACTTCACTTTAAAATCTCGTCCTTTATCTAAACCTTGGTTTTCCAATAAATGTGCTAAGGCTGTTTAAGAGAAGGACGTTGCATATCGTAATTGGCTTGTTTCCAATTCTTCTGTTTCATTTTCTGCCTACAACAAAGCTCGTAACAATTGTAAAGCAGTTATTAATCAGTCCAAACTAGATTTTGAACACACTAAGAGTAGAAAACTTGCTTCTTGCCCTAATGGTAGCCGAGCATTCTGGTCTCTTGCCAAAGCTATTGGCCGCAACTTTTGCCCATCTCTGCTCCCACCTCTGTCAAAACCAGATGGTTCTGTTGTCACTTCAGCCAAGGATAAAGCTGACATGCTAGCATCCCATTTTTCTTCCAACTGATGTATTAATGATCTTGGTAAAACACATCCCACCATCCCCAACACACTCCATTCAATGCCTCCTGTGGTCTCCTGTCTAAAGAATGTCAGAAGTATTTTGATGAATCTTGATGTTAAGAAAGCTCCAGATCCTGATGGTATTTCTCCATCAGGACCTCCACTCGTTCTCAAAACCTCTGCTACTGAACTTACTCCTGTTCTTTGCCGCTTCTTTTCACTTTCTTATTCCAAAGGTGTATTTCCTTCTGCGTGGAAATTTGCTCATATCCACCCAGTTCCTGAAAGAGATGAAAAATCCCTCCAATCCAATTATCGTCCCATTGCAATTACTTCTACTCTTTCTAAAGTAATGGAGAAATCAATTAACTGCCAACTTCGATCCAGTGGTGATATTCTGGCTTATGTTACCCATTTATGGACAAATTCAATGGAAAGGTTTGGCGAAACACAAGCAGTTGCTCTTGACATCTCAAAGGCTTTCGATCGTGTTTGGCATAAAGGTCTTCTAAACACGCTTCCATCTTATGGTTTGCCAACTTTTTTTGTAATTGGTTATCCAGTTTTCTCTCGGATCGCTCACTCAGGGTAATGGTAGATGGCTCTCTGTCTTCTAACTTCTCCACTAATTCTGGTATCCCCCAAGGTTCAGTTCTTTCTCCCACTCTTTTCCTCTTGTATATTAATGACCTTCTTCCATTGACTGGAAATCCTATCCACAGTTTTGCCGATGATGGCACATTGCATTCCACTTTCCATTTTGAGAAACCTTGCCCTGCTCAATCATCTTCAACTTTTCGAATATCCGCTACCAATTCCTTAAATGCCGATCTCCAGGTAATTCTCCAGTGGAACAAAGACAACTTATTTGATTTCAATCCTTCTAAAGCTCAGTCTTGTCGTATATCTCGCAAAAAGGGTTCTTCTGCTCCTATGCTTATCTTTGGTGACACTCCGATTTCTAGGCAAAATGATATATCTCTTTTGTGGATTTCCTTGACTTCTAATCTCTCTTGGCACAAGAACATTACAAATATTGCTTTCTCTGCATCTAAAAAATTTGGTTTTCCCTTTCGCTCTCGGCGTTACTTTTCTTCCAAACAGTTGTTCACTATGTACAAATCGCAAATACGCCCTACCATGGAACATTGTTCCCACATCTGGTGCGGTGCCCCCAAAACCTCTCTGATGCTTCTAGATTCCATTCAAAAGAGGGCAGTTAGGTTAATTAATGACTCCTCTCTAACAGAGTCTCTCCACTCGCTGTCTCCTAGCCGTACTGTTTCTACTGTATGCCTTTTCTACAGATACTTCCATGGGTACTGTTATTCTGAATTGGTTTCTATAATTCCCGCTCTCTCTTTCAAAACAGTCCGAACACGTACCGCCACCAGCCAACATCCATTTACTGTCCAACTTCAAACTTACAGAACCAACTTTTCATCTTCCTCGTTTATTCATTCAACTGCCGTTTTCTGGAAATTACAGTCTACAGAAGTTCAAGTCTAATGTCAACAGATATCTTCTTTCGTCTTCTCAACCTCCAACCCAAGTACGGTACTAAGTACTATAGGTTCTAACACCTCTCGTGTTTGGGGTTTTCATAATAATAAAAAAAAAAAAAAAAAAAACGCTGATGTAAATGATATTCGCGTGACACTCGATTTAAACGGACCTAATTTCGGCAAAGTCAGGTCGAAGATGCAAGCAGAGAATCTGCTATCGCAGATTCTCTGCTTGCATCTTCTCGATGGTGGGACTGTTAGTATAACACCCATGTACAGTTCCTGAAATACGGCATCTAGCATACTGGAGGTGACTACCCTGGTGCTAACCTCCGTAAGCAAGGGTTGAGATGTGGCGCCCACCCCACACGGAGGAATGCCGACCCTCTGTATTACAGGCAATACTTGGTGATAGATGACTCTCATCAAACAGTGCAATACCACCACTTTGCTTATTGGAGGCTTGTAGTGGTGGAACCCCTGTTTAGTCTCCAGAGCAAAACTCCAGCAAACCCTCTCTCATCTTTTCCATCATGCAGTATGATTGATGGTTTTTGAGGTTATGATGGACTTCATGGTAAGATCCAATCTGTCTTACATTTCGAGGGTACAGCTCTAAAATGGTGTATAGTGTGTTCGTATCTAACGGCATCAGGGGTTAGCATTAGCATTAGCATTAGTAGAGGCATTTGATGCAAGAAAGCAAGCTTATGCAGCATCAGCCAAAAAAAAAAAAAACCCACTTCCACTTCACCCCTCTGTTCGTTCAAAATACCTGTCCAGCTGAGCCTTAAACTTATTTAGGCTATCAACCTCCACCACAAGGGATGGAAGTCTGTTCCACCAACCAACCACCCGCTGGTGGTTGGTTGGTGGTTTCCCCCAACTCCGCGTTGCTTTCATTGTGGGTGTGACAGTTCACTGTAAAGGCCAGAGATTTAAAAGTGTATGGATTTTGTAAGTGTATCGTTGTTCTTCTGGCCATTTAGCCGCTATACACCTGCTGGGTCCCAACGTTGTCCACAATATGCCTCGTGGATAAAAAAAATAAATAAATAAAATAAATAAAAATAAAAAATTCTCGCTCGTTGGGGGTTAAGAAAATTGAGTAGAAATGCCAAATGAGTTTAGTGTGAACACAATTAAATTTAGTCGTTATTAAATAGTTATGTGGGTTATACGCTGTCGTATTAGGTAGAGTGGGGGAGGAGACAGAAGGCTGAGGGGAAAAGACAGAAATATGGGGACGATAGAGAAGGCAGCCGCATTATAGCCATAGTAGCTTATGCCCCTTTAAATTCCATAACAACAATAGAGAAGGCGACCCCAGATAATCAGTGGGGCAGCCCCATGCCTCACCAGGCGAAGAGAGAAGTGGCAAGGAGAGGAGGGGACGGAAAAAACTGTCCCCTCCGCTTCCCTCTCCCTGCCGGGGGAGAGGGGGAAGATAGGATCATGCAAGGGAGCATGGTTTGAGAGCCAAGATTGCCAGCAGCAAGCTGCAGTTGGTCTTCAGTGGTATTGATGTCCCCATTTGGGATATCACTCATAGGACCAGGTCCCATCCATCTTAGTCAAGTCATATGTCAAGTCCGGTGGTTTGTCACTGTTGGTCAAGTCTTGTCCAGGTAGTAGAGGTGTCAATTCCGGGATCCATATCAAGTGCAGTGATCAGGTTCCTTCAGGATTTCAGGAGTAAGGAAAAAAAAAAAAAACAGGTTCGCAGGCCGGCCTCTACATAGTCTACCGGACCGAACCTATTGGTAATTCTAGGAGGCTTCCGGATCAGCTGGTGTATAATCTCGCTGCCTCTACTCTGCCAGATAGTGACTGGAGGGAGTCCGAGTAGTGCGTATGCTGGAGGAATTGTCGAGGCCACGTTATGTCAAGGAGCCGGGTATATTCTTGCCATGTGTACTCCATATCCAAAAATTTCATTACTTCATACATCATGTCCTCGCCACCTTTTCGTACTTCTGAATACACTATGAATTGTAAAAATAATAATACAAACTTATCTGCGAAAAGATCTAAACCTCCCAAACACTTCGACAACCATCCTTAACGTAATCCTTGATATTGATAAAGATATCAAGCAAGAAAGAACCATATCACGAAGCAACTGCACAAAATTTGGCAGGTACTCTGGGATGAAAGTTCAGAAAGTGCGATAACCAGGCGCTTTTTACCGGAGATAAAATTGACAAGGCTTCGCCATGGTTTTCTTCAAGCGTGTGTGCGACGTTGCTTATCACAAGGCACGGATCCTTCAAGTTAAACTGACATCTCTGGGATTTACTGATGATCCTATATGTAACTGTTGCGAAAGTGAAACCTGGAAAACTGTTATGTATCATTGCCCAGTTTATGAGGATCACAAATGTGCCTGGATGCTGCTGACGCCCGACTCTGTGTGGGTTGCTGAGACCCCTTCTCGTGAGTGTGGGATATCGACGTCCACGTAGGAACCTCGTGGTCTGTACTCATGACCTTTGTTTCCCTCTCTCCCGGGGGAAATGGCCGCCCGGATCCTCCTTCTCTATCTACCCCATTATCAATCCCTAAGGTGGATTACTCCACCTACATACACCTCTTTACTTCTACTCCCTCCCTTACCTCTACTCTATTCCCCCTCCTTTTCACTACTATAGGGATCCTTTCCGTATATCTTTACTTCCCCACAGTGGACTCCCAAATCACACTTTCGCCTAGTGGCTAGCCCACCATCACTTTACCTCCTTTCCTCTGGCGCAGAATGGGCTCCTTACTCCAGGGGTTCCCCTAAGGTCACCCCTTTTCAACCTGGCTGCCACCTTCGTTACTGTCCCCACTGTTCTCTCATTCTTTTATCCCCTACTCACACTATCTACTCTGTCTTAATTTCCTAATTTTTTTTTCTTCTGGGTCCTCCCTGGGAAGCTCAGTCGACCCCCAGGGTTCGCCCCACCAGAGTCTATTTCTTTCTACTGACCCGGCCCGCCTCCCCGTGGCGAAGGACGGTAACTAGGGGTTGGCGGTTTCCACAGGCCCCTAGGCTAAGAGGCCGGATTAACAACATACCAACACAACTTACACTAAATATCCACAGACAATTTACAGACAGAAATTCGGGGTGATATATTAAATTACGGTTAACCCTAATATAATAATAATAATAATAATAATAATAATAATAATAATAATAATAATAATAATACAATACAATACAATTTTATTTTATCAAGAGAATTTGTTTACAATAATAATAATAATAATAATAATAATAATAATAATAATAATAATAACTAAGGGACTTCGCTCCCTGCTCGCTGCCCTCACTTCTTTTGATAAAAAAATTACTTACACAAGATTTCGACACTGTCTGTGTCTTTTGTTTGCAGTTTTGTGGCGCAAAAGCTGCTTCGGTTATATTGCGCCTCTGTGTCTCCTCCTCAGCTATGAATACATAAGTTACATATGGAAATCAAGAATGGTACCGCGTGGTCATGCTAGATAAACAAAGTGCGTGCACGAGGTTTATCTAGCATGCCCACGCTTAAACAGAAGCTTGTTTTACCCTAGTAAAACAAGCTTCTGTTTAAGCATACTAAAATACTTCTGTTACGTATTTTAGTATTCGTTACGTATTACACGTAACCCACATCCCACTTTTCCCATTGGCTGAATAAATATATAAATATCACTAGGAGGAAAATTATTTCAATGTATAGAAAGATAAAAGAGCCTGCCGTAGCCTAGTGGTCAGGCGCGCGGGTGCATAAGTACACGTGCCTTGAGTGACCGGGGTTCAAGCACCGTGACTGCTGAATACGGTGCTGTTTCTTGTATTCTGTCTATCTTGTTAACTCCTCTGACTGTTTGGTCGTCCCGGAGTATAAACAGAAAATTTATTTATTTATTTAACTGTTCACAGACACTAACTCACACTGTCTGGCCTTTACAGAGATTGGGACGTCTCAAAGTACCAATCGCGGAGTTGGTGGGGTGACATCTCCCGGTGCCGCTAGTCAAACTACACTGTGCAGTGTACACTATACTTCCTCGTTCATTTCACAAATATACGTGGTCTCAGTTCTAATCTCGATGTCTATTTCCACTTACCGTTTACCAAATCCCATGTACTTTTTCTGACAGAATCCCAGTTATCAGTTGATTCAACCAACTGCTCATCTCAGTTGTCCAAATTATTCACTGTATGAATCCTTTCACTTCAAAGGCTTATGTCCGTTCTGATATTCTCTGTCAGAGACTTAGTAATTTGGAATCTCCTCTTTTCGTTGTGTTCTGGTTTAAAATCTCTCTTTCCACATTTTGTCAGCTTGATCTGTAGTCTCTATCGTTCTCCCAACTTCACTAATCACTTGGAACTCTTTGACTTCCTCTCTTAGAAACATGACTTTTTCCAATCTAACTTTCCTAACAGTGAGGTAAATTTCCTTGTTTCATCTCTCTCTCTAAGAAATCTGATTCTGCCATTTTTGTTTACGATTTAGATAAAGAACTTTATATAGATGATATTATTAAGGATTTATTTCATAAAACTTATAGGACTATGAAGTCTCCAGGGATGATATTTCTAGCGGTTACCTTTTTATTTACCACTAAGTCGAGCTCTGGAAATTGTGTTCATTACGTCCTAGGTCTGTCTCTTTCCCAGGATCTTTAAAATTGCATTATGTTTACCTCACTTATATGTTGGTTAGATTGCACATAAATTTGGACCTTTAGTATTGCCACAAAATGCTTTATCTGCGTTGCTTATGGCCACACAAATTAGTTCTGCAGACAGGTTTCTTGCACTTGTCGACACTGCTCCAAAAGGAGTTGTGTTTTTATTGAGTGTTATAAGTCAATAAGGCAATGGCTAGGCTACATCTTGAGTACTGCATGCAAGTCTGGAAGCCTCATTTTAGGAAGAGCGTGGATCTGTTGGGACGGGTGCAGAGAAGAGAAGAGCAGAGCAGAGCAACGAGATTAGCGATGGGAACAATAGGATGCGATTACCAGGAAAGGCTTCAGTTCTGCGAATTGCACCGTCTGGAGACTAAGTACCTATGAAGTGATCTGATTGAGGTGTTTAAGGCTTTGAATGGATTGAGTAAGCTTAATGCTGATAGCATCCTTCTTCTTACTCCGACTGCACACTGAGGGGACATAAATTAAAATTGAGGAATTTGAATTTATGTCCCCTACAAATTGAGGTTGTAGGATAGAAAGCGAAAATTTACCTTCAGCTAACGGGTAGTTAATGATAATGTTAGTGTAGAACTTAGCGATAATGTAAAGTCGTACAGTCCTGTGGTATATCTTGATTTTTTTTATCCTCCAATGCTAGAGTATTATTTTTACTGAAGCACATTAATTCTCTCTCTTTCTCTCTGAAACACTGTCCTAGGCATGCATTTAAAATTAACGTTTCAATATATGACAACATTCGCGGTAACTTTGTTTATTGTCATTTGTTTACAGTTAACAGATTTAACTGTTATATAAATTTGTTGTTATCCGGTTTTAGGCGCATCAGAAACTTACGCCATATTGTGCCATATAAATATGTCTGTAAATTGCGTGTGCGCTGTGGTCGATTTGCTGTTTGCTGGACGAAAAACCATAGTTTCCTGGAGAAAAAACCATGCTACCCTCTCCTGAGAGTGACTAACACAGCCACATTGTGAAAAAGGCTCACATTGCGAAAAATGCCCGTTTAAATTTTTCAGATGAACTTTTCATTCTGTTTTTTTTTTTTTTTTTTTTTTTTTTTTGACCAGAAAGAAACAAATAAATAAAAGTAAATTAAAATAATAAAAACGTATCTATTTTACATTCTTTTAGAATTCTTTTGCGTTTATAAAATTATCGACAGTTGTCGATGTTTTGCTATTACAATAATTTAAACTTGTTCAAATGAACTCACCTTAATCCCCCCCACCTCAGAATTTTTAGGATCAGCACATTATTTCAGTTATGATACACCTTGAAATTAAAAAAAAAAAAAAAAAATACTTTGTTATGTTGAAATTAAAAAATACTTTGTTATGTTGAAATTAAAAAAATACTTTGTTTAATGCAATGTTTAAAACGATAATTTAAATTATATATTAAGTGATTTCTCACCACTTTCTGCTCCACATCTAACACAATTTTTACAGCTTTCTCGAGACGAACAGGTATTGCTATACTTTATTTGGCCACGCGCAACGGATAGCCTCCATCATTCGGCTCGTTAAGGCAAACAGTAACATTCCCAAAGTGGAGGTCACATTGCAGGGAGACGCCAAGTCCAGTCACTGGACCTATGATAAATAGACATTTACTCGGAGGAGGTCAGTCTTGGGTCGATGCAAATGTTCATCGGTCCCTTTTGCCCTTGTAATATCCCCTCCGATCGAGACAGAGAGGCTCCTGCATGTTGTCCATTTTATCCTCTTTTCGTCCCTCGGGTGTCATACGTTTGGTCTTTCCAAGCAGAAAGATAAATAACTTGGAGGAAGCAGGAGTGTGTATTCTTGGAAGAGATCAAACATCGTTTAGATTAAGCTAATTCCGATTTAGAGTCGAACGATCCAAGTAAATTGTCTAAGCGCTCAGATTTATCCCACAAATGCGAATCTAATGAAAACATTCTTTCTGATATATTCCCACTTATAGTAGACCCCCAATTATTCGGGGTGGTTGAGAAATATATTTGTCCGGATAAACGAAACTCCGGATAATTCGCAAAAAAAAAAAAAAAATAAAAAAAGAAAAAGAAAAATACGTGAATCTGACAAAAACCTAACTTTATTTACTTACATACTGTATTCATATTTATAAAAATATAGTACTACAGTATGAGAAGATGTGACATTAATACGAACATATATTTTTTTGAAAAGGAATATAATGAAGTTTGTTTTTGACCCTTGGTCTCCCTTCCTGTATATAAATTTTGAAGCGTCATCTTGCCAGCGCGAGCGGCGTGTCCTTTTCTGCGTAATCGATTAGTGACTCATTAAAGTCGGAACTTTAGAAACTTTTTTCGTGTTTATTGATCAGCTTAAGATTTTGTTCAATAGAAAGAACGGTCCTTTTTTGTGTTAACATGAAAAATGAACACAGAATCGAATTAAAAAACTCGGAGAAGAATATTAAAATTGACCATAATTAGTGAAACTGAGGGATTACTGAAATATGGCTAGCTAGCTGGGGGCAGATAGCAAAGGTCGGATTGCGATTTCTAAGAAATTCAAGAGTCTTTTCTGCAAAAACATATAAACAGTGTAAGCAAACAATGCCTGCAACGAAATCCAAGTATTTAATTTTTTTTTTTATCTTACTTAGGATTCCACGAGCCTCAGAGAGTTCGGTTAATCCTCAACCCACTTAAGCCGTCCCCGGATAATGGAGGTTTAGCTATAATAGTATCTGCATAAAGAAATAATCTTTGCATGTTTTAAGGCTTCGTTTAATGTGAAAATTTTTTTCTTTAGTGTAAAATGAGATGTATGGGTGAATACATTTTCTGGTGAATGAAATTTTCTAGTGTTTTTTACAATTATTCTGTTTGGGTGTATAATGTTGATAACTATTAGCATTCAATAATAAACACCTCTCTCTCTCTCTCTTCTTTGCAATCAATGATCAGTTTAGTTATAGGTTGAAGTATGGTAAACGCTATCAACTTTCCACTTTTCTTTTTGTTACTTGTTTCTGTGATTTTTGTATCTTTGGTTTGTTAGTATCCGTAGAGGAAATATTTTAGCTTATGGGGCAAATACTACGTTCTACACACACACACACACACACACACACACACACACACACACACACACACACAAAAGAGCCGTAGGACAGTGAATGATTAACCTATGTGTGTGCAGTTACATGAGTACTACATTTTCATGTAACTCTGCATGCATAATTGAATCGTGTAGAAGATTAGACAAAAATCGAGGAACACAGAAAATACGTAAAATATTCAAGAATCAGTCTGTCGGGATCTACAACGTGTGCCATAGCTTAAATGGCATGTGTTACTTCAAAAATGCAGCTGAGCTTGTAACAGACTCATCATATAGAATCGAGTCTTCAAGGTAAATCTCCTCATAGCACGTGTGCTTCAGAGCACGTGTGGTCAACATAAACAAGATGTCCAGCTCAACCAAATGTACTGTATTTCAACATGTTCCACCACGAAATTTTAGAGAACCTCACGAAAGGCGTCTACAGTAAAGAAACAGAACTAATGCATGCTAAATCATCCGTTATCCCGTATAGATATTTTTTTTTATATTTGCAGCCGCTTCTCCTTCCTCTCCCTTCCGCATCCTCCGTATTTCATCGGCTCATGAGTGTTTGGTTGAATGTTATTTTAACTTTATTGTCACTTTTGTACTTTATGTAATGTACTTTAAGTATTGTCATTTCAGACCAGCCATTTACCATCTCTAGAGCCGTCCTACTTTCCAATCTCAATATCCCTCCATGACAGACAAAAACTATAAGAAAATTCACATTAGTAACATAATTCACATTAGTTCAATTGAGCCGACAGGGCTAACCAGGTGGGTAAAGTGCCTGCATGGTAACCCAAAGGTCGCGGGTTCGAATCCCGCCTCGGGCTTGGATCAAAGTACTGCAAAATCTTGGGAGGTGCATTATGGCCACAGAAGCCGATGCGCCAACTACCAAAAAAAAAAAAAATTAGTCCAATTGCTAACAGGAAGATTGGATGCTCTTAGCGTAGAGGAGGTTCCTATGGACTGGAGACGTGCAAATGTATCCCCAATTTATCAAGGGGATCATAAATGACATGAGTAATTTACAGACCTGTTACAGACTCCATTATTTTGCAATTAAACTGCAGTTACAGCATGGATTTAAGGGGTGGTCTTGTCTACCCAATCTGATAGGTTACTATGATGCGGTGACCAAGGAACTGGATGTAAAAAATGTTTTTTTTTTTTTGACATCATATACGTGGATTTCAGGAAGTCTGATATTGTTGCACATAGAAAACTTCTGTACAATCTGGAGCAATGCGGCATTAAGAGCAAGTTATTGCTATGGATAAAGGGATGGTTAAGTGGAAAAAGACAGAGAGTGGTTATCAATGGGCACTGCTCTTTGTGGACTAATGTTATTAGTGGAGAGTCCCTAGGGTTCAGTGCTTGGCCCATTGTTGTTTTCAATATTTATTAATGATATTGATGAAGGTATATCAGACTTAATGTCTAAGTTTTCAGATGATACAAAGGTTGGCAGGGTGGTTAACGATAGTATTGACAATATGCTACTGTAACAAGGTCTGAAAAAATTAGATCGATGGGCTGAAAAATGGCAGTTGAAGTTTAATGTTGACAAATGCAAGATACTACATATGGATAGCAGTAATCCCAGAATAACTTATCAACTGTGTGGTACTACATTTAGAGTAGTGGAAAATGAAAAAGACCTGGGGATAATTGTACAATCAGATATAAAATTCTCTGAGCAGTGCAGTCATGCAGTCAGGACAGCTCATTGGGTTTTGACAATGATATACAGAAATTTTGCTAGCAGAGATGAGGAAGTGATTATCCACTTGTACAAAGCCATTAGGTCGCATCTTGAGTACTGTATACAGGTCTGGGGGCCTCACTTTAGGGAAGATATAGAACTGTTGGAACGGCCGCAGAGAAGGGCAATCAGATTGATGAAGGGAACAAAAGGGTGCTCTTACATCGAAAAGCCTCAAGTCTGCAAATTGCAGCGTCTGGAGACTAGGCACCTGCAGGAAGATCTGATTGAGGTGCTTAATACTTTGAATGGATTGAGTAAGCTAAATGTTAATGGCATTTTTTCTCTTGCTGAGACTTACACACACACACATGAGGGGGCATGAATTGAAGTTAAGGAATGATGGTTGCAGGATGTGCGGAAGTTTGCATTCAGCAAGCCGGTGGTTGATTGTTGGAACAGGTTTCCATCTGTTGTTGGAAGTGGATGGTTTGAATAAATTGAAGGAAGAACTAGACAAATTCTTGGAGGGTATGGATAGGTGAAGGGTGTAGTTTTCTTTTTTTTTTTTTGGCTGATCTATATAAGCTTGCTTTCTTGCATAATTTGCTACTACTAATGCTACTACTACGTAGACAGTTGGACTCGCGTCGTGTCCCTCTCCCAGGATGTTTTTCTGTGTTGAATATTACCTATTGGACACATCTGATCCGCTTTGGAGACTGAAGCAAGCATGTACTAATTACAATTACACTACAGCAATGATTTTGTATAAGTACATGGCTCTGAGGTTAGGACTTGTAAAGAATCATTCAGTTTAGAAGAAGACATTAAACGTAAGATGCTCTGTTGGTTGCCGTTGTGTTAGCCTGAGTTGGACCTTGGCAGCAATTAAATGTTTATATTGTAAATAGCGAATATAATGTAATGTTAAAAGCTGTACTCGTTTTGGTGCTACTCCAGGCCTTGTTTGGACTCAGCACTATTATGAGCAAACTTAAGTAAGTAGTGATAAATGTTAAATTGCTATAATTTAAGCATCGAGTTCCATGTTTACCTAAAAATATGTAGTGGTACTACTATGGGTAACTATGCCACTTTATTTTATTTTTTTCTCTTTATTTATTATTATTAATTAATTTATTTATTTATTAATTTATTTATTTATTATTATTATTTTTTTTCGCTGGCTTCCAAGTCTGGGCAACCTGGGAGCGAGATTGCTGGCACCCACCCGTATTGCACTACCTCCGGTGGGGTACGGGATTTTGTGCACATAAGCACATATAGGACAGTAGACCCAGGCTGGTTTCATCTTTCCTGGGGACGGGCACCAGGCGGAAGCCGCCCAGGCGTTCGCTGCTCCCTGGTGGCGAAGTGGCCTAGAGTTTCTACACCAACGCAGAGAACAAAGGTGGAGATGGGCTACTGCCTTGGAGCCACCATCACCACACACACACACACACACACACACACACACACACACACACACACACACACACACACACACACACACACACACACACACACACACACACACACACACACACACACACACAAGATGGAAATGTATATATAATTGTATATAAATCTATGTAAGTTTTGTATATATATGAATGTATGTAAACTGTGTGTATTAATAAATGGAAATGGAATCTAATCATTATGAATTACAATATAAATATAAAATAAATTAAACAAAAAATATATAACGTGATATAGGCTCATAAGAAAATGCAATGAACCATGAAATTAATTCCGGATAGTACAAATTGCCAGGTTAACTTTAAGTGATCATGTACGAGGTGTAGTTCAAAAATAACTTCCTTTTATTTCTCATAGGCTTGTTACTTAGTATAAGACTTTACTAATGCATCCTGCTTTTCTCTGTAGTCTTTCTCTTTACATACATTTGTGAGCGTCAATGACGCGACGAATTTTTATGGGCTTTATCCACAACATGGGCTAGTTGATCGATCTATGGAGAGGACTGAATGTTATTTTTTTCCCTCTCTGAAACTCAGTATTCGTCCAGAAAATAGGAAAATTGGCCAATACATGCAATTTACAGACATAATATACTGCCACCTGATAGCCTTGAAGATCTAAAAATATGAGGGTATGGAAGTTTCGGTCCTATTGTCATTTAGAAATTCCATGATATTGTTGGCCTTGTGATCTGGTGTGTTGTCGTGGTGCAAAATGGGAACGAGTTCTCTCAACTGCACACAAAAGTTGATTCTGCAGACCGTCTCGGTATTACTGTACGGTTATTATGATATTCTTTGAAACAGGAAACCTTTCCTTGTCCTAAAAACTGCATACAGAACTTTTAATGCAGCTTTACGGAAATATTTTTGGTGGCGGCGACTCATAATGTTTTCATTGTTTTTTCTGTCTTTTGTCTGTACAAAGAACTCGTCAGTGGTGATTTCCCTGCTTAGAAATTGCTCTGTATCTACGCATCACGTATCAGCAAGAAGTAGACTCTCCTGGCTTAGCACGCACTAAGCCAGCCAGTTTACTATTTTTCAGCATCCAACTTCCACTGGACCCAAGATGCGCACTCCTCTGGCAGCCCCAAATCTTCATGGATAATACAGAATGATATTCCATGGGAAAGGCCTTTCTTTGTACAGATGTCCCTATTTGTCAATCGTCTGTCCAACATGAATAGTTTTTCTACACAAACTGTGTTTCTGGTGAGCGAGGTCTGCCAGGCCATAGTTCATCTTGAAAGGCCTGCCTACAGTGGCGCGTTTACTTATAGGCGCGCACATAGGGTTCTCGATATTTGGGGGCCTTTGAAATTTGGAATATACATGCAGATACATAAAAGTTTGTAGCAGTTGGAGCCCCAAAATCCCACAGCGCCTTAGGATCCCAACTAATCTAAATGTGCCGCTTCCTGCTTGCCATCTTTAAATATACGAATGCACTGAGCCGTGCCATCGGAAAGTACATAGTCACCATAAAGCGTAACGAGTTCATAATGGATGCATTTTCGCCTTTTGCGAACAGAAACTTAACTACTGCTCGCTGTTCCACCAGAAAATTCAGATAAAGAACAGTCCCTGAAAACACTTTCGCAAAAATTTCGCAATGGTCATGCACACGTAGCGGAAGGTTCTCATTTGCACAGAAGATTTCAAGGTGATGATTGATGGCAGATATAATTACGTTTGGACTGCACTTGTATATATACAAGGTGCAGTCCAAACGAAACAGTTAATGGAATAATATTAGTAAAAAGTATACAAGTTTGTGATACAGACGATTCTCTAATAAGCATTAACTGTTTCGGTTAATTATCTATAATTTCAAATTGTTTTGTAAACTGCAAATGTGTAAATATTAGTAGACGGTAAATAATAGTAAACAGATATGTTCAATAGGATATACAGGGAGTGGTCAAAATAAAAACACTTGTGATAAGAGTTACAGGTGTGCACTGATATGGATTTGGGCCACCTTTTTTTAAAAAAACAGCTTGTGTTCCACCTGGAATAGATTCAAATAAATCTTGAGCTGTCTTAAGAGGAATATTGGACCATTCTTTCTTGGAGAAACGTTTCAAGCTCCTTAAGTGATGAAGGTGGAGGAAATACGCTTGTCACTCTCCTCTCCGAATATGCCCACAGTGGCCCTATAATCTTTGTCTGGTGATTGTGCAGGCCACGGGCAATGCTTACGCTCTACATTCTGCTGTGTTCAAAAAGGTTAATGATCTTATAAAATGTTCCACTTCTGTATCTTGTACAACCGACATTTGGACATGCACAAACAACCAGAAGTCTTTCTTAAGTTTGACAGCACAATGGATTAATAATGAATTCAACTATGCTTCCTCTTTACTTGCTTGACGAGAGATTTCTGGGTCTCATACAGCTAGCAAAGTGAAGCTGATTGAGGAAATATTTATGGAATGAAAAATTAGTAAAGAAAAGTTTAATGCAGTTATCACTGACAAGGGAACTAACAATGTGTAGGCTATAAGTGATTTAGGAATCACAAACATACGATGTTCTTTTCACTTGTGTGTTCAGAAAGCTGTTATAGCACTGGGTAATGCAACAGAATTGCTGGTCATAAGCAGAAAGATAGTACTGTAGGCCACTTTCATCATTCTTCTTCAGGTAAAGACAAGTTACACGACGTACAAGAGACTTTGGAACTGCCTTTTCATGTACTTATACAAGATGTTCAAACAAGATGGAATAGCAGCTATTTCATGTTAAAATGGCTGTTTGAACAAAATAAAGCCATAATACTGTATTTTGCAGAAAAGAATACCAACATAGCAGGACTTACTAACAATCAGTGGTTGCTTGCAGAGAAAGTAGTTCATTTGCTAGAACCAGCTGAAGAAATAACAAAATTGATGTGTCTTGAGAGTGCAAGTATTTCTTACATGATACCTGCTGTAAAAAGCTTATCATTCAACTCGAGGGAAGATGATGAAATTGGTGTGTATGCATTGAAAGCTGAGATGAAGATGGAAATTCAGAGGCGATTTTGTTATCTTGAAAGTCAATTACATTGCTCCATTGCCACATTTATAGATCCTAGGTTTAAGGCCAAATTTTTCTCAAGTGATGATGTGAAGCAGCAAATTCAAGCAAAAATATTAGAAATAAAAAATTTAAGTGAGGGCACTGATTTTAAATCTGCTTCTGAAAATATTCAGAAAGCATCTTCAAGCAGTGCACAATGCTTCACTTCGTGGGATTGCTTCAATGAAATTTCTTCATCACGTCAACCAAATCTTCTACTCCAGAAGATGAAGAGGAGATAAGGGTTTACATTAGTCAGACACTATTAGAGAGGAAGGAAAGCTCAACAACTTGGTGGTAATGCCACCATCAGCAGTACCCTATACTAGCAGAAATTGCAAAAAAAAAAATCTTGCCTCTCCACCAACCTCAGTTGAAAGTGAGCGTCTGTTTAGTATCGCAAATGTGCAGTGCAGTGACCGTAGGAGCAGTCTAGCAGCTGATAATGCTGAGTTGTTGTTCCTGCACTATAATGTCAAACTTTGAAAATTTGACTACTTATATTTTTAATGACAAAATTGTAATAATAATTAAATAAATATTTTTTGATGGAATTTCAGATTTATTTATCTATCCCAGAAGTTAATTCTATGCCGGTAATATTCGGCGTCTGCTTCGGCCTCGGCCGAATATTGATTTAACACTCGGCCATTCGGCATTAGCCCAAAATATGTATTCGGTGCAACCATAGTATATATGTGGACATTGTGTCCATAATTTGTTATTTAGAAGCTCTGCAGACTAATGGAGTATTTGCATGTCACAGAATCTCACAAAGAATGATAAGAAAAAAAAGTGCAAAACTGACCACTGGAGAAAATGAATTGAGGGTTCCGTTCCTGCTCAATTTTAGGAGATATGCTTTCTGTAGTGCTAGTACACGGTGTAGATCCGTAGTCAGTTTAAAGTACAGACGCATGTTATGTGTGTTCGAAACTAAATGATAAAAATTTGTTATATTCTAAAGTGACAAGAAGTCTCTATCTTTTAAATTCCTCTAATTTAATTTGGCCGCCCGGAGTATGAACGTACAGTTTATTTATTATTTGTTGTCACCAAATTTATTATTATTATTATCAGCAGCATCCGTTCATCATCTGTAGATTGAAACACATCATTTGCCTGCAGATGCAAACATAGCGGGGTGTACACAGTCAGCAAGCAGTTGACGATAGCGGTAGGTTGTTCCACAGTGATAGGTTGTTCCACATGCACCAGGGGTCCAAGTTCCTGACAGTGAAACATGCCCCACACCATACAACTGCCTCCATCGGCCTGCACTTTTGATACCCTGCATGATGGATCAAGAGCCTCATGTTGTTAAGGCCAAATCCGTACACAACCATCCACGGTGTGTCGTAAATAACGTGACTCATCCGACCAGCACACCTTCTTACAGTCTTCTAACATCCAACTTGCATGCTCTTTGCACCAGTCGTTTACTCCAATGGGTCGGTCGTCTGCTGGTATAGCCTATACGTGCGAGCATGCGACGCATGGTCATGCCAGATGTTGTTCCGGGTTGGCTCATGTTGTATTGGGTAGTCAACTCTTCAACAGTGCTGCGCCTGTTCGCCTGTACGAGTCGTCGTACCCGGTGCTCTCATCTAACATCAACCTTTCGCCGACCTTTGCAGTTTTGCTGTCGGGTAGTTGTTTGACCATTTTGACGCCAGTCCTGGTACACTTTAACAACGGCGGCTCTCGAACAGCCCACCAGTTCAGCCGTTTGGGAAATTGAGACGCCAGCTCGTTGAGCTCCCACCATCTGTCGTTTTTCAAAGTCCGATAAATCCTTCCTTTTACTCATCATGCTCGGAATTTTACTACCTACTGAGCCACTGACATCTTATCTATGCTACGTAGGTCGACTAACTGCGCACTCTTGTACCTCACATGGTCAACGGGTCGCATTCAGTTTTCATAGGGGTAGTCAATTCAGTGATCACTCAGTGTATATCAATGAATTGGTAGGTTTGTTTTGTTTTGTTTTATTTAGTTGTTGGTGCATCGGCTTCTGTGGCCATAATGCACCTCCCAAGGTTTTTTGCAGTACTGTGATCCAAGCCCGAGGCGGGATTCGAACCCGCGACCTTTGGGTTGCCAGGCAGACACTTTACCCACCCGGCTAGCCCGGTCGGCGAATTGGTAGGTATCATTCAGATTAGAATTGAGACCATGTATATTTGTGAAATGAACGAGGAAGTGTTTGGGAGGTTTAGATCTTTCCCAGACAAGTTTGTTCTATTAGTTTGACAATTCACGATGTATTCAGTAGTAAGGAAAAGGTGGGGAGGCCATGCTGTATGATGTAATGAAATTTTGGATATGGCATACATCTCGTAAGAATATACCCAGCTCCTTGACATAATGTGGCCTCGAAAATGCCCCGCATACCCACTATTCGGTTCCCTCCATCACTTATCTGACAGTCTGCGCGGGTAGCATAGTGGTATCGTCACCGTTCTCCCTACACCGTGTGGAAAAGGCCCGGGTTCGAATCCCGTCGATGACGTAAGGAACTTTAATGGGTTTTTTTCACGCCGTGGCTGAGTTCGTCAGTCTCAGGTGTAGATAGCAAGGTCTATTTTCCCCAGAACGGGACGGAGTTATGATCAATTACTTGGACGTGTAAACCAGTGATTCTGATACTTGCAGAGAAAAATGCCGATTTTTGGCTTAAAAAAAAAACTCGGACCCGTGTGCTACTGTACTTTCGCGTTGGCCACTTGCCTGTATGAAGTCACTAAGCTAATCGGGATCGCCGATCCTTCTCTTTAAACAGTCAGAAGATTCTTCTGCCAAACGTTTCGATTCTTGATTATTGTATAGTTTTCCTTCATCCATCTTTTCACTGCCAACTACTGTTCACCGACAAAGTGATATGGCATCTGGGGTAATACCCTCTTTGAAAGTCCTTTGAAAATAATACCTTTTTTGAAAGGCATTATTTTGAACACTTTTTTAAACACTGGTTATGTATCTTGACTTATACTGGTTGCTATAGACGTTAGTAGTATCTGTTAAGCTTTGTTCCTCCGTCGTCCTGTGCAGAAAAGTTGGTAGGATCGCCATCTTCCCCACACCGTGTGGAAAAGACCTGAGTTCGAATCCCGTTGATGACGTGAGGTATTTTTATGGGCCTTTTTCACAACGTGCCTGAGGTTTTTAAAAACTCAGGTTTTTCGTCCAGCAAACAGAAAATCGACCTCAGAACTCGCAATTTACAGACAGTATACACGGAGCAATATGGCCTTAGTCGCTGATGCTCCTAAAACCCTATTACAACAACAACAACTCGTTCCTCCGACCGCCTTGATCTAGTTAATTTTTGTCTTAGGGATATCTGAATATTCTTCAGTGTATAGGTCGTATGTAATGCACTAATGTCTCATCAGTATGGATAATCTGAACAGTAAAAAGTTTAGAAGGGTAAGCAAAGGCGAAAACATTGAAATGGTATTTCTGAAATGTTTATATATATAAAAAAAAAGGATAAGTGCGAATAAAAAATAAAGAAAAGAAAAACACAAGTTTAAAAGACTCTCGTATGGGTGCCGTAACCAAAATTCCCAAGTGCGACAATTACCTTAATTCCTCCACACTTAAGCTGAAAATGCTGCTTACTATCGGGGAAGGACGTCTTCCACCAACGGTGACAGTGATGAATGCGACACGACAGACGGCACATCCATCGTTCTTAGAGGCCAACTGGTGACAGTGGTGTCACTGACAGTAGAGTTGGTGCGCATCACATGTCGGCAGATAGGCCGCAGTTTGTGTCACAGTCAGGACTTTCGGCAGGACGTGAGGAAAGAGGATAGCCACATTTTGTAACTGTGGTAATGAGTGTTTGAAGTATTAGAGGTCGAGGGATGAGAAGTGTAGTCTATCACTCTTCTTCGCCAAGCTGCAATAGGGACTAATGAAATATTAAAAGACTACTCTGTTGTGTTGCGAGTGGGTGGCTTGTTATCAGCTGTCAATTTACTACATTAAAATAGTAGATGAATAGTACATTTAAATAGTAGACTGATGGTCGCAGTCTGGTAATAAGATTAAGCGATGGTTCTAAACAATAGATTTGCTTGATTTCTTTTTTAACTTTTTCGTGTTAGATGGGTGTAAACAGTTATTTTCTGGATTATCCTAATAGGTTTTATACCCACAACAAGAAACCACTACCTGGCGTATCTTTATCTTAATCTTGTTCTTGAATGAACAGTTTTCTTCGTGAGTTAGAAAATTAAGTTAACAGTATTTGTAGGGACTATCAAGTTGAATTTACACATTACAAATTGAGCTTTATGTTATGGGAACTCTTCCAGTCCCTTAGAAGCACACATCTTTCAGCTAATACAAAAGAGGTCCTTTTGCATTTAACAACCGATTACTATCCACATCTGCGCATTGTACTGTGTACTCTCTTACTTAGGATGCTAATATGCCTATTACTACTTTCGATCTAGTTATCTTTTTTTTATCATACATTTTGCTTTGAAAACCTGTAGTTTGTCCTGTAACAGATAAATACATAAAATAAAAACTGTAATTGATTCAATTCACTACATTATACCTCTCCACGTAAACAAAATAGCAATTTCTGCGTTTATATACGAAGGACTTTTAGATGAAATCGAAGAAGTTGTAAAAAAGTTTGTATTAATCACACAATGAGAAACACACGAATACTTCATTTTTTAATGTGTTCTGCTCATTATATTCCTGTTCCGTACACTTTCTTCAGCTTCGACGTAATGAATATATTTCTTTCGAGATGGTCTCTGAGCTATTAATGCACCAATAGCGTGGTCCCCCTTCTCTAACGAATAGTGACGACCTCCGTACTTTCATTGTTATCCAGAAAAAAGGGGAAATCTTTCGACACCGAGTCTGAGAATTGCGGATGAAGCAACATTTTAAACCGCACCCAAATGTATTCTCCGACATAGAATAATCAGATTGAAGCGGGTTATACGGTGTAGGCACACCCACACACTTCTGAATATCAGAAACTCTACTTCTCCTCCCACCCCGGATTTCTGACTTTATGTGATAATGTTACTGCTTTGGTCTTACAATAATACAGTGAAGATACTTTTCGGTCAGGCGATTGCGAGGTATTTTCTTGGCAGACGTCATCAGGGCGCATTGGCCCTGATCCGGTGTTCGAGCCCATTCAGGTCTGGATGGACTCTGGACAGGCCATGCAAGTTATTGGACTCTTTTCAAATCAAGACTTTGTTGCACTCCTCTGAACCGCACAGAGGGTGTTCAAATAATCTCCACATTCAAATAATAATAATGCCTATCCCACACAGAGTATGGGACAGAGCATTATAATTTGAACATGACGGGTCCATTTTCGCAAAGTTGATGTTAATCACGAAGTTGTCAGTCTCTATACGATTCGTCACTGGTGGTTTTGGTACTACAAACTAGCCTGTCGTCTGAATCCTTCCACGAGAAGCGGAACTACACTATAACCCCAGCTCCTTCGAACTTCACTGTGGGCATAATACACTCCGATAGATGACGTTTCCTAGGTGTTCTTTACACCCACAGTCGACTGTCTAATCTGAAGATTGGGTAACGTGACCAGTCATTTCGTAGGATCTGTTTCTAATGTTCCACAGTCCTTGAATTGTCATTTTCTGTGGCTGTGTGCCGCTGCAAATGACGTGTGGCGTTAGTTGGTGGTGATGTGGGGCATGTGAGCAACAGCCCTGCTATGAAAACTCATGCTATACTGTCCTGCGGACCATAAATACGCTTACAGTGTGGGGTATCTCCTATGGATATCTGGAGCTCCAATATAACATTTTCTAAGGATATATTGGCAAAAAAAAAAAAAAAAAGTTCTCTTTCATTGGAATATCTATTGTATCAATTTTTCGAATACACTGATGCTACTATAGTTAAGTCATAATGACTTAATTACAGTAGCAACGGCGTATTCAAAAAATTGATATGATTTTCTAAGGACATTGCTCTGTTTTTTTATCACTTTCTTCAGGGATCAGCGATTCCTATTCATCAGTTTTTTTTTTTGCTTATCTAATCTCTTGCGTACACTTACGTTTCTAACGCAGTTTTTGCTTACACCGACTACGGTTGACTTTTAGAGGATAAAATGGGTGACTGTTGCACGCAGTTGACAAATTGCTGATATGGCATCCGATGATTAAGCTTCTTTGAAACACCACAAGCATCTTTCCGACACTTATTCTGTTTGTTTCTTATATATTCGCTACGACTTTCGCACTTTTAAACCTATTCCTGTTTTGCTTACATCGTATGTTTGGCGCGAGTGATCGAATATTTTTGGCGGGATAGCGTATATACTCAAGGATAGCGTGCATACATTAGAAAAAAAAAGAAAGAAAAAAGATAAATAACAAAACTGCAGTACAATAAAAGCTCACTTTAACAGCTCTATGGGGGTAAGGCCATCCGCTTAAGTCGATCCGTTAAATTTGAAAGAAATAGTGTAGTTTCCGAAGTAAAATATACTATAAAAATGTAAAATATACTATACTATCATTATTTTACTGCACTTACGAGCTGTTTGGAGTAGAAGAAATGGAAATTAGCAGTATCGCACACTGGTGGTTCTGACTAAAGTTTATTCAGTGTGTGAAGAATTCTTAAGTATATTCTTTCTCGACGTCCCTACTTATGTCTAACCCGCTCGGCAGGCTTGTGGAATCGTCCACAAACCATTCTTTTCGTCTGTACGGAACCCAGTGACGTAACTGCTTCAGTTGATGGTATTTACCAAATATTCAAATAATTTCATATAACTTTCCGGGGAACCAGGATCAGCGAAATTTATTTCCGCAGTGCTTTAAATCGAGCTTCGCTGAAGCTGGTGCATTTTGCGAAATAATTATTACGTTAATGAAATTTGTTAGTGAAATTTGTCATGGAAGTCCGAATTTCATGCAACAGAACAGTGGGTGTATCAATTCACCCGCTGTTCATTTCATGGAATTAATGATGAAGTAGAGCAGTGTGTGTGCGCGGGAGTGTTGATTGGGTAAGTGCTCATATGTGATTTATAAAATATTCAAATTAGATTAATGGTACCTGAAAATTAATATTCAATAGAGGAGGTGTAGAAATTAATAGGCACTCTTTCTTTGATGTTTATTGGCTGGTTTGTTTCGTCTTTCTCTCTCTCTTCGAGAATCGGACTGTAGACAATCTAAATTCACCTGTAATCATCACATTACGCCGTTATTCTTGGGTCCAAGTCACATGTTCACACTGCCAGGTGAAAGGGCTGCTTCTCATCTTCTAGATGGCGGGACCGTAAATCGTGGATTGTCTTGCTTATAAACTTCTCTCCCGCAGCCTGTAGTTCCGCGGGAGATATTCCTTCCTGATGTAGCTGTAAACTCGTAAATGGCTAGTCATCGAAAAAACTAAAAGCCCACCGACAATCATATCTCTAATTTGGAAGCCCATGAGATCTTATGCGTCCCCCCCCAACGAATTGATATGGGCACTAGTCCGAGCACACAGCTTTATTGCGCTTTCCTGCATATGTCATATACCACGTGACCTCTTCGATTACACATTTCTGCATATCTTTCAAACTCCATAGTCCTTATAAATTGAACAGGCAAAGTATAGCAAAAAACTGTGGACGTGCTAGTTTGCATTTGCATCAGTTATATTATGTATAGGCTCAATTTTAGTTCTGTTTACAATGGATAATTAATGACACTTAGCTATAAGTTGTTCACCGTTTTCTACCATTGCACATGTTATATAGTAACTGAGGCGTTTATTTAACCACGAGCAAATCACAGTTATCATTCAGCTAAAAACATAAACAACTTAAAAGGATGTCTTATTGCGTTATGAAAAAGTAGGCCGACTACAGTTATGGTGAATACGTGTTAATAATAGCGGAAAGAAACTTCGCTGATGAATCTTGAAGGATGTCACCTTCACGCTCTGTAGATTTTAAAAATATGGATGTTGCTTCACACCATGCTAAGGAACTTACCTGTCTATCACTTTTCAGTATGACCAAGGTATGTTTCATGTTACAAATATTACAGTTAACTGCCCTGTTATATCTGTGCTGGGGAGAAACAGATTAATCCTAATTACTAATAATTCGAATATAATCAGTACTATTTAATGATTAGTTATTGAATAATACTAATTAGTTATTCAAGTACTGAGTAATTATTCAATAATTAGTTATTGAATAACTATTCAGTTATTGTAAGTTATTCTGCATGTTCACGTAATTGAAGAAAGATCGCAACAAAGTGAGTGTAATATTTTTACAGATACGATTTTCATTATAAAGAAAATTATTAAAGAGAGACTGTCTTTTTAAATATTTTAATTAGCATTTGGACCGTGTTTTTAAAAAGAAAATCTGTTGAATAATACTGGTTATATTACGTATACAAAAAGACAAGGAAATGAAAGAAGACCTGCGTTACCGATCTGAACCAGTTACGAAACCGATCTCTCAGACTTCTGTCCCAAAGAATTCTATATAAAATGATGGTAAAATTCCAGTTTACAGTATCCTCTGGCCGTGGCCAATGACCAATTTTTGCTTGAATCCCTCCCGAAGTCGCGTAAAAACCTTATATTTTTTAACTAAACACAAATGAGAGTCGATTAAAAACATGATCCTTCGAATATATAATTGTTTTTTTCCCTTCTAATTACAACTACTTTTCTCAGTTCACGTCCTTCACGCAACTTTCTGTTCTTCACATAGCGAAACACGAGGGGTACCGTAACCTGGAGATTTGCCGGCATTAGTGTTGTAGGGATTCCTCAATAAACCCCAAACGAATTACAAAGGCCTATCAGAAATTTCTGACACTGATTCAGTAATAATAAAATGCAAGGTGATGATTCGCACGCTTTTAAACTTTGAAATGTTTTTCCGAGTTTAAACGTAAAACATAACACATGCACATTGAATTTTAGAATCAACGGGGGAACATGCTTTGTAAAAAGGATAGGTGGAACAGGACCAGGGTTTGTCTGCCAGGGGAAAAGGTTGACGTTGTAGAGCGGATATCATCTTTTAAGAACAAGTGCAGGTCCCTGTTGAAAAAAAGCCGGGCATTAGGGTTGAATTTGAAAGTGTCTGCAATTCTGCCCAGACACGATAGAAGGGAGTATATGATGAGAGCCTTGTCGATCAATTCGGCCCTGGAAAGATTGTGCAAGGCTCAAGGGATAGAATTTTTTTTCAGCCTGGTCTGTTTTTATTAACAACACGAGAGACTACTTCTACAGGGATGGGATACACTTAAATAGAAAGGGTGCAAGAATATTTGCTGATGCTATCGAGGCAGTGTTAGGTGCGTCGGAAAACTGCTAGCTTGGGGGATACAAGGACTAATAGTTTAATAGTAGCCGCAGGCAGAGGTGAAGGTGATTCATACACAACTTCTATTAGAATAAGTAGCGACCTGCAGCGAGGGGTGTTGGGGGTTTCAGGGACGGATGGCAGTCATCGTGAAATAGGTGGGTATATGGAATGTGTTAGGGTAACTAGGAATAGGAGCATGTATGCTTGCATGTATACCAATGCTAGAAGTATAGTAAATAAATTTGATGAATTTGAAGTGTTGGTCAAGACATCAAAGGCGGATATTGTTGGGACAGCAGAGACGTGGTGTCACACAGATATAAGGAATGCAGAACTGGAATTTGGGGAGTACAATGTGTACAGAAAGGATAGACAGGATAGAAAGGGAGGAGGTGTCATGCTGTTAATTAAGAAAAACATAAAATCAAAAGAAGTGCACCCAGTTGATATAGATGAACGGTGCACTGTTGAGTCAATTTGGTGTGACATAAGCACTGCGAAAGCAAAAATAAGAGTAGGAGTGTGTTATAGGCCTAATGACTCGAATGAGTACATTGAACAATTGTACAGAGAAATAGAGTGGGCTAGTAAATCGGAATGTCTTATAATGGGGGATTTTAACTTCCCAGATATTGACTGGAACTTGTGGATTGGTCACACACACACTAGTCAGACTTCTGTGGATTTATTGGATGATTGTTTTCTGCAACGGCATGTTCGAGAGGCAACCAGAGAGAGTAATACTCTTGATCTGGTTATCAGCAGTGATCATTCGTGTATTAAGAATTTGCAGATAAAGGAACCACTAGGTGTCAGTGATCACAGTGTACTGATGTGGGATTTACTTAAAGATTTAATTACCATCAGGGGTAAAGGAAAGGGCTTTTGCTTCCGTAGAGGTGAGTACAGTGGTCTCAGAAAGTTTTTAAATTTTGTACAGTGGGATCAACTGACGATGTTACCAACAGTAAATTCTAAGTGGGAATAATTCAAGGAATTAATCGTGGATGCTACTAAAAGTTTCATACCTATTAAGAAATATTGTTCAAGGTTTAGGCCTAAATGGTTATCTAATGAACTAATGAGACTTGTAACAGAGAAGAAAAATGCATTGGATGCATATAAATTATCAAGCGACTCAGAAGCCTATGGTAGATATAAGCTAGTCTGTAATCAGGTCATAAAGGAGGTTAGGCAGGCGAAGGCAGATTACGAGAAATCCTTGGCAAAAGATGCTAAGAAAAACAGCAAGGATTTGGATGAATCTGATTGGTCCACTTGACATCGATGGTTCGACTGTTGATGATCCTGCTCAGATAGCAAACAAACTGAATGAGTATTTTGCATCTACATTCACACATGAGGAATTATTAAGGTTTGAAAATGTCAGAAGGTTATCAAATTGTAGCAGGATACTTAATGATTTTGTAATAACTGAGAGCAAAGTGGAGGAGAAATTGTTGAAGTTAAACATAAGAAAAGCACCTGGGGTGGATGGGATCTATCTAGTTATATTAAAGGAGGCGGCAAAGCAACTAAGCAAACCTCTAGCCATAATTATGAGAGCATCCTTGGACTCAGGGGAGGTTCCCACGGACTGGAGATGTGAAAATGTATCCCCAATTCACAAAGGGAGATCGAAGGGTGACACGAGTAATTACGGACCAGTTAGTTTAACTTCTGTTCCAGGTAAAATAATGGAGTCGCTGGTTAAAGATGCATTGCAGGATCATCTAGAGAAGACTGCAGCAATAATTCAGACCCAGCATGGGTTTGTTAAGGGAAAGTCTTGTCTGACAAATTTGATAGGATATTATGATGTGTTTACAAAGGAACTGGATGCAAAAAATAATTTTGATATCATATATTTGGATTTCAGGAAAGCTGTTGACACTGTTGCGCATGGAAGACTATTGTACAAATTGGAGCAGAATGGTATTAAGGGTAAGTTGCTACAATGGATAAAAGGATGGTTAAGTGGGAGAAGACAGAGGGTGGTAATCAATGGGTGCTGCTCTTCGTGGACTAATGTTATTAGTGGAGTCCCACAGGGTTTGGTGTTGGGTCCACTGTTGTTTTGTATATTTATCAATGATATTGATGAAGGTATATCAGGCTTAATGTCGAAGTTTGCATATGATACAAAGGTTGGCAAGGTTGATAATGACAGTAATGGCAGTGTGCTACTGCAACAGGATCCTAGATAATTTGGGCAGATGGGCTAAGAAGTGGCAACTGAAGTTTAACCTTGACAAATGCAAAGTACTGCATATGGGTAGAAGTAACCCCAGAGAAACGTACCAACTGTGTGGTACTACACTTAAGGTGGTAGAAAATGAAAAAGAACTGGGAGTAATTGTGCAGTCAGATATGAAGTTTTCTGAGCAATGCAGACAGGCTGCCAGGGCAGGTCCCGGCAACCTGTCAGGATCTGCCCTGCCAGGTCCCGACAGGAATTTTGCCTTTTCCCTGCTAGCAGTATAGGAATTTTGCTAGCAGGGAAAAGGAGGTGATTGTCCCTCTGTGTAAGGCAATGGTCAGGCCACGCCTTGAGTACTGCCTACAGGTCTGAGGCCTCATTTTAGGAAGGATGTAGATTTGCTTGAGCGTGTAAAGAGAAGGGCAACAAGATTGGTAAGGGGATGAAGGGATCCTCTTACCAAGAGAGGCTTAAGTTCTGCAAATTGCAGTGGCTGGAGACTAGGCTGTTTGTTTGTTTGTTTTAGGGCTTTACGGCGCAAGGACAGCAAAGGCCATAATGCGCCTAACTATGGTGATATTAAGATACATAGTTCTATCTGTATAGATGATACTCAAATTTATATCGTGTTGTATAGTTTTATCTGTTTGAGGAAATCAAAAATTTTGGTCACATGTGGTGTGTCTACTAGTAGGTCAGAAATGCTGAGAGAGGTGTTCGTCGTGGGAAATGAGATAAACATAGCTTGTCGCTCAGTACTGTACTTGGGACAATCAATAAGTAGATGATGGACAGTGAGCTGGGTGTTACAGTTTGTACACGATGGTGGGTCAGTGGCTGCAAGCAAATAAAGATGTGTTAGGTGCGTGTGGCCTATCCTTAATCGGGCTAGTACAACTTCTTTGTGTCGGTTTTCACGTATAATAGATCTCCATGGTTTTAGACATTTTTTTTATGCCAAGTAGCTTATTGTTGACTTGATTCTGCCAGATATGTTGCCATTTTTCAAGGCATCGTTTATTTATAATGAACTTATAGTCAGATGCAGGTGTAGTGAAGCATTGGTCTATAGGATCAGTAGCAGTTTTGGCAGCTAGGTCGGCCTGTTCATTTCCAGGAATTCCAGCGTGACCAGGGATCCAACATAACAGAACTTGTTGTTTATTCTGGTTTAATTTAGTCAGAGTATTCCAGATCTGTCTAAGTATGGGGCTATCATTTTTTGTATTGCGTTGTATAGCTTGGATAGCACTAATGGAGTCGGTATAAATAACGCTGTGCAGTTTAGTTCTTGAGAGTGTGTAGTTTAAGGCCATATGGAGTGCACAGAGTTCTGCAGTATAGCTGCTACATTCAGTGGGGAGTTTTTTGGACAAAGTGATGTTAGGAAATACTGCTGCTGCACCAACATGATTGTCTGTTTTAGACCCGTCTGTGTAAATTGGTGTGTACTGGCCGTGCTGGGTTCTCAATGCGGCGTACATTTGCAGTATGTTCTGTTGAGATAAGGTGTGTTTTCCCCAGGCTGTCAATGAAAAGTCACACGGTGGTATATAATATGTCCAAGGTGCGACTGTATGAGAGGTAGTGGTCTGTATTTTACTAAAGTCAATTTGCCAATCGGCCTGCAATGCGCAAAGACGTATCCCGGTTGGTGGATTTATTGATGGATACGCTTGGTATAGGTTTACCCATTTAGGAGAGAAAAGTCCGTTCCAAGTGGGATGGTTTGGATGCCCTTTGAGTTTTGCTGCATAGTGTAATAAAAGCATTTGTCTGCGTAGCTGAAGGGAGGTTTCATGTGCTTCAGCATATAGGCTGTGGACAGGTGATGTACGGTACGCCCCCCAGTGCAAGACGAAGAGCACTGTGGTGCACAGAATCAAGCCAGCGTAAAGCGCTTTGTCTAGCAGAGCTATAAACTACAGAACCATAGTCTAGACGTGAGCGTATTATCGCATGGTACAACTGTAATAGTGTGTATCGGTCAGCTCCCCATGTTGTGCCTGATAGAACTCTTAAGATATTTAGCTTTTTTAGACAGGTAATCCTGAGTGTTTTTATATGTTCCAGGAAGGTGAGTTTTTTTAGCATTAGCATTAGTAGAGGCATTTGATGCAAGAAAGCAAGCTTATGCAGCATCAGCCAAAAAAAAAAAAAAAAAAAACCCACTTTACCCCTCTGTTCGTTCAAAATGCATGCTCAAACCATTCAAGGCTTTATACACCTCTATCAGATCACATCGCTGGTGCCTAGTCTCCAGACACTGTAATTTGCAAAACTTAAGCCTTTCTTCGTAAGAGCACCCCTTTGTTCCATTCACTAATCTTGTTGCCCTTCTCTGTACTCGTTCCAGCAGAGAAGGCCTCCAGACCTGTGTACAGTACTCTAGGTGTGGCCTGACCATTGCCTTATATAAGGGAATAATCACCTCCTTATCCCTGCTGGAAAAATTCCTGTATATCATTGACAATACTCCATGAGCTACTCTTGCAGCCCGTCTGCACTGCTCAGAGAACTTCATATTCATTCATTTTTGGTCAAGTATCACACCAAGAAAGCGGACACTAGGGACAACTGGTATGATTTGGTTTTCTAGTCGAAGTTCTGGGTGTGGATGTAGATTACGCTTCCTGCAAAAGTGTATACTGACAGTCTTTTGGGTTGAGAGGCGAAACCCATTGTTTTGGGCCCATTTTGCTATTTTGTTGATTGTACATTGCAGCTGTCTCTCTACCATTCGCATATTAGGCGAATGGCAGGCGATACTAAAGTCATCGGCATACAGGGTAGTGGATATTGTTTGTGGCAGGTCCTGTGTTATTGAATTCATTTTTATATTAAAGAGGGTAGCACTTAGCACTGATCCTTGTGGCACTCCTTCTTCCTGTATGAACTTTGAAGATAAGTGGTTGTGAAATCGAACTTGAAATGAGCGGTGTTGTAGGAAGTTTCTTATAAACTGTGGTAGGTGTCCGCGTAATCCCAGGTCGTATAGATTTCGCATTATACCATATCTCCAGGCAGTATCAAACGCTTTTTCAATGTCAAATAGGACCATCGCAAGATGTTCTTTGCGTACGAAGGCGTCACGGATGTTTATTTCTGTCTTAATCAAAAGGTCAAGAGTTGATCTACCTTCACGAAAGCCACACTGCACTGGATTCATAAGGTTATTTCGAGCTAGAAACCAGGATAACCGAGCATTGATCATTTTTTCCATTACCTTGCATATGCAGCTGGTGAGTGCAATAGGTCGATAATGCTGCGGATTTGAAGAATATTTTCCAGGTTTTGGAAATGCCAAAACATAAGCATGCCGCCATTTGTCAGGGAAAGTGTTTTCTTTGAATATTCTGTTGTGGGTCCCTCAACGAAAAGTTACATCAACTGGGTTTGCTACCAGCAGATCGCTGTTTCTGCGGCAGTCCAGAGAATTGGAAACATCTTCTTTTCGAATGCAGGTTGTACGATGACTTAAGAAGGACCCTGCTGCAGGCTGTGCCAGGTATCTCAGAACAGCAACCAGAGCCTCTACTCCAAACACCTGACAATCTAAAGGCATTCCAATCCTATGCATCCGAAGTCTTTAAGCGCAGGAAGCAGAGCTACATAGTTGTTACTGCACCTAACAATACCTCTTCAGTGACTTAAAGAGTTCTATATTCGCATGCCACCATCTTCTTCATTTTTTTTTTTTTTTTCTTTTCCACGTGCTGTCTGGAGTTCCCACTCTAGTGCAGCCAGTTTATTTATTCATTCATTTTCATTCATTTCATTTCATTCAATTATTTATTTATTTTATTTTATTTATTTTTCTCTTCTTTATTTTCTAAATCAAACTATTCTTTTCTTTATTCTTATTAAATTATTATTTTTCTTATTTATTTAATTTGTTCTTCACGCGCTCTGCCTTGAGATCCCACTCTAGCGCAGCCAATTTATTTACTTATTTTATATCTATTTTTATTATTTTTTATTTTTTTCACGCGCTCTGCTTCGAGTTCCCACTCTAGTGCAGCCAATTTATTTATTTTATTTTATTATTTTTATTTCTATTTTTATTTTTTATTTTAATTCCTTTTTTTTATTATTATATATATATATCTTTTTTAATTAATTTTTTTTTTCACGCGCTCTGCCTTGAGTTCTCACTCTAGTGCAGCCAGTTTAAATTGCTTTTTTCTTCTTCTTCTTATTTCTTTATTTTTTATTATTGTTCTTTTTTATCATTATTATTTAATATATATATTTTTTATTAATTAATTTATTATTATTATTATTTTACTCTTTTTTTTTTTTTTCCCCCTAACTGCACCACGGGTGGTTTTTTTTTATTTTTTATTTATTTTTATTTTTATTTTTTGGGCTCTTCTGTCTTTATCTCCTCCCTCTGGAATGGGCCCCCAGAGGAATCTGTTCCACCTTCTGGCAACACTAGGTGGGTCAGAGTCTCTCTTGAGACAGTACGTGTTTTTCTGGGACTGGCCCACCTTCCCGTGGTGTGGACGAGTACCCAGAATCATCTGTCCAGGCGACTGATGCTTCTGGGTAGCCAAGTGGCCAGAACATAACAACAGAACACACACATAATACACACAAACGTACGTCACACACATATCTGGCCCATTTGTAGTGATACTGTTCTTCACAGAGACACAAGGCGGAGTTGAACAAACGTTCTAGGTGCCGCCCTTACATATACACATGTCCACATGTCCATTCTGTTGTAGAGCAGTAATAGTGTCTTTAGTGCAGGTTCAGTAAGTTTTGCTATCATTATGTAATGTATTCCATCTGGACCTGCTGCACTGAGTTTAGTGGAGGCTAGCGCATGATGTAATTCTGACATTGTAAAAGGGAGATTGTATGCAGCACTGGATGTTGATTCAAAATTAATTGAGTGTTTTTCAGCTTGTGCTTTGAGTGTCTGGAAATGTGGCGAGTATGATGTCACAGCTGATATTTCCATGAAAGATCTATCTAGAGCGTTTGCAATCTCCTCTGGTTTTGTAATATCAGAGCCATTTACATTTAGCTTGGGACAGTTGACACTTGGATGTTTTGCATACATACGCTGTATTTGGCCCAAATTGTTTGGGTTTTTGTCGTTTTTGTAATTGTGGAAGCGAAACGCCTCCATGCTTCCCTTTTGCTGGTCTGTCTAACTCGTTTTGCTTTTGCCCTTGCCTTTATTATTATTATTATTATTATTATTATCTGTTTATTTCCATAAGGAAACCATCCCGGGACGGCAAAGTGCCAGGAGGGTGCTAAGTACATATCAGGGTACGAGATACTACGTGCAGTGGGTTTCATATACTGAACATGTAGTCTCGTCCCGAAATATTATATACACATTTTATGTTTAATATATACAGTATTTACACATTAATCATTTTGTACAAACATTCTACAACTCATATATTTACAATTCACTAATAATTCCATCTATAACTTACATATTTACATAACTGTTACAGAAGGTATATTTTTCCAGTCAACAAATTATTATTCTTAAAGCAGAAAGTTTCACTTTTATTCACAGTTCTTTGGTACTTTGCAGCCGATTCATATTTCGGTAAGTCTGTACGAATTCTGAAAGATCTCTTTCCGGTATGCTGCATCCTCACACAGTTTTTCGGCATCTATGTGTAGTGAGTTAAATACTTTTGCTGTATTTGATGGGAAGAACCTTTGCAGGCTACTAAGATTGTTCAGGACTGAACGCAATGGATTATTTACTTCTCTGCAACGTCTAGCAGTGGCACGCGGTTTGACTAGAATATTATCCAGGACTGGAGCATCCACTCTGCCTGTGAGCATTTGTGCGAGAGTGTGTATGTTCCTGTTAATTGTCCGCTGCATCCAGGGTGTGATGTTAAGGTTTGAGTAGAGAATAGCCCTTGAGATAGTAAAAGGGTGGCCAGCAACTCTCTTAAGCTATCTCAAGAACCAGTACTCGATCCCAAGGATGGACTTATAATATGAATCTGGAGCTGAAGACCAGATTTGCGAGGCATACATTGCAATTGGCAGGACACACATTAAAATGTACTTGGTCGCTAGTTGAGGATCCCTAATTCCTACCAGTTCCTGTCTAGTAGCCCATAAAGCGGCGAATATTTTTGTCTTCATATGGGCGAAGTTTTAAAGCAGATGAGGTTTTCTGTTGTTGGGAACTTTCTGAAGATGTTCCATGCTCTGTTCTTCTCTTTTTTTTGCGGCACTGCATTCATTATTCCACCACACTTTAGAGCGGGCCGATATTTTAGTAGATCGTTTCGGGATTGCTTTGTCCGCTGCTTGTAGTATTTTGTTAGATATATGTTCTACTGCCAAGTTTATGGGTGTTTGTTGGACTTGTTTTTCTTCTAGTGTAGCCAGCTGCTTGTACATATCCCATTCAGCTTTGGAGAATATCCATTTTGGAATTCGGTAAAAAATATGGGGAACGCTTGTATCAATGCGGCATATCACAGGGTAATGATCACTGCCCAGTGGGTTGCTGTGAATAGTCCATCCGGACAGAGGGTATATGGTTGCTGAGCATAAAGAGACATCAATAGCTGAGGTAGATCCTGTAGGAAGATGCGTATAAGTGTGCGCTCCATTATTGAGAGTTATCAGATTGTGTTGATCAAGTAATTTTTCGATAGTTTTTCCACGCTTGTCCAGGTTATGGTTTCCCCATAGCGGATGGTGACTGTTCAGGTCTCCTAGGATACAGTAGGGTTTGGGAAGCTGGATCACTAGTTCTTCTAATTCACCGTAGCTTATGTTTTGGTTAGGTGGTAAGTATAATGAGACTATGGTTAAATCAAAGTTGACATTGATTCGTGCAGCAACTGCTTCAATAGAGTTGTCTTTAGTGGGATTGCTTTTGAGGGTATCTGGGAGTTGATGATCAGCGCTACTCCTCCATGTGCAACGTTGTTCAGATTGTGGGCAACACGATCTTGCCGATGTATTATGTATTTCTGCAGGGAAACAATTATATTTGGTGTTAGATTGGTTTCTTGTAGACAGAAGGCAATAGGATCATACTGCGAAAGGAGATCTCGGATGTCAGCCAAATTACTGCGATAGCCTCTGCAGTTCCATTGTAAGAAAGTAAGCATTATTTTGGTTTAGTGGAGCCCTCGATTTGTTTTCGAGGTGCGGAAGGTTTAGATCGCTCAAGTTTACCTTTTCCTTTTTTTGGGAAATAAGGTTTCGCTGTATCCATGTCCTCTTCAGTAAACAGTTCTAAAACCTGTCCATCTTGGTTTGAATTATCTTCTGAATCCATATAGTCTGTTTGGTTTGAGTCGGGGTTGGTAGACACTAGTATTTTGCTGTTGAGTGGCATCTGGTTGTATTGTGATCGGCGTATTTATTGCTTTGCTTTGTTTGCTTTTTGTTTAGGGTGTTGGTACTGGGGACAATATTGACCTTGCCCATTCAGCAAGTGACTTTGTTGGTGGTATGGTTACCTCTGTTTGGGTAGCAATTGATACGTGATTTTTGGTTATTTGGGCATAACTTGGCTTGTTAGCATTTGGAACTGGTAAGGATTTTTTAGCTTCTTGGTAGGTTACATTATGTTCAGTTTTTTTATCGCTGTATCTGTTTTTCGCGTTTCCAAAGGGGACACTCCTTCGAATACGCCGGATGGGCTTCTTTACAGTTAACGCAGTTTGGTGTTGTGTTAGTGCAGTCATTTGTAGAATGTTCAGTGGATCCACATGTGGCACAGGCAGCTGCTCCTCTGCAGACCGTCTGTGAGTGCCCAAATTTCTGGCACTTATAGCAGCGTAATGGATTTGGTATGTATGGTTTAACTCGGCAGTTAAGGTAACCGGCTTTGATCAATGTTGGTGGTTTAGGATTATCAAAAGTAAGGATTATATTCCGGGTAGGAACTAGTACATTATCCTTCTTTGTGAGAATTCGCCTTTACATTGATGACTCCTTCTCGTAATTCTTGTTTGAGTTCTTCATCTGACAAATTGATGAGGTCCCACTCAGTGATGACACCTCTTGATGTATTCAAGGAAACGTGCGGTGAAACGCTGACCGAAATTTCACCAAAGGATTGTAATTTTTGTAGTTGTTCAGATTGTCTGGCAGTGACAACTTCAACCAGTAGGTCTCCAGATCTTAAACGACGAACTGTCTTGGGAGTACCTATTATGCTTTCTAGGCATTTTTGCACTAGGAAAGGGGAGAGTTTTCCAACTGGTTGTTCTTGAGTTGAATGTATGATCAAAAAGGTTGGGGTTCGGATTCTGCCTACGTCAGTCTTTTTGACGTTTTGCTGCGACAGAACCAGACTCCTCTTGTTCTTGCCTTGTCAGGGTTTCTTCAGTGTGCCCAGTGTTTTTCTGGGTTTTATGGACTTCTTGCTCCATTTCGCCCTGGAAGGGAGACCTTTTCCCCTCCAGGTTACCAGCCCCGCCACGTGGAGGCAGGAGCAGTGCCACCTTTGTGACCAAGCGGTAGTGGGTTAGTAGTAATATGCAAAGAAAAAAGAGGGGAAAAAAAGAAAGAAGGTTACTTTTCTTCCTGTTCAAGTAAAGTGATTTCTTTACTGAAGCTTATTTAATTGATTGTTAGTGTAACGCTGTAAATAAAGAAGACGATTTTACTTATTCAAGAGAGCGCAATTCACTGGCAAAGACACTTGATCACAAAATCGCTTGGCACCTGGGGCCTGGAGACTAGGCACCTGCGCGGTGATCTGATTGAGGTGTATAAGGCATTGAATGGGTTGAGCACGCTGAATTCTGATGGGATCCTTCCACTTGTTCAGATTACGAACCTAAGGGGGCATAAATTCAAATTACGAAAGGACAGATATAGAATAGATGTGCGGAAATTTGCCTTTAGCTAGCGGGTGGTTAATTGCTGGAACAAACTTCCATCTGTTGTTGTGGAAGTTGATAGGTTGAATAAATTTAAGGAGGAACTGCACAGGCATTTGGAGGGAATGGTGTGTTTTTTTTTTTTTTTTTGGCTGATGCTGCATAAGCTCATACACTTGCTTTCTTGCATCACATGCCACTACTACTACTGCTGATATTTAATATGCAAGGCGTCCTTGTACCAGCGAGTATGGCAGATGATTAGATGACTTGGAAACAAATAATCACTACTCGCAATATAATGCCCCTCTCCAAACTTATTTTCGGTAGACTAGATGCTCCCATCATCAATAGGCTCATAATTCTACCCAAAGATAACAGAAGAGCAACTAATCACCAAACATCTAAGATCCGACCTGCCCTCAACCAAATCAGCTTGCTCAGTCATATGTTTCCAGCAAAAACGATTGGTCTCCTGAACGACCTAAATATTAACCCCGAGGCGATTTGCGTGGACAAGACCTACAGATCCAAAGTCTTTTTGGATACCTACCCAATACTGCAATGTTAGATGTTTCAAGTCTCCTCTGCACTCCTAGGCTTCTGTGCTTGAGGATAAGCTGCACTCCCCTCCTGTTCCGGACAGCCTTCTACAATTTGCCTGCTCTCCCGCACCGTGCTTCCAGGGATGCTGAATTTACTTAGAACATTTATTCTGAACATTGTCTTAGCCTCCTGTAATAAATTTGATCTGTATCCATATATTAATGTATATATTGTTAATCTGTTATAGTCATGTTTACCCTCCTAGCAAATGTTTGCTGTCTAGGGGTAGATGCAGCCTCTCCTTTTCCTTTACTTGAATAAATAAATATAAATAAATGCAAGTGGCGCGATTAGATTTGCACTTTCGAGTTTTTCAATATGCAACAGTGTGGTCACCTCATTCGCGTTACTGAGCTCTTTACAGTGCCATTATGTAAAATATTTGAATACTTCTTAATTAATTGATGATATCGTTTACTCAGGGTACAATTAGTGGGATTTTTCACAGACTATGACGCCATCGGTGAGACTTTTCATAGCGACACTATTTCAGAATTAAGTGCGACTTGAGACAGTGTTGTAGCCAGCAAAATTAGGGACAGAAACGTTAGCGCAAGAAAGCTAGTGTAACCCCTTATCAGACCTTTGTTTCCCACCAGTTTTTCTTAAACTTCACTTGCATTTAAAAATTCTGTAACAGATTGCGCACTTATTCTATGTGTATATTTTTACGGCGTTTCTTTCAACCTTTCCCAAAAATTTTAATTATGAACAGTGTTGCGTTGTAGGTTAATCCACAATGCACGCGATATACGCTGAGCTTTCGGTTATTAGGTATACCGACTTAATGGCGAGTAGCACTGGTGACGTAGTAAGATTTCATAATATATTTTGTGATGAAATACTCTAAGTGTAAAACGTTTACACGACTTTTTTTTATTTTTTTATATTATCTTTTTTCCGGTAGTACCGGTTTGGGTTTCCAGTGGTACGGGTCTGCTGGCATCCACTGAAATTGATTTTTCCTCAAGTGGATGCAGGATTCTTACCTATCACTTCCGTTTGCGAGTATGCATATTGTTGCCGCCCTCTTCCTTGTGGCGGGGCCGGATACTAGGGAGCAGCCATTCTGGTGATCATTGATCTCTAGTAGCTAAGTGGCCAAAAACAACACACACACACACACACACACACTTCGCAGACATAACACCATACTCATATCTGGTCATTTTACAGAGTTTTGTATTCATCACAGTGTACCATGGCGGAGTTAAACTAACATTTTAGGAGCGGTCGGACCTGTGTTTATGTAAGGGCCGGCTCCTAGAACGTCAGTTCAACTCCGCCTCGTATCTCTGTGAAGAACAGTATCACTACAAATGGGCCAGATATGTGTGTGACGGAGGTTTGTGTGTATTATGTGTGTTCTGTTCTGGCCGCTTGGCTACCCAGAAGCATCAGTCACTGGGACAGATGACTCTGGGTACTCGTCCACACCACGGAAAGGTGGGCCAGTTCCAGTAGATGGGACACCTATGGTCTCAGAGTATGAGACAACAAAAAAAAAAAAAAAAAAAAAAGAATTTCCTTCTTTGGGGTCCACTCCAGAGGGAAAAAAAAACAACCCAAAAGGAAAAGAAAGAAAAGAATAAAAATAATTAACTAGGATAAAAAAATAATAATAAATAAATATATATATATATATATATATATATATATATATATATTGATTTTTAGTATATATACACATATACAGGGTGTTTCAGTTAAACGTTTCAGAACTTCTAAGAGGGGTAGGGTACATCCTGACAACTCGAAATCATATAGCAATGTGGGGTCGGAAATGCTTTCCTGAAGCGGTGTTGTACACAGAAGCACCATAAAGAAAAGAGACCGTAAGTGAGAAATCGTTTTAATAATACATGAAAAGAAGCAAAAGGTACATGGATTAAAGTAAGTGTTCGAAGTTTCTTCCACGGGCTACAATGCACGCCTCACATCTCCGACGCATGGACATCCGAACATTCTGGAATACTCCAGGCGAATTTCGAATTTCTTCGGCAGCTACTACGATTCTTGCAACCAGCTCCTCAGCATTGTCAACAGGGGTGTCATAAACTAGCGATTTCATATGACCCCAGAAATAAAAATCAAGACATGATAGGTCGGGTGACCGAGCAGGCCAACGCACGGGACCACCACGTCCGATCCACTGTTGACCAAATGTGACATCCAGGTAGTTACGAACATCGGGCAGGGGCTCCATCGTGTTGGAACCACATTGTCTGTTGCGTCGATGCAGAAATCTGTTCATCTCTCAAAAGTTGTGGCAATACTTGCTGCAGAAAGATCAAGTAGATAGGTCCGGTTAGACGACACGGTAACAGGTAAGGTCCGATGAGGTGATCTCCCATAATACCGGCCCATACATTGACCGAAAATCGAATCTGTGCTGCACGACGTCGTATTGCATGCGGGTTCTCGACCGCCCAGATATGGTCGTTATGCGTGTTGAAAATTCCTTCCCTTGTGAAGGATGCCTCATCGGAAAACAACACTTCAGCAGGAAAAAGGGGATTTGTAGCACATTTTCCAAGGTACCACTGTGCGAAAGCAATACGAGGTGCATAATCCTCCGGTTGCTGTGTCTGGACACGCTGCACGTGAAACGGATGCATGTCTTGTTCTCGGAGAATCCTCCAGACGCTGCAATGGGAAACCCCGATTGCGTTTGCTAGACTTCGTGTACTCGTTCTTGGATTCCCCTGTACATGCTGCAGCACATTCTGTTCGACGGCTGGAGTCCGTGCTGTTCTTACCCTGTCCCTGTCAGCTCTTTCAAATGAACCTCTCTCAGCTAACCTCTGGTGCAGTCTTGCAAAGAAATTATGACTGGGAATACGCCTCGTCGGATATCGTTCCTCGTACAAACGCTGTGCGGCTGGCCCACTACAATTTGCAGCCCCGTACGCCAAATGCATATCGGCTAACTCTGCGTTCGTGTAATCATCCATCCTACTAACTTGGCGTTCTTGTTCAAGAAATTCGAAATTCGCCTGGAGTATTCCAGAATGTTCGGATGTCCATGCGTCGGAGATGTGAGGTGTGCATTGTAGCCCGTGGAAGAAACTTCGAACACTTACTTTAATCCATGTACCTTTTGCTTCTTTTCATGTATTATTAAAACGATTTCTCACTTACGGTCTCTTTTCTTTATGGTGCTTCTGTGTACAACACCGCTTCAGGAAAGCATTTCCGACCCCACATTGCTATATGATTTAGAGTTGTCAGGATGTACCCTACCCCTCTTAGAAGTTCTGAAACACCCTGTATATATATACCAAAAACCGAAAGGGCGGAAGAGAGAGAGATAAAGACAAGAAGAGTAGATCTTCCAGTTGTGCAACCATTAAGAACGGCAGCATCAAAACACATCGATGCCTCCAGCTAGATGGATTTTATCAACCTCGTATCCCTGGAATCATACTTTTCCTTAGTTCAAACACTTCCTTAGCAAATACTTGGAACATTTGAAACTTACTAGAGTCTCTTAAAAATATAGCTTCTTCTCCTGGAGCATTTCACGAATTCACTCTCAAGAATTTCACGTATCGCTGTCCTGGCATTGTCATATATTCGACAATCATATAGTATGTGCTGCCAGCCTTCTCTGGCCCCGCAAAAACAAAGGTCCGTGTTACTTAGCCCTAATGCATATAATTTCTCATTCATTGTCCCGTGCTCTGTTAACAAAAATGACGACTGTGAACTAAGTGTAAACCAATTGCGAACTTTTTTATCATTCAGAAAAGTCACGTTCGGGATAAAATCAAATTATTATTTTAGGGTTACCTAATTAAATACATTAACCCGTATTTGTGTCTGTAAATTGCGTATGTTCTATGGTTGATTTTCCTGTTTTGCTGGACGAAAAAACCCCAGTTACTGGGAAGAAAAACCTTGCTATCTACGCCTGAGACCAACTAACTCAGCCACGGAGTGAAAAAAGCCCATTAAAGTTCCTCGCGTCATCGACAGGATTCGAACCCAGGCCTTTTCCACCCGGTGTGGGGAGGACGGTGACGATACCACTGTGCTACCCGCGCAGACGTTCGGGATAAACAAGTTGGTCATTCTTCCAGTAGGTATGGTATCCCATCTTGTCTGCCATAAATTGATTATTTCATTCATACATCTTTTCTTTTCGCCTCTACAGTCAGAGCGAATATTGATCTCTATACCAAAAAGTTCTGTAGGAATTTCCCTCTTAATACGGTAGCAAAAACCACGATACAACAAATGTAGATCCAAGGGTAGCGCTTTGGCCAACACCTGCAGCGCGGCAGTGGACACCATTCTGCACACTCTTAGAATACCAAGAAGCATGATGCGCTGTATGGAATTTAGTTTAGCCCGAAACGTAGCTATTTTAACTCTATGGAACCAGGCGCCTGTAGCGTACGTAGTTATAGGAAGGAATACTGCCCTGTAATACAGAAACGCGGGCGTACAAAAAAAAACACGTCCACCACTCATTTCTCTCTGGTTGGAGCCTTGTTTCGGTTTATTACGGAGTGATTTTACTGGTAAACCAAACCGCTGCTCCATAACAAACAATTGATAAAAATATGATGTTGTACAGAAGAGCTAGTGCCTTTCCTTTGAGTTTCCAAAGGTCCGCACGGCAGATTCTAGTTATCATTGCGGTGTATTTACATATTTTTGAATAGAGAATAGAAAGTAAATTTGCTGTCTATAATAAATACTCAGGTACTTCGCTTCTGGTAGAGTCTGATGGAAGCGTTTCTTGGCTGTTTTCATAACAGGAGGCCTTGTTATCTGAAGTTTACCCTTGAGAAGGATCAATTTGTTTTTTTCTCCAAATATTTGAAGCCTGTGTGTGATGGCTTAGTCCTGAAGGATCCCGAGAGCATTGCTTGCCCAAGTTTCCAGTTGATTTGTGGTATCAGCTTGGACGATCAAGACCAGGTCGTGCGCAAAAGCGAGGGCCTTACCACACTCGAGTTCCTTCCCAAGAAACTCGTTCAGGGCAATGGACCAAAAGAATGGCCCAAGGACCGAGCCTTCGGGGCAAGTCCAGTGCAACTGTACCCACGAATCCGAAGTATTGGAGCTAATCATCTTTTGTATCTGAACCCCAATGAATTCAGGATACGCCATTGGTGACAAGAGGGAAAATTTATGCTTTTAGTTAAAAGAAGCACAAAACTTTAATAGAATAAACAAACTTAGCGTTGTGTTGCTCCTTCAGGTTGGTTAGATTTTTTTTTTCTTAAATTAATAATTTAAAAAAATATATTTTAATTATTTTCATGTGGTATTCTTCTAATTGTTGCATAAATTAATTTCTTGTAGCATTCTTATTGACCATTATGAAAATCCCTTGAATATAAACTGAGGAATGTTTAAACAACTAATTAACTTTACACCAAATAATTAATTACTAATTAATCCAAAACAAAATCAAGCTGAAGTGGCTTAATTTTGTCCTCCATTCTTCTCATTGCTTTCCGCGTTAATGGATCATGTATGCGTGCCTTTATATATACGGAGTAAGATAGATTTAAAATTGTATTCGCATTTTTGTTTGTTCCATTGATTTGACCATCAGTGTGTTTAATAATGATATTTTTTTCATCTTTATTGCAAAATTCCTCCGACAACAGTGTTATCTCCTGCAAATGTTTATATCTTGGGGAGTAATTATGTATGCTGTAATTATTTATCCTAAATTATTTTATTTGTTTTACTTTGTATAAAATAAATTTCATTATAAACTTTCTAATGACATTGTATGCTTGTTGTGTGTGTGTGTGTGTTTTCTTGTTTTATTTACCCTTGTAAAACTTTCATGAAACTCCAATAAATTAATATTAATGACGAGTATTTCTGTTTTACATATTATAGGGAAGTGGACTATGTGGCGAAAATAAAAAATATATTTTTTCTATAATTAAAATATTTTATCAAAGATTATTCTTGACTCAGGGCTAACGAACTTGGGGTTTAGTCACCGCCACCTGTTTTTAAGGTGGCGGTAGTTTAGTGCGGCCAGTGAGAATATTCTTTCCCCAAAATGTATTAACGCCTTCCTCCTATTTCAAAGAAGTAGCTAATCTTGTCGAACATATTTAAGAAAAATTGCTTGCTACATATTGCATTTAATTTTGCAATTGGTTTCACATCTAGGAAATTACTTTTTTTTTTTTTTTGTCAGAAGCAAATTCTTTAAAATTTTCTAATTGTCGCGTGTAATATTACAATATATTAAATTTAAATAAATGGTTTTGCACCTTATGGGATAATTCTTATTCGTATGCTAGCGCTTCACAGATTATTACAGGGTGGATATTTGTATCTGTATATTGGGAAAAAAAAAAAAAAAAAAACATTTTCATAAAGCAGCCCACTAGTAGGTATCAAAGGTACATTGCGGCCCCTCAGGTTTGAAGTTGGAACAGCCCCGTTCTAGAGTAACTAAGGTAAGAAACATGCTAACGAATATAGTGATGTGGAGGATTTAAGCAAGTTGGGCAATGTACGTAGTGCGTTACATTTCAAGCACGTTCGATTTCTTAATTTATTTTTTTCTTTTTCTGTTATTAATAAAAGTAAAAAGTAACTAATTATCTTATGATCAATTAATTACTAATTTATTAACTAGTAATATATATAAGCAATTATTTCACTTCACTTAACATACCTTACAATCTAATATTTATTCAAAGTTTTTGTAATACTTTGCAATTACAATTGGTGGAATGTAACACGTATTTCACGCTCTGTGATGTAATAAATTAAACAAATAGCAACCGTACCTCCGATCCTAATATGCTGTTGCTATGATTTCTTAATGCATTTTATTTATTTATTCTTGGATTTTAATAATAATTGAAATATAACGCATATATATATTTCAGCCGTGATTAATATAATAAGCAAATAGTAATAATTCTGAATGTATGTATTTAGTAAACTAATAACAAAATAATGAACTTTTCAAAGAGCAACTTTAACTTTTATTCACGAACACAAAACATTTCGTTTCTGCGCATCAGCCATATTGCCCTTTCATTCATCTAATCAATGCATGGAAAAAAAAAAAAAAAAAAAACAGTATCCAGAATTACAGGATACTACACTGGTGTTCAAAGAAAGCGCATCACCCCTTAAAATTGCAATTTGTCGTCCGGATAACGTAAGTATATGGCAATATTTCTTACAGATTGCATCAGATAAGATTAACACGCGTAGGTGATGACGTAATATTGCATCATATGTTACTTTCAGCTATACAAGCACGCTCTGCAAGAGTTGCAATCATTCCTTGCCTGTGTCAGGATGGCGAGTTACGTGCAGTTGACGCCACGAAGAAAGATTACTATTGTTGCTTTCGGTGAGGAAGGATGTTCTTGCCGTCATATTGCTTATAGAGTGTCTTGTAATCAGTCGACAGTGAGTAGATTTCTTTCCAATAATACTGGAAAGAAATACTCGATAATACTGGTTCTGCTGATAGGAAAAAAGCAACCGGGCGCAAACGAGTCTCTACGCCAAAACAGGACCGCGTTTTGAAGCGATTATACCTTAAAAACCGTAAAGTTTCTTCGTCTGAGCTGAAAAGAGAATGGGAAGAACATACAGGAGTGGTAGCAAGTGCAGTAACAGTCAGAAGACGGCTCTTTAAAAATGGACTTGCAGCCCGTCGTACTAAGAAGAAGCCCCTCCTCACACAAAAAATGAAAAAGGCTCGGTTAATTTGGTGTAAGGAGCATGTCAAATGGACACTCGAGCAGTGGAAGTCAGTTATTTTCTCGGATGAGAAGAAATTCAACCTGCATGGCTTTGAGGGAAGACAAGCGATTTGCCGTGGACGTGGTAAAAATACCATCCAGACTGTATGGTGTCTACAGTGAAATTCCCTACCAGTCAAACGATATGTATTTCGTATCGCGGAGTAGGTCACCTGCAGTTTATAAAAGGTTCCGTAAATACCAATGGATACCTGGCTATATTGGAAGGCAAATTGCTGCCAACCATTAGAGACCATTTCAACCTGCCAAGTAACTGCATCTTTCAGGACGACTCTATTCCTTGGCATCGGACGAAAAGTGTAAGTAGGCACTTCTGTAATTACTTTAGCTTCATTTCTGCATTAGAGGTTCGACAGTAATGTGTTTACATTTGTTACAGGTGAAAAAAAAAATGGATGGAAGAACGGTTAATTACAACTGTTAGCTGGCCAGGAAACAGCCCGGACCTGAATCCTATAGAGAACTGTTGGAAGCAGCAGTTGTCAGAAAGAAATCAAAGACCATTCGTGAAATTCAGGAAGCCATAATTCGTGTTGTGAACCACGAACTATCAATTGATTATCTTCAGAAATTGATCTTGTCAATGCCTTGAGGGTGTGCTGCTGTCATCAGGACCAGAGGCGGTTCAACTAAATATTAGTTTGCACCTGGTGAACTTTTCATTTTGTTTTCCATTTAAAATAATAAACTGAAGCAAATTGAAGGCTCCTGATAACATTTCAGCCATAATTGTCGCGTTTACCAAAACTGTTGTATAAAGGTTGCAAATGCTCATTTTGGAATATTTCGAGAGCACTTGTCAAATATTACTTAGCTTTGCCTTAACTATTAATAAATATCTTTTGTTTATATTTCTATTTGTGTCATTAATGTAACATACCATTGCGAACAAGAGTTAGAAATGTGAAATTCTTAGGTGATGCATTTTCTTTGAACACCAGTGTATACAGGATGTCTCAAAAATATTGGTACAAACATAGGTAACATTTAAAGGAATGTGAATCGCATAGGAACCCATAACCGAAAACGTCACGGGAAAGTAGTAGCAGAGGCACAAGAAGCCGAAATGACACAAGACAGTAATTAGTGGTAAACATTTATTTGACATAATATGAACAATGGAGTAAGAGATGGATGCATTTCATGATGTTACAACAGATGCTCGAAGGTTCCACCATGAGACGCGATGCATGCGTGACACCGACGCAGCATGGATTGGCGGACACGGTCGAACACACCTGAAGTTTCTTTGATAGTAGCAGCAGCGCAGACGAGTCTCGCCCCGAGATCCATTTCCGTCTCCACAGGCGATTCATACACGATATATTTGAGGGTCCCCCCCCAACAGAAAGAAATCAAGGCTCGATAAATCAGGTGAGCGTGGGGGCCAGGCAACGGTCCACCACGGCCAATCCATCGACGCCCAAAACGCCTGTTCAAATGGTCACGAACACACCTTCCATAATGGGCACGCGCCCCGTCATGTTGAAACCAAATGTTGCGTCTCATATTTGCTGGAACATCGTCAAGTAACCCTCGTAGAACTTATTTAAGAAAGATCCGATATTTAGCGGATTTCGTGTGGGATGGTAACAGGTATGGGCCGACTAAGCAGTCACCAACCATACCTGCCCACATATGTATTGCAAAGCGATGTTGTGCCGCATGTGGGCGCACACCGTGTGGGTTGTCGTGAGCCCACACATGAGCATTGTGCTGATTGAATGCCTTCCCGAGTGAAATAAGACTCATCCGTGAACAAAACATAGGCTGGAAAATTCAAGTCTTGAACACTTTCTTGGAGAAACCACTGCGCAAAAGACACACGTGCAGGATGATATTTGGGGAGCAGTAACTGAACCCTTTGGAGATGAAAGGGGTGTGGGGACTCGTCATGCCAGACACGCTGTACACTGCAACGAGACACTCCTAAGGCAGAACGGCACGTGTTCTGGTAGTAGGATTAATCTGGACGGCATTCAACACACTTTTTTCCATGGCGGGAGTTCGCGTCGAACGTGGTCTGCCCGCACTACTCTGTTACCTTTAAATGACCCATAATCGCACAAATTTTGATGCACACGCGCAAACACACGGTGGTCCGGTACATGTCTGTCTGGGAAGCGTTCTCCATAAATTTGTTGAGCGGCTTGTCCATTGCCCTCTGCTAATCCATACACTAGGTGCATGTCTGCCAGCTCACAATTCATATATCGATGCATGAATGATACTGCTTGAATGAGTAAACCAGAAATTTTTCCTCTCGCGAAGTGATGAACAGCGCCCTGTACCGACTTACGGTGACGTTTCCGGTTATGGGTTCCTATGCGATTCACGTTCCTTTAGATGTTACCTACCTTCCCTAAATGTTTGTACCAATATTTTTGAGACACCCTGTATATTAAGCTATAATATACAGTATAAGGATAGCCTGTGTGATACGTATGGGAAAAAAAATAATAGTAAAATAATAATAATTGCGATTTCTATCTACCTCATTTTAATGAAATTTTTAGATAGTTCCAAAAATTTTTCTAAAAGATTTAAATATAAAATTTCATAAAAATCAGTCCTCTGGTAGTCGAGTTATTACACGCGGACGGACAGACAGACGGAATTAGTAAATACAAAAATAGAGCTCTTCGTGTCAGTGAGTAAATCTTGAGTTGATTGATTTCTAAGACAGTAGTTAGCGTTAGTATTCGTAATGGCCACATGGTGCAAGAAGCCTATGGCTTATGCTGCACCAGTCAAAAAATAAAAAAAAAAATAGAATAAAATAACAAAAAATACATAAAATAATATAATAAGAATAAAAAAAATTAATAATAATAAAAATTAATAAGATAAAAGGAATTGGGTAACCTATGCATTTCCCTCCTCCCTTTGAATTTCCCCTGACTGTCAGCCTCTACCACCCATGTAGGTAACTTATTCCATTAATTTATAACTCGCTGGCTAAAATAAAACTTCCTGCAATCCAGTCTAAACAACTCCTCCCGTAACTTGAAATTATGGCCCCTAGTTCTAGAATCATTTATAACCGTGAAAATTTCGTCCTTATTCGTTTTACTTATGCCTCTCAGAGCCTTAAACACCTCAATAAAGTCTCCTCTAAGGTGCCTAGTTTCCAAGCTCTGCAACCCACATATTCGAAGTCTTTCCTCATATGACGCCCTTTTGCCGATTTCACCAGGCGAGTCTTTGGACCTGTTCAAGAAGAACAATGTCTTTTTGTAGGTGCGGTCTCCATACTTGAACACTGTTCCAAGTGTGGTCTAACAATAGCCTTATATAACGGAATTATGACGTTCTTATCTCTACTAGCGGTTGTTCGATAAATCATCCATAGGATACCATGGGCCCTCCTTGCAACCAGTCTGCATTGCTTGGAGAACATCGAACCCTGCTGAAAATAGGGCTGCGTAACTGTGGGCCGCTCCGAGTTCCCATGCTAACCACGGTTCACCGGCGACAGCAGCTACAATGGGCACGCGAGCATCGAAACTGGACCTTGAGTGATTGAAAGAAGGTCGTCTGGTCCGATGAATCACGTTTCCTGTTGCACCATGTGGACGGCCGGGTACATGTGCGTCGTTTACCTGGGGAAGTGATGGCGCCTGGATGCACAGTGGGACGAAAACAAGCCAGTGGCAGCAGTGTCATGCTTTGAGCGATGTTCTGCTGGGATACTCTGTCATCCCAGCAGAACAGGTCCAGTCATTCATGTGCCGGACACTTTTACGTCTACCACCTACCTAAACATCATTGCTGACCAGGTATACCCTTTGATGGCAACGGTCTTCTCCTCTGGCGGTGCCGTCTTTCAGCAGGATAATGTGCCATGCCACATTGCCCGAATTGTTCCAGACTAGTTCGCGGAACGTGAGGAAGACCCAAGTCCCTTTCCTCCACTGTCGGGCTTTCGTTCAACTCCTCCAAGTGTATTATAAGTTATATTGGGGTTACTGTTCCCCAGGTGCAATACTTTACGCTTTGCTGGATTAAAGCATAGCTGCCATTTTTCTGACTATCTCTGAAGTCTATCTAGGTCATTCTGCTGGGCGGCAATCATTAACTACTCTACCAACCTTTACATCATCTGCAAATTTAGACATCACGCCCTCTACCCCTTCATCGATGTCATTTATGAAAATCAAAAACAATGGTCCTAATAGTGATCCTTGGGAAACCCCACTTCTTGCATCGACCCAATCTGAGGAATAACCGTTTGTCACAACCCTCTGCCTCCTGCCCTGAATCCACCCTGCTATCCATCTAAGGATTTTCCCTGTGATTCCAACCTGTTCCAGATTATAAAGTAACCGCTCATGTGGGACTGAGTCAAATGCTTTGCTGAAATCCAAATAAACAACGTCGAAATTATTCCATAAGTCCAGCTCTTGAGTAACCCTGTCAAAATAGCTAACCAGATTAGTTAAACGTGATTTTCCCTTTACAAAACCATGCTGAGTATCCTTCAGAATTCCATTTCTATCTAAGTGATCCTGAATTCCACCCTTGATCATAGCCTCCATAATTTTCCCTACTACTGAAGTTAGACTAACCGGTCTAACTTCAGTAGTAGGATTAAAGATTAAACTTTTTATTACTAGTAAGAGAATTACAGAACATTCCCAGAAATACTGCTTGAAGGACAAGAAGTAGAAAAGTTTGGCAGATGGGCTGAGAGGGGACAACTGAAGTTTAACACTGACAAATGCAAAGTACTGTATATGAGTAGCAGCAACCCCAGAGTGTGCGGTATTACATTCAAGGTAGTGGAGAATGAAAAAGATCTTGGGGTAATTGCGCAATGAGATATGAAGTTTTCTGAGCAGTGCCCACAGGGTGCTCATGGGGTCTTGTCAATGATACACAGGAATTTTGCTAGCAGGGATAAGGAGGTGATTATCCCCTTCTATAAAGCATTGGTCAAGCCACACCTTGAGTGCTGTATACAGGTCTGGAGGCCTCATTTTAGAAAGGATACTGCTGGAACGAGTACAGAGAAGGGCAACGAGATTGGTGAGGGGATCAAAGGGTTGCTCTTACCAAGAAAGGCTTTAAGTTCTGCAAATTGCAGCGTCTGGAGACTAGGCACCTGCGTGATGACCTGATTTAGGTGTGTAAGGGTTTGATTGGTTTGAGCAAGCTCAATTCTGATGGGATCTTCCTCTCGATCAGATTACGCACCTGAAGGGGCATAAATTCAAATCGAGGAAAGACAGTTGTAGAATAGATGTGTAGAAATTTGCCTTTAGGTGGTTGATTGCTGGAGCAAATTTCCATCTGTCGTTGTGGAAGTTAATAACTTAAATTTAAGGAAGAACTGGATAAACCTTTGGAACGAATGAATGGGTGAAATGGGAAGTTAATACTAATACGAATTATACGGAGAGGGGTTTCTAGCAATTTCAAAAAAACGATACTGCAAATGTGTTTATAAATAAAAATTTAAAAAAAAAGTAAAAAACTGCCTTTTTAAAGTAGAAATATATTTACAGATACTGAAAAGCAGTCCGGTTTGGGAATTTTTTAGAGGCTCTAAAATATGGTCTCATGATTCCGCCACCTTGGAACACTGTACCAATGTTCCGCTGTAAATCCGGCTTTGCGAAAAAGGGTTGTCAAAATAGATAAAATTACATGAAATTATCGTTGGTATAAAATGCTTTATGTAATTATATCACTGAATTGACAGTCAGGTATTAGTTAAAACGAGGCAAGATTATTGAAAAACTTGCAGTTGCTGGTCTTTTGTTTGTGGTAATAAAATCGTAGCTGTCTGATTACCGTTATATATTTTTGTCTGAATTTATTCCTAGTTCATGAGTGAGAACTGACGTGCTAGAAAGATCATTCTTTCACCAGTATTTTGAAATTTGGTGTACATTTGCCTTTTCCTTTTAAATTTTCCATAAAGTGAACGGGTTCAAGTCTAGGGGAGAAATAAACTCATCATATCCCAGCAAAGTTCTTTTGAGTTTCCTTATATATTGTTATATATTATTGGAAGTAGTAACAGGCCCTTGCAAGAAAAAGTTTTTATTATAGAGGTATGCTTTTATTGTAATAATATGAAAATTAAATGATGAGCTTTGTCTTTTTAAATAAATTTGTTGGCAGTAAACTATTCCAACAATCATACTTGGTTAAATAAACCAGTTCCTGTACTCTTAATATTACCTGATTTACCTATTTAGTACTTGGAGAAGATTTATAGAGTCGGAACACTAGTAGGTACAGTTGTATTTTTTTGTCGCTTCTCATCTTATTTTATATTCTTATTCAATTTCGTCTTATTAGATATTCTAATTTTAGTTTTTTATTTTTACAGTAAAAGCGTGCTCGCATAGTGAATTGTTGCATATTTGAAGAAAACAGAGTATTGCTGATATAGAGGTAGGTCTGTATTATAGTTTTGTTATTTTCTGGTTATATATTGTTGGGAGTAGCAACAGGCCCTTGCAAGTAAAACTTCTTATTATAGAGGTGTGATTTTATTGTAATAATATGAAAATTAAATGATGAGCTTTGTTTTTTTAAATAAATTTGTTGGCAGTAAACTGTTTCTGCAGTTAGATAGATTCTGGATTACCGAGAAAGATTAGAAAGTTGTAAGGGATGGGCGATGTTTCATCTTTTTGCAGAGAATCATTTCGAGCATAGTTGATGAGTAATTATGTGTTTTTGGTAATTAATTCGTTAAATCAACCTTATTTGTTTGGAAAGATCGAGTGAAGGAGATCTGTAACTCGATATTTCATCGAAATGGTTTGGCAGCAACAGAGGGATTTTCGTACATAATCCATCACATTATTTTGGTTCGATTCTGGTGTAATCGATATTTTTATAAATTATAATTGAAGTTATAATACTCTCTTGCGCAACAGTTAAGGAAATTACATCTTGTCCGCTATTTTCAACAAAATGTATGTTTAAAACTGGAGAAGTGGATGACATATAAAAATTTTAACGTGATCTTTCAGGAAACGTGCATAAAATTCCTATAAAAGGCTCGCAATGTGAAAATTTCGCACTCCTAGAAATAGGCTTATATGATATTTTTAACTTTCCTTCCAAGCGAGAGAATGTATCTGATAGATTCTCTTTCACAGGACTAATACTCTGGATAATGTTAGCGATGGAGATGAGTCAACCAGATATAATGATTGCCAGGTTCTTCAGCGTGTGCGAAAGTGATATCTCATGGTTATGAAAATAATTCCAGAGTGAGAACACGAACAAATAAGGTGAATGGAAACAAAATCATCGAAAGCTGAATAATATCTGTCCCCATAGCCATACGCAACACATGTGCACGTTAGTTTGCATTGGAATTGTCATCAAGGTATAGGAAACCTGCGATTTGCATTCCTCAGAGATAATCCACAAGACAGCCCATTTATTTTAAAGTACAAAGCATCGTAAACAACAGAGTCAAGTTCTGTTTTCCGAGTGAACATTCAGCCTAAATAATGATTTTCCACAGCGTTACATATGAAGACAACGTTGTGCACATATGAGAAAAATGAAATTTTTGATGGTGCACAAATGGGAAAAATGGAATTTTTGATGGTGGGGAATAACGGCGTTTGGAGCCACCAGTATTAATGGCCACATACCTTTCCTTGTCGTCAAGGGCAGAACCTTGACTGCTAACCGATACAGAGAAAATATTACAGCACTATGTGGTGCAGGTGGTCCTCATCTCCTCTTAATGGACGATAATGTGCAGCACCATAGGGCGTAGTTGAATGACGAATTTCTGGAAAATGATAATATCCAGAGAATGATTATTAATTATTATTATTTTAACCATCCTCGGACATAACCCATATCCATGGCTGTGTATTCTGTCCGTTGAAGTGTGTGTTCACGGGCCGATTTGCATATGATGTGGGCTGAAAAATCCGGCATAACTTACGAAGTAAACCCTACAGCGTCGATTGAAGAGGACTTTCCTAGAAATTCCTGCAGTCATCGACGGGACTAGAACCCTGATGCCTCCAAACGAGTGACAAGTGGTGAAATCACTATACTATCGCGAAGGACGATATCCAGAGAAATCATTAGCCTGCTATGTTCCCAGAAAAGACCCGAACCAACTCTACAAGACATGTATGGCATATTTGGAGGGGTGAAAAAATTGAAAGTCATTGCCTTTTCCCAAGAACGCCACCGGAGCTATATTGTGCCCTCAAAGAGGAACGTGCTTTATTGCTTACTAATCTGAATAATCTCGTCAGCAGCATGCGAGCTCGATATGAGAGTATAGCAGTTTTGGAGCTGAGGATGACCCCTCCTCTTAATAATTTTATAACAGATTTGTGTTATGAAATTTGTATGATTTTCACGAGTTGAGATTATTCTTTCATGAAATGCACACTCATTGTGCCGTTACTATTAATTTTGCTGGTTTCTAACAAAATCATTTTGAAATCTCGACAGGTGGCGATGAGATATTTTTAAAAATAGTTAAATTGCTTAACTTTTGCACATGAATGTATTTGATATCTCCCATTGAATTCAGCGAGCTTTCTTGCTAATTATATTAAACATTGCAAATTAAACGACTGTTGTACAATGTAGACACAGGAAATATTCGTTTATTATGTAATGTTAGAATAGTAGTGTAATTGTGTTAATATTACTTTTTATCAACAGACTTAATCATATTATATCAACAGATCATTCAAAGAATGTTTTTATCATTTGATTGGAAATGGTTTTTATGTTATTAAGTTGATTACTTTATAACAAATAGACGTAACGGTTATATAGGCATATGAGGTTATTTTATTTTATTTTTTGAAAACCACAAACACGAAAGGTATCAAAACCTATAGTACTTAGTACTGTGCATGGGTTGATGGGAAGGGAGGGAGGGAGGTGATGATGCTTGAATTACTCCTGTTTGCCGAAAGCTACTCGATTATACCATTCGTGTTAGAATGACCTCATTGTAAAAACAGGAATTATCTTTAAGGAAGCTAGAAAAGTGCCAAACATCAGTTTTTTTAAAATTTTTTTTTATTTAAGGTTTCACAATCAAGATTTAAGAAAGATTAGCCACAGAAACGCTTTTTCTGTGGCTAAGAACCCGATTACGATGTCTTTTGGAATGTGAAATAGATATCTCCAGCTTCTTCTGCCTGTCATGTAAAGTTAAACTTCGATAATCGCACCTGTGCTTGTATCTAACTTCGGAGACGACACCTGCCTGTCTGTAAAGTAAAATGTTGCTACAGCTTACCGGTTATGTACCAAACTGTTATCTGCAAGAGAAGTCTCCTATACTTATTCAGTTCACGAGACCAACAGGTGTGCTTTCAGCTGCTGCAAGTGAAAAGCCTGTAGAACGTGCTACTGGCGGTGTGGAAAAGCACGAGGTAACAGCGTTTTATTTCGCCACAATAAGGAACACGTGACGACTTGAGACATGCAGATTAAATCTGCTGCCATAGCTACAGTCCACTGATTGACTACAGATGACAAAGGAACAGGTGTTCCTTGGTTAGATATTATTATTATTTTTTATTATAAACTTTTGAGGTAGCAAGGTTGATCAACTTTGGATCTTTATTACAGCTGATGAATATGGCGTTATGTTTCGGAACTAGTTTCTTATAGGTTACTTTAAACGTGCATTTAATATAAGCAGTTTCGGAAAGCACTACTCTTTACAGTTGCGCGAAAATTTTTGGAGTAAAAATACAAGAATTCATATTTTAAAACAATCGTGTTTTATTTTTAATGACTGGCTTCAATAAATATAACTTTACTGCCATTTAACGACTAGTATCAGCTATATTTCTGGTAATTAGAGAAGTAATTTATTATGTGGTGTGCAGTCAAGCCCTATGACGGCCTTGTGGCTAGAGGCAGGAGATACAAAGTTATATGCAGTAGTGAATAGTGTAAGTTGCTATTATTATTTGTTGTTACCTGGTACGTTGATTAACTGAAATGCGGTACAGTGATGGGTTAGGATTTCATACTGCATAAACTACAGGCGAAGGTTTAAATTATTGATTTAGAATACACGTATCTATGCTATATTGCAAATATATAATATTTAGGCAGTTCTCAGTTATGTAATTTAGAATTTAATATTTCAGTTTGTCAAAATTATTAGTTAGTGACCATAACTTATTATATGGTTGGCTTTTATACTTGCTAGCAGATGTTCATAAAGAGATGTGTGAGTGAGAGGTAACCGGTTATGCGGTTAATCTTTCATCTGAATCATTCTGCTAATTTAGTCTCTCTGTAGGTCTTGCTGAATTTGAAACAGTATATTCCGTGATGGTTTATTACTTGCAGCGCAACATTAGGAAAGAGCCCGTCCGTTTGTCGAAGTCTGTTGCGTATGGATAAATAGACTTGTTTGCTTTGCATTTCAGCTTTCAGTTTCTACCTTGGGGACACTTTGATTCCTCCAGTGATAGAGCCCGACTTTCGGCCTTCAAAGTTTGGCTTATGTTCACATTAGACAACTTTTATCCACGAATCGAGCTAAATTGCTAATATAGTTTTAATATAAATGTGATCGTCAAAAAAGGCGAATCCGCTTTTTATTGAAAGCTGAAGGCACTTCGTGACAGTTATTTTTAATTTTGGTAATATAAACCCAGAACTCAAAAGGCCTCTGATAGAAGGAGAGAATAGCAAAAAGTTTATAGAACGGACAGAGAAATAGACGTGAGATATGATTTAGCTATCTGAAATAGAACTGGCCGAACAACTCCAATACGGTTGCACTTTTAACAAGACAAACTAGCACACTTGCTTGGCCTTTTGCTAGTCCAAACTTTCACAACTCCGTAGAGAGCCCGGCTCCACAAGTCTGCACAGAAACAGTCACTTGAAGTAGGCCTGCCTCCTCCCCTCTCTCTCTCTCTCTCTCTCTCTCTCTCTCTCTCTCTCTCTCTCTCTCTCTCTTCCTTTCTTCAGGAGCCCTACATCTTCTTTCTCCCTTCAAGCCACCCACAGAGCAGGCCGCCCACCCGACTGCACCAGGGATCACCACTATGACTGCGCTTCTCACATAGGGTTAGTGACCTTTAGCCAAACTTATACACTGATATCTCCATCTTCAAATAACCTGGGCTATTACAATCTAATTTAATAGCCTTAATGTCCGAAACCCAACTTGACATAAATCTCTCCTGCTCCACATCAATGAGCGTCTAAGTGAGAATAGTGATCACACTATGTGTACACAAATCTCCATGTGTAGAATAAACGCTTGCAAATCTTTCAGATATGATCCTTCTAAATGAAGTTGGAAACAGAAAATAACAAAAGAACAAAAGCCGATTTAAGGACAAATGTGACACTCTAAAATAAAGTAAAAAGTAAAGAAGTTAGTACTACTACTACTACTACTACTATCCCCTGAATTCAGACGCAAAAAAAACAAGGAAAAAATCGCGAAGGTCGTCACATCGGACATACCTCCCAAACTGAGGCAGAAAGTGATACTATCTAGTGTCGTCCCCAATAACTACAACCGCCACTAGATGCAAAAGTCAAACCAAACAGGTCCACCTCCATAGCTGGCTGAGGAGGAGTAGAAATATAATTTCACCAATTTATATGTGATTTACATTCCGCGCCCCCAGTTCATCCTAAAGATATTCATTTGGTTTGAGATCGAAGCTCTGTATCGCAAATGCAATCTTCCGATGTTATGTTTTTCAACGGCTGCTAGTTTATTGTTATTTATACGCGATATTAAAAAGATGCCTCTAACTCTTAAAAATATTGATATACGTTTATCATTCGACTAAAAGTCACTGGACGCTTGTATTTAGAAGCAGAAAATGTGTTCATTCAAATAAATTAATAGTGTATTGCCTCGCCATTGTACTTAATAACTGTTTTCAGCGTGTTGTGGAACGCTGTACTAATTTTTAGAGGAAACTAAGGCCATGGAAAATTAAGGCAAACCGTCCAAAGCATATAAAGTATTCTTCGGCAGTTTGTCTGTTTGCTGGACAAATACCCGAGTTTCTAGCGGATAAAACCCATGTAAACTTTGGCTAAGACCGACTAACTCGGCCACGTTTAGAAAAAAAAAAAAAAAAATCTTGCAGGAAATTGGCAGAATTGATTTGCGATTCCTTCTTTTGGTTTCTGAAAAAAAAAAAATAAAATAATAATAAATAAATAAATAAAATAAAAAAATAAAAAAATAAACGATTAGCTTATCAAAACCTTGTGATCATTTATTATTAGTGAATTCTCCCAGGAAGCGAATTATTAATTTCTTCCAGCAGTTCATTCTGAAGTATAGACTGACATAGCTTGCATTAGAAACATCTACCTAGTACCTGGTTGCCCCATCTTTAGCACGCACCACGGCTTGGATACGTCTTGGCATATGCTCCACAATCTGTTGAACGCTTACCACCAGTCGGGTAACTCATGCCATCCGCACTGCATATCACGGTTGTCAGCTTTTCAATGATGCTAGATCCACGCACATAGTTTAATAGTGCATAGTGTTGTGGGAAAGGCGTTCTACACATCTGCGCCATATAAACTCTCTGGAGACAAACAGTATCAGTGTGAAAGCCGGAAAGTGTTATGTGTTGTATATGAAGTATTGTGTTGGGCTCTGTTGTGTGTTCTGGCTTTTTGCCGCAGGGCCCCTAGTGGGAACCCAAGTTGCCCGCACACACCACTAGGAGATAGTCAGGCTGCCCATAATTCTCTGGCTGGTCTTTGCCAGGGTCGCCTGAGCTTTCTGTAAAGAGACAAAGTAAAAAAAAAAAAGATAAGGGTCCAGGATGTACTGAAGAGAGTGAAGGAAAGGGGATATAGATAGAGCGACGGAGGATGTAAGGGAAGGCATCCTCCGTGGGATAGGTGGGATTTCTCCCACCTAGGCAGAAAATGGAAGAAGAGGGCTCTCGAGAGGGTGGGAAAGACAGCCACGTATCAAGGGAGACCCGTGAGATCGTCAGGTGACTTGGAAACAGTCGACGTGAAACTACCGGGGTTAGAAATTCAAACGACCTGAGTGTCAAGTCCAGTAGGTGGAAATGGTCACAATCAAGATGACGATAGTCACAGTCTGGTTAAGACAGACGAATCTGGTGAAATAGTTGAGAAGAGGATGTCGGTCAGTGTGCATTGGTTCCAGGGCGTTGTACCAGTGATCTTCTTCTGGTAAACAGATCATGGGCGAAGACAGAGAAAGCGCGGTACTAGTCTTCCTCTTTGATCAAAAGATGTTCATTTTCTCGAGGCAAGGGATGTATTATGAGCAATATACGCAGGTCCTCGTAGAGGGGTCAAACATAGAATAAGTGATCTCAGTCTTTGTTTTCATCGCAAAGGCAGCGAGGGTCATCCACGATATTCATAGCGGAAAGTTTGTGATTCATGGATCCATGGCCTGTTATCAGGAATGTGGTGTATAAACCCTGGCTGTACCATGCTAGAGCTTTAGGATATATCGGGGCTATTTGAGGTAACATTTGTTTTAGTGATGGAGCCTTTGGGGCGGTATTCCATCTGTTTTTCCAGGCGTTAAGAAGGTGGACTGTAAGGCGTTTTTTTTTTTCCCCTCTTTTGTGTTGGTGTTTGCTGGATTAGTAGTGAAATCCAGGATGGTGGTAGGGGGCCGCTTGGTGAGCTGGTAGAGCACGCCTTTGCGAATTACCTCCAGGTCCAGAGGAAAACTCCCGCCAGAACTTGGAGCACTGGGTTGCTCACTGTGCAGCAGGCACGGGTGATGGTGAGAAGGATATTACGCTGAATGGAGGTGAGCTTTCTTTGATTGCCAACAATGAGTGCACGATGATATCAGAGGCCTGCACAGTAGGTTATACACTGTGGTGCCACTTTATTAGGTACACCCCTACTGTGCACACAAATGGTTTGTCACACAACGTTGCAAGTCACATGACTACAGTTGTGGATATAAATGCAGCAGAACAACCTTTCTAGTACATATTAGTTAAGCGTACAAACCGTAGCAAGAATGGGGAAAATTAGTGATCTAACGGACTTCGAACGTGGCTTGGTAGTAGGTGCAAGACGTGCTGGACAAAGCATCTCTGAAACGGCAGTTCTCCTGAACTTTTCACACGCTACAGTTTCAAGAGTGTATCGAGAATAGTGCAACGAACAGAAAACATCCTCTCAACGGCACTTCTGTGGAAGAAAATCGCTTGTTAATGAGAGAGGTCAGAAAATGATGGATAGAATTGTGCAAGCAAACAGACGGGCCACAATGTCGCACATCACGTCAGAATATAACCTTGGTACGCAGAACAAAATATCGCAACGGACCACTAGTCGCACTTTGTCGCGAATGGGCTACAACAGCCGACGGCCACATCGCGTACCTTTGTTATCAATGAAGAACAAGAGATCACTCCTCCTGTGGGCACAGCAACATCAGCACTGGACTATCGAGGATTGGAAAACAGTTTCTTGGTCTGATAAGTCGAAGTTCCTGGTGCATCATGTTGATGGAAGACTCAGAATTTAGCATTAGCATTAGTAGAGGCATTTGATGCAAGAAAGCAAGCTTATGCAGCATCAGCCCAAAAAAAAATAAATAAATAAAAATAAATAAATAAATAAATAAATAAAATAAATAAAAAAATAATAAATAAATAAAAAATAACCACTTCCACTTCACCCCTCTGTTCTTTCGAAATACCTGTCCAGCTGAGCCTTAAACTTATTTAGGCTATCAACTTCCACGACAAGGGATGGAAGTCTATTCCACCAACCAACCACCCGCTGGCTAAAGGCAAATTTCCTCACATCTATCCTACATCTGTCTTTTCTCAATTTGAATTTATGCCCTTTCAGGTGATTATTCTGAGCAAGAGGAAGAATCCCATCAGCATTGCTCAAACCATTCAAGGCTTTATACACCTCTATCAGATCACCTCGCCCGTGCCTAGTCTCCAGACACTGTAATTTGCAAAACTTTAGCCTTTCTCCGTAAGAGCACCCCTTTGTTCCATTCACTAATCTTGTTGCCCTTCTCTGTACTCGTTCCAGCATCTCTACATCCTTCTTGAAATGAGGCCTCCAGACGAAAACAACATGAATCCATGGACCCATCATGTCTGACGACTATTGTGAAAGGTGGTGGGACAATGTTATGGTGTAGGAAATGTTTTCTTGACACACGTTGGGTCCATTGATACCCATAGATTCACGTCTGAATACCACATCATACCTAAACATCGTTGCTGACCAAGCGAATCCGTCCATGTTGACAGTTTATCCTTAGTCAGGTGGTTACTTCCAGCTGGATAATGTGCCGGTGCACAAAGGTCGAATCACTATGAAATGGTTCCAGGAACATGACAATGACTTTTATTTGCTGCAGTGGCCCGCTCAGTCCACGGATCTCAAACCTATTGAACATCTTTGGGATAAGCTGGAAAGGGCTATTCGCTGCAGGCGAACAGCCCTTTCTATGTCATCCCAACAGCCTGCCGAATCTTAAGGAACTGCGTGACACACTCATGTCTGCATGGTACCCCATTCCTGCACAACGTTTTCAGCATCTTGTTCAATCTATGCCTAGACCAATTCAGGCTGTTTTGAAGGCTAAAGGAGGTTCAACACGCTACTAGGTAGGTGTACCTAATGAAGTGGCAGCACAATGTAGATCCAAAAAAAAAAAAAAAAAACAACAACAACAAATTATGATATTAGGGTCCCCTGTAAATGATTACATCTACCCATATATTCATTTTATTTGTAAATTGCGTGTGTTCTCTGGTTGAGCTGCCTGTTTGCTGGACGAAAAAACACCAGTTTCTGTGGGAGAAAACCTTGCTATCTCCGCCTGAGACCGACTAACTCAGCCATGGAGTGAAAAAAGCGCACCAAAGTTCCTCGTGTCATCGACTGTTAGATCTACGCACAACTATTATTTTTAGGCCTCCCGAATAATTAAATTCATCTGCCGTGCTGTGTGTCTTATGTCTGTTAATTGCGTGCGTGTGTTCTATGGTCCATTTGTCTGTTTTGCTAGACAAAAAACCCCAGTTTCTGGGGCAAAAAAAACCCATTGCTATCTACGCCTGAGACCGACTAACTCAGCCAGAGAGTGAAAAAAGCCCATTAAAGTTCTTCGCGTCATGGACGGGATTCGAACCCGGGCCTTTTCCACCGTGTGGGGAGGACGGTGACGCTACCACTGTGCTATCGCGCAGACAGATCCACCGGCATAGTGTTTTGTGGAAGGCGCTACCGGTGGTTTCCCACATCTGCGCCATAGTACTTTGTGAAGAAATACGGAATTTCTGTAAAAGCCAGAAAAAGTGTAATGTCTGATTTGTGTCAGAGTAGTGTTATGTTCTGTTGTTATGTCACTGGCTTCTTGGCCGTAGTACCCCTAATAGGACCTCGCGTTGTCCGCCACTACCACTGGGAGGTGAGCCAGGCTGCCCATAATACTCTGGCTAGCTTCTACCAGGGTCGCCAAAGATTACCGACAGAGATCAAGTTAAAAAAAAAAAAAAAAAAAACGAGGGAGGTAGCTAAAGAGGGGGAAGTTAAAGAGGGAAGGAAGAAAGACGTGGAAAGAAGGCGTCCTCCAGAGAGACGGAAGTAGGGAAGGAATGAAGGTTGGAGCCCCTGACCTGGGGAGCCGACCCACCCAGGGCCAAGGAAAGAAAAAAGATTGCAGGGTAACAGTTACCCTGCAAAGAGGTGCCATATGGCGTTCACACCCGAAGGCGTTTGTAGCACGTGACCCACCTTCCAGTATACAGTGCAAATTCATCCCACACCCGAAGGTGTCAGCAGGGTTTGAAGTTAATCCTACCCCGGATGGGGTTTGCAGCGTATCGTACTCCGGCAGAGGCATTAGTTTATCCTACCCCGTAAGGGTCTGCAGTGCGTTTAGGTGGATTCCCTTTGTACTACTGTCGAACTAGGAGATTGTTGTCTGATTAGTACGTCTGAGTTGGAAGGTTGATTGAGCAAACTCGGTAAGGGCACGATAGTAGAGCTCATCTTGCAGAAATAGATGTTCCTGATGGTGTAGGTTTCCGTGTGTTTTTTGTGATCAGTCTTGTCCTGTAATCCTCATAATAAGGACAGTAGTACATTACATGCTCCCAGCTTTCAGGTTGTCCGCATGTGCAAAGTGGGTTTTGTTCGATGCCCAGATCTGTTAATTTTTTCCTGAAAGGGGTCCGTGTTCAGTAAGTAAGAATGTTACTTGGAGGCCCGGTGAAAACCAGGGAGGAGATTTTGGGTCTTTCTGGGGAACAGAAGGTATGAAAAGTTTGGTAATAGCTCCTCTGCTTATGTCATCCCATGCGTCTTGCCAAATTTCGACGAGTTTGTTTGCAATACGTTTTCTCTCTCTTTTGGGATCGTTGGCCAGATCAAGGTGGATATCAAGGATCTCGGAGGGAATACCTCTCTTTAGTCTTTGAAATAGGCCTCTCTTGATCACCTCAAGATACAGGAGTAGATATCCTGCGAAGACTTGAAGGGCCGGCGTATTAACAGTGCGACAGGCTCTAGTAACTGCGAGGAGCATAACTCTCTGAATTGAATCCAACTTAGCTTTATTTTGCTGGATGTTGTCTGTGGTACACCACACTGCCGCACCGTAGCAGACAATTGGCAAGAAGTTGGTTTCATAAATTAGTGCAAGTGCCCTTCGTTTAAGGCCCGAGTCTGCCCTACTAATTCTGTCAATTAGTGCCGTGTATTTCCTAATTTTGGTTGCGACATGAACGAGATGCGGGTAAAATGTCAACTTCATATCGAGGATGATGCCTAAGTACTTTATTTCAGGGAACAATTTTATGGGTGCACCATTAATTTTTATGGTTGGCTGAAGCGATCCCTTGAGCAAAATAGACTTGGTTTTCTCACCAGAAATAGTGAGCCGGTGTGTGGAGGCCCAGTTCTGGAGCTTTCTAAGGGCCAGATTGGTATTGACTTATAACTGGGCTCGAGAACAAGCACAGAATACCAAGAGTAGGTCGTCTGCAAAGGCCAAAGGCACAGCACACTCATGGTCCATTTCCAGGAACTCGTCCAAGACAGTGGGCCAGAAGAATGGTCCAAGGACAGAACCCTGAGGACAACCCTGGGTGACTAGCCTGGAGACTTGCTGGTACTTAGAGATGAGCATGATCTTCCGCTGATTGAGGTATGAGGAAATGCATCTGTAAAGATTGAGAGGAGTTTTGGCATGTCTAAGCTTCCTGAGGATGCTTGGCCACCACAGGCGATCAAAAGCACCAGCAAAATCCACTATGATGGTAAGGGAGTATTTTACAGGGCTAATTTTCGCCGAAGCGATGAGGTACTGAAGAGCATCCTCCGTGCCAGTTCCATGTTTGAATCCGAATTGGCGGGAGGATGCCAGGTTTGATTCTGTGTAGTGTCTTTCCATCTGAGTGTGTAGAAGCCTTTCAGGGAGTTTGGAGAGGACAGGAAGCAAGGCAATTGGTTTGTAAGAGTTTGGAATTTCTGGAGGTTTTTCAGGACCTTTGATGACAAGTTTTATATTAGCCTCCTTCCAGATTTTGGGAAAGTATCCAGACTCAAGACAGTTGTTGAAGGTAACCAGTAGGTGGTGAGGAAATCTTTCAGCAAAGTTTTTTGAGACATCCATCTCAAGAAGATCATTTCCAGGAGTTTTATTGTCTTTGGTTTTGTGAAGAGCAGTTTTAAGTTCCTCCAATAAAAAGGGCGCTTCAGTTTGATCGGTTGCATATTCCTCGTTCCTGGTAATAACACATTGTTGATTAGCAGACATTGGGGTCGCTTTCATTCGGAAAGACGAAGTCCAAAGTATGGTTGACGGATTCTTCCCAAGTTAGGGTGACTGAACCATCTGGTTTCAGTGTTGAACACAGGACTTCTCCCCTGGGGAGTTTGTTGGTCACGATATGGTATACCACTCCCCAGGGCTCGCTGTTACCCATTGAGGAAACCAATGTCAGAACTTTTTCTTGGATTTTCTGATATTATCTGTGTAGGCATTTCGGAGCAATCTGTAGGTTTCTCTGGCAGCGTCAATTTCGGGGAGAGGTAGTGAAGCACGAGGCTTCTCGAAGACCTTGCGGGCATGATGTACTGCTTTTCTTTGGCTGTCCAATTCGGGGTTCCACCATGGGACAACAGTGCGAAAAGGTTTACGTTTTGGAACAGCAGTAGAGCAAGCTTGCTGGATACTTTTGGTTAGTGTTATTGCATTATTTTCAGGAGTGGTTTGGGTCAGGATGATAGGATTGGTAGGTAGCAAGTCTTCAAGAACTTAGTAAAAGCGGTTCCAATCCGCTTTTTTGGTACAATACCTGATGACATCTCGGGGAATAGGGGGGGGGGGCATGATCAACAGAGCGACACAAGGAGAAGGCTCTGTGGTCAGAGGTCGTCCAACCATCATTAACTTTCCAGTTGGTAAATTTACTTGCAGTGGATGGCGAGGCTATGGTCACGTCAATGGTGCTCTCCCAGAGGGTACTGTTGAAGGTTGGAAGGTTTCCAGGCTGGTTTAAGATGCGGAGATTGGATGACATAATGTAGTTTCCCATTTCTTCACCATTTCTAATGCCTGTGCGGTCTGGTGTTGTGCTGTGCCACATTAGAGAGCGACAATTTGCATCCATTGCAATGAGAAGTTTACCCCCTGGGAGAACATAAAGAGCTGTCTGTATTAAATTTATAGAGTGTGAAATGGCTTGTCCTGGTTTACTGTAGATGGAAAGAAAAGACCCAAAGGCTGAGTTTATATGAGCACATGCACTTGTGGGTGTGCAAAGGGTTGAAATCTGAGTAACTGAGACTTCGGTGTTTCTTACTGCGATTGCTGCCCATGGTGCCTCCGAAGTAGTTTGTATTATCTTGTAGTGGTTGGGATATCCTATGATTTTTCTCATGTGTGAGTAAGTTTCCTGTAATAGTATAATGTAGCTTCGTTTGTGCCTCCTGGTTGGGAGGGGATTTCTCGCTTAGGTTGTGGGGTATACCGCTTGCTATCTTCCTTAAGGCCTGGTAGAGTGCTGCTGTGTGTTTCTCGAAATAATTCTTCAGGTTAGCAATTGCTGTTTTCTGTTGCTCGATGAGGTCTATCAGCCCTCTTCCTCCTTCTTTCTGAGCTATTTTTAAGTCTCTCCACTGCTAACTTCGGGTGGTGTTGGCGGCTCTTGGTCATCATTGTCCTTGTCTTTCGCATGATATCCTCTAGCTCGGTGTTAGTCCAATCTATGACACCGAAGGAGTATGTTAGCACTGGGATTGCATAAATGTTCATGGCTTTAACTGTGTTCCCTCTGTTCAGCTTTGCTTTCAGCAGACTTCTGAATCTCTGATGGTATTTTTCGAACAGGCAGGCCTTAATTTCCATTTGTTGTAACTGCTGAGCCTGCATCATCCCCAAGCATTTGTAGGCCTCTCCCTCTGCCATGGCTTCGATCTCTTTACCAGTCTGCAGCTGGTAGTTTCGGATGACTAATTTTCCCTGGTGCAATCCGTGGATCTTGCATTTGTCTAAACTAAATTCCATCCTGATGTCCTTGCTGAATTCTTCTGTGATCCGGAGTAGTTGCTGGAGATGCTTCTGGGTTGCCGCGTGGAGCTTGATGTCATCCATGTACATCAGGTGTGTGAGGGTGTACAGGTTCTTTCTTTAAGGTTATATCCGTATTTGCTGCTGTTGAGCATGGTGGATAGCGGGCTAAGTGCTAGACAGACCCACAGTAGGTTCAGGGCATCTCCCTGAAAGATTCCTCTCCTGATGAGGATTGGACTGATTGCGATGTTAGAGACCTTAATGGTGGTACTCCATTTGGCCATCGTTTCTCCTAGGAAGTTTGTCACTATCGGATTGACTTTGTAGTTGTTCAGCGTCTCTGTTAGCCAGCTATAAAGTATGGAGTCGAAGGCCTTGCGGTAATCGATGTAGGCGGTGTACAGGTTGTGGCGATTCTTGTAGGCTTGCTCTACAGCCGCCGACAAAAACTGCCGACAAAACTGACAAACAATACCGACAAAACAACGGAAACAAAACGGTACAGATGGACTTTATTCAAAAATGGCAACGTAGCACTGGCTGCCATGATGCAGATGCATCACTGCCAAAGTTGGAACACAGGGAAGAAGTGGTCCTCAGTAGGAGGTATGGCCACCCCTAATGTCGATGCAGGCTTTGCACCGCCTGTCCATACTTAGAAAAATTTTGTTCATAAGTTCTTGCGGTAACATCGTACATTCCTCTGCCAGTGCCATCTTCACCCGATGAACATTTTCTGGTGGGTGTGGACGTGCCGCTAGGCATCTCCCCAGAGCGTACCATATATGTTCGATAGGATTTAGATCGGCGGAAACGGGCAGGCCAATCCATACGAACAATGTTCTCACTTTCCTAAAGCATATCAACAGCTGCATGCGATGGGGTGTGGCGTTATCATCCATAAACACGAACTCGGTGCCAATGGCACCTCGGAACAGATGCACATGGGAAAGGATTACCTCAGTACAGTAGCATGCAACGGTTACAGTACCGCCTTCCAGTATCTGGAGTTGTGTACGTCCATCCAAGATAACGCCTCCCCAGACGAGAACACCTCAACCACCATATCGATCCCTTTCAGTGATGTTTGTGAGGTGATACCGTGTGCCAACTTCTCGCCAGATTAGCTGACGTCCAGAATCGCTGCTGAGACTGAATCTACTCTCATCAGTAAAGAGTACCTTAAGTAAAGATTTTGTGGTTGTAACCTTTAGAAATAGTATTGATCCTTAAGTTTTGCACATCAGTTATCACTATATGCGTATTTCTGGTTGCTAAAAATAATAGCCAAAACGTTACGAGGCTTATTTCAGTCTTCATTAGAAACATTTGTTATGATTTTTCCTTTTTTTAATTAGGTATATAAAATCTGTGAGTTCGTATTGGGAAAAAAAAAATGTTAATCGGATGATCTCAACTGACCTTGAAATTCACAAGATCTTATTTTGGTGTTCTGGCCTACAGATTCTGAGTAGATAATGAATTGAAACTGAAACAAGGACATATCCCGCCTTCGAATTGTTTTTTGGAGGTAACAATTTTCTTATGCTGTTATCCTTCCCTCTCCATCTGAGAAGCGAAAAGAAAAGGGCCTCAATAAACTTACCTTTTTTTTTTAAATATTAAACTTTTAAAATTATCTTTTATTATGTAAGGCGATATGTAGAAGTGTCAACAAAGGAAGAATGTTTTATAACTGTGTAAAAAGACCTAGTTTGGAGAAAGGAGGTACCTGAGAAGTGCAAGATGGTATTCTATAGAGCTTATTGTGTACCAGGTGGATGAGAATCGTGGGTAATGCGGGAGATGGATATTATCAGAATACAAGCGATGGAAATTAAGTTTTTCAGAGGTGTGTTTGTGGAAAGGCTAGAAGAGAGGTAAAGAAAAAAATACAGCCATTCGGGAGGAAGTGAGAGAAGAACGATATTGAGAGGAACAGACTGAAATGGTTTGATCATATAAAGAGAGAGAGAGTAGAGAAAAGCAGACTGCCAAAGAGGATGTCAGAAATGAAAATGAAGGGGAAGAGACCAAGAGGAAGGCGGAGAAGAGGATGGCAAGAAGAGGAATTAGCTGGGGAGAGAGAGAGAGAGAAATGGTGGGAAGATAGAACTAAATAGAGAAGACTGATTTCCTTATCGATCTGGCAAGAAGCTGGAACAATAGTGGATTAGTATGTATAGGATTGACTTAAAATAAACCTTTTTTTTTTCTAAAAGTACAATGCGATCATTTTAAATGAGAACCCATGTAATATTGACTTAAAGAGTTGTAGAAACTTCAGCTTTACAGGTGGCGTTCTTTATTCCATGCATGGTATCGCCATCTGTGACAATGAATGGGCAAACCTATGAACCCCCATGTGCAATGCAAGCAATAAATGAATATGATATTTAGAATAAACGTGTATTCATGGTGGAACATTACCTCAAAACAGTTGTGTAGAACTTCTCAACGTGATTTTTGTAAGCAGTTTTGATGTCGTAAAGTAACATTAAAATCTGCGATATGGTAGAATTACAACGACTTCCAAACTTGGATGCCATCGTAATTGTCCTGCACATTGCGATACAGTTTCTACGGCGATCTTGTCGAACCTCACGTCTGTCATTAAGGTTCAAGCTGAGCAATATCAATGGTCTATAAAACATGTCTCCTACCATTACTATGAAGTAATTTTGACTCCCTTATGATAGACCCAGAGAAATTCTGTGAAGTAGCAGCACAATATGGATCAAAAATACCTATATATTTGTATAGGAAACCTATATATTTGTTCAATTATCTCTTACCAATTAACGACAACCACTACCTCTAAAGGAAGTAATCGAATTTGTTGATTTCAATGAATTTGCTATAAAGTTGCACTATGTACATCTGATCTGTTTCTGTTATAACGTGCTGTGAATATTATTAGTTGACGTAGTTAAGTCAACATGGGTAGTGGCATGCACTAATAAAAGCAATACATTTCTCCATTGTAGAAGCGCCTTTTATTTGGAATGGTGCACTACCAAGGCAACTCGTGGTAAAGTTTCACAATATGAGGTCGATGTACTAAGTAGCAAACCCAGTTTTACTCATTTATAGCTATGCACAGAAAGAGGCTATGCCTCACATGTACATTAGCCTCCAGTTGTCGATATTGAGTATATTTCACCAACTTTTATTATTTGTTATTGAAAGGAGCTCATTGCATGTAGATTTTTATTCAATTTATTTACAAACTTCATCAATTTGTATTAACTTTCTAATATTTATTCTTCATTTCTTAGATAACTTCATAATCGTGTGCTAATAAGTAAGGCCGCCGTAGCCTAGTGGTCAGGCGCGCGGGTGCATAAGTACACGTGCCTTGAGTGACCGGGGTTCAAGCCCCGTGACTGCTGAATACGGTGCTGTTTCTTGTATTCTGTGTATCTTGTAAACTCCTCTGACCGTTTGGTCGTCCCGGAGTATAAACAGAAAATTTATTTATTTTATTTAAATGAATTGTTTGTTGTAAATATAATGTTCCATTGACAATCCTAGTCACCATTCTGTATCAGAGTAGTACCATATATATGGTAAGAATAAACCGATAGTTCATTCATTCATAGTAGTGGCTACACCACTAAATGTATTTCAGGTTTCTAAAGCATCTCTTCCTTTCTGGATTAATGTATGTTAATTTAGTACAACTGATTTAATGCTAGTGGAGTAAGCATTTTCTCCATAACATCGATTGTTTCCTCTGAGATTGACTGGATTAAACAGAAAGAGTTATTGTGTTGATCGTATATTTATTTAGCATGAAATAAATCAATTCAGGTAGCAGGTACTCGTATTCTCATCGCTAGTAAAAAAAATCAATTTCCCAAATCGCAGCAATAATTCTACAAGAATTAGTACAGCACTAAGCGCAAAACGTTTAAAGCTATTTATTTCGACCTTTGACAAGGTCCAACGTTTCGAAATTCTAAAACATATTCTCTTTATTGATAATATGAAAAGCAAAGTACTGTAGTACCACTACGGGATAAGAATAACCGAAAATATCAACGGGGAAACAATTCTTATTACCACATTGTTTACCTATCAACAGTATGTAACAACTTGCAGGTCATATTCCACTCAACATGGTGACTTATTGAAAGCTGCATATGATACGATATTTCTTCCTCTTTTCAAATCCTAAAGATAATATTCAAGTTAGAGCGGCAGATGAAGAGTAACAAGGTACTCCCCTTTCACGTATTTCTTTCCTTTCCTCGAAATGAGCCAGCCAACTCAAGCCAGACTTGACGTTTCCTACGTTACCCTTCAGCAGTTCCCAACTCTCCAGAAACACACGCTAACACGTCACAGCCGACTTTAGAACAACGACTGTGTTGTCTGTGTTCAAACGGTAAGCACGACGCACGGTTTCGACTTACCAGCTTGCACGGGGTGGGAATTTGTTTACTTAGGTGGGTGATGAAGTGTACGCATGCGTGACTGTTGCCCTTTTTATGCGGTGAAGAAACACTGACAAGATCGGGTAATGCTTCGTTTAGTTTTTCGTTTTAGAGAGAGAGAGCAGAACAAAAAAAAAAGTTCTTTGAACTGCTACTCTTTAATAGTTTACGTTTTAGTCTTGGGATGTCCGACACTCATTTCTCCTAGGGAAATAGGAACTTCTGTAATACTGTAGAGTTACAAGACTGAAAGGAAACGACGGGGTTAGGGAGGCGACTGATCCTTTTTCAGAGGAAACAGCCTTGGAATGGCCAACGTTCATTCCCCAAGAAGGAACAGGAACTTCTGTAGATACGTGCATGTTCGCGTACACACCTACACAGATCGAGAGAGAAGGCGAAATCAAAGCCGTAGGATGGCCCACGTTGAGTTTTCCCGAAGGAACAGGGATTCAGGAAAGCGACGGGCTCACATCTTTCAGAAGTCGGTGCGTGATTTGAGTGACGTTGTTGAATTGCTACCAGACATTTACGAAACGTTTATTTTTTTTAAATTTTTTCAAAGCCCAGTAAGGAATATTGCAAAATTACAATCTGTTTTTTGTAAGAACATTCTAGTAACTTTCGAAATTGTGAAAGTTTTTAGCAGTTTATTTATATTTCTCACCCACATGCTCGCAGTCCTCAAAATCAGGCGAAAAAGTTGAGAAAATGCATTGGAATTTATATGCATATGACAGACTTACTGAAATAGAGTAAAGGTTAATTTCTTATGCATAGAATGGTTTAAGAGTAAAACCAATTTGATGTTTAATTTCCGAAGGAAACGCAGTAGAAATAGGTTTTTTATTGACGAAAATGTACAATGTAATGTTGCAGTGAAAGATATTTGTTGAAGAAGAGATGGAGAATCAGTAATATCGTTATGATATTGTATACAAAACAAAGTTACCTATCGGAGAGAAGATTTTGGAACGGTGGCAAAGTAATTCGTAGTTTCCCCGGAGAAAGGCAAGATGATATTGAAAGTATTAAGACTTTGAATTTGATTTTAATGCACTCTAGTCGTTGAGATAGGTATTCATGTTGGGGGAGGCTGATAATATCAAAGACTGAAGTATACAATAAACTGTTTATGCGCCAGATGTGCTACTTGTCATGAAATATCATGTACAAAATTTACCTAGAAATGTCAACGCGAGAGACATCTCATACAATTTATATGAGTTTCTAATCACGGTTTAACAATTAAACAGTTATCTCATACAAGTTCTGATACACGTATTCACATGTAAATGTACTTTAGTTGAAGATCCGAATTACGGTTCAGGTATTTTGCATTTGACACTACCTCATAGCTTTTGCATTTGACAATACCTCATAAGTTAGTTTGTGGCAGAACGTACGGGTAGTAAAGAATGTAATACAGTACTAATACATGTTTTTTTATTTATTTTTTTTTTTATAATCAATTTGGCGGTATCTGGTAAGTGACGATGTTTTCATTTTGGGAATCTGGTTTGCGGCCATTGATTTGGCGGGTTTAATAAGCCCTCGTTTTTTTAAATGATATTTTTGCGAGTTAAATTACCGTATTATTCAAAAGTAATTATGATTTCAGCTAGAAAAGGTGAGCGTAACATGTTTCAGGATACCATCACTGATGGAGAATTGTCATTGGCGATTCACTTGGAGTCATTGCCTTTTTGCTTGTATTCGCTGCCGCACGTATGCAGAAATTTCTCTAGCTGATGGAGGTTCGGTATACTGCTATGCGAGATTGAGTATCTGAGAAAATGAGTTGGTACCTTAGAGCAAAATCAAACGGGTTATTGGTTGAAAGGGGGGGGGGGCTGACAAAGACTCGTGTGTTTAATTTTTCTCCGGACGACGTCCTCCAAGTCTGGTCCTGGGATTTGATCTTCGGAGAAAAATGCTATAGTTCCGCAGGAGAAAGTCTTACCGTAACCTGATCATAAATTCAAATTATGGGGAAAGAGGTATAGACTGGGCTGTCGGAAGGGTGCTTTTAGCTAGCGAGTTATTAGTTAACTACCATCATGGGTAACTGAGGCTGACAGTTTGGTGAAATTCAAAGGCCATCTGATCGGTACCTACATGAAGAGTGAAACACATTGGTACTCTTTTTTTTTTTTTTTTTTTTTTTTTGGTTGGGCTTGCTCCTTGTACCTTATCGTTAATATTAATAATAATAAGATTCTTTATTAACATAAATTTTATACAATAGTGATTCCTTGCACAGAAAGCCAGAGGAATCTTACAATTCGTTGTTTATACAAGTGCTTTTGTTTCATAAAAAAAAATAAATAAATAAAAATTTAAAAAAAAAAATAAATAATAATAATAACTAAATAATAATTAATAGATCAAAGCATAGATGATAATCAAAATGTAAAAATGAAGTAGTAATTACAGCGAAAAAGGACTACAAGTTGAGCAGAACATGAAATGACATCGGCTAACTAAGATCGGCACTTACATAAATGTCCTTTACAAACAGCAAGATAGGACAAGATGCCATCGCGATATGCCTTGTCTATAGTCCACAGGTCGATGCCGATGTTGAACGAGTTGAGAGTGTCCAGAGTTACATTAGGGAAGTATCTCTTGAAATTCTGTAACCGCTGGAGCCTTGAGCACAAGGATGGGGTACAACGGAGATGTCTGCCTGGCAAACGCCAACCAACCGTGTTCCAGATATTGATGTGATCCTGCTTAGCTGAGCACAGATGAAGGAATGACTTTATTTTTAGCACATGGGCTCTGTGGACTATGGGACTCTGTGGGACTCTGTGGGACTCTGTGGGACTCTATGGGACTCCGTGGACCATGGGCTCTGTGGACTATTGCAGGTTGCAGCAGAGAGTAGATTTAGATGTTGTGTAGATCTGGTGCGACCACAAGTTGGCCCACTTCAGCACCCAGAATTCGAGGCTCCATAGTTTCCTGTGGCTGGTGGGTGGTGCCGCCGACCAAACTTCCACGGCATAGGAGAGTACACTACAGAAGTAAGTTGCCAGGTACTTCTTGATTATTTTCTTATTGTGCGTTTTGCACAGATCAATTTTCATTCCCCAGAATGCTCCCAGGGCTTTGAAGTACTGAGCTCGGATTTGTTTTTTATAGGTGAGGTTGGCATCAAGGATTACTCCTAGGAATTTGACACTGTCTATGGGAGTCAGAACATTTCCTGCCAATTCCGGAAGTAGAGAAGATGCAGTATCAGCAGAAGTCATCCGACTTGGCATAAAGATGAGATAGTTTGACTTCTCTGGATTGACTGACAGGCCAAAAAATTTAGCATACTTACAGAATGTATTTAGGTAGCTGTTTACAGATTCAGAGGCGGTTTGTCTTTCTTGTGAAGGACCAACATGGCGTTTGCATGGCAAGTAAAAAGGCCGCCGTAGCCTCGTGGTCAGGCGCGCGGGTGCATAAGTACACGTGCCTTGATTGACCGGGGTTCAAGTCCGTGACTGCTGAATACGGTGCTGTTTCTTGTTTTCTGTGTATCTTGTAAACTCCTCTGACCGTTTGGTCGTCCCGGAGTATAAACAGAAAATTTATTTATTTTAAGTAGCAAACAATATCATCAGCATACGATAAGAAAGCTGGAATTTGATTCATTAGTGGAACGAATATTGCTGCAAATAACAAGGCTGAGAGAGAACCGCCTTGTGGGATCCCTACTTCGACGCTTTTATTGACTGTAATGCCATCGCCTTTGAAGTGAAGCATTCTTCTAGATAGCAAATTGTTGAAGATCTCGAGCATATTTCCGGATATCCCGTAGAATCTCTCAAGTAAGGCAAGAAGGGGTGTTGTTTGGACTGAGTCGAAAGCAGATTTCATGTCCAGAAAAATGGTGTGAAGATCTTCGTTGTCATTCCAGGCGCGAAGTATTTTCGGTGATAATGACTGTAGGCAGGTTTATTAGGCATGGCATAATGGGTATGTTCTGGCCTATGCGCAAAGATTGCGAGTGCTACATCATTATAGATGCACTTCAGGAAGGGAGAGGCAATTGATATTGGCCTGAAGTCAGCCGGTCTTTTCGCACGAGGCTTTTTCGGAACTGCCACGACTCTGTATGATAACCAGCTTGAAGGCACCTGTGCAAATTTGAGTACTTTGTTGTAGAGTTGAGTGAGCTCTTTGCTGATGAAATAAGAAGCAATTTTTAGACTAAAAAGAGGTATTGCGTCAATTCCTATGGTGGACTTGTCAGGTAGTGAATTTATTATTTTTATTAGTTGTTCTTCGGAAATTTCTGTATTACTAGAAGATGAAGAAACGTTGAACGCTTCGTTCCAAGGATATGCTTCGGACACACGGTTATCTCGCTTAAAACGCAGCACATGCTCACACCATTCCTGGACATCTAAAGATTCAGTTGTATGTTAACTGGGAATATATTCTGTAATAAGGATATATGGAATAGAACTAGGGTATAGCTGCCGGATGCAAAAATTGATGATGTAACAAACCAGCTATCGGTTCTTAAAGTACTAATGGGTGTATGTTGTTTATGCGGGAACTAAGATATAAAGCATAAACTAACTGACGACTTGGTTAAGAAATATACAATGTAATGTTGGAAAAATGTTGTGAGACTGGACAAAATGTTTCTGTCTGCAATTCTGCCTTGACACGATAGGAAGGATTATGTGATGAAAGCCTTGTCGGATAACTCTAAAATTCGGGGACTCTGCATGTGGGGATGAAGTTCTTCTCAGCTTTCCTGCCCTAGGAAGTGGAAGGAAATTGTTTTAGAAAGATGGAATTCATGTGAACAGAGGGAAGTGTAAGGGTATTTGCTAATGTTATCGAGAAGGAATTATTCGAAAGAGATTAGGAGAAGAATGACACAGCTTATGAGCATACGCCAAAATTACACTTGTGCCTTCCTGCAGTGTATTTATGTAGGATATATAATTACCTTATGCACAGAACGAGATTGTAATAGGCCCTCGCACGTACACAGTGGTTACAATCATCGTCCTCCCATCGGGTGAAAAAGGCTTGAGTTGTAATCCTGTCAATGACATGAGGAATTTTTATTGGCTTTTTTCGTGACCTGGTTGAGTTAGCCACTCTCGGGCGGGGATTTTTATCCAGTAAACAGCAAACCGACCAAAGAATACAATTATCGACACAATATACTGACACCTCATAGCCTTAGTTGCTTTGGCGTTCAACACAACGTAACCTAATACAGATTGTAATAGGCACAGCAGCCACCAGAAGCCATAGACTACAGGATAAAACGTGTTTAGGCAGCTAAATAAGGAATGCAGCAGAGTTGGGAAAGAAAATCAATAGAATAAAATTTAATTTATCTATTAATAAACGCCAAGAGTAAATAAAGTAAACGAACTTGAGCTTTTCATTAGGTCAACCAATGCTTATGCAGTAAGGCTAAAGGAGAGATGGTTCCATCCAGAGATTGGGGATGAAGAATTTTATTATAGGTAACGCCGCCCCCAACGGGACCCGACGTTACCATACCTAGCGACGGCGACACTGGCCGGGTGTACCAAGAGACTGATTATACTCTGGCAGGTCCTGCCACTTACTTTTCTGGGATTTCGGTGACTAGGACCTAAAATAAAAGTTGGAGCTATCGCTGTTGATTTAAGTAAAATTGCATTTAGAAAGCGCTGCGTGGGGTTTTACGCTGAAAGAACTATTTCTAGAGAGCCTAAAAGGTCGGGCAAAATTCGATGTGATTTAAATTTGGACATGTGGGGCAGTCGCTGTACAAGAGAAAGTGATGGGAGGGAGGGTGTAGACGGTGGGATGAAATAGGAAGAAGAGGGGTCGGATAGGAAGGTGACCCCCCATTTTCAGCGGGACATGCCCATGCCCCACGACAGTGAAAATATGGGGAGGCGAGGAGAGGGGAAGAGCAAATACCCCTCTCCCCGAAAAAAAAAAAAAAAAAAAAACCGCACAAGGGAATGCAGTTTTGGGTCGACAGTAGGCCATCCAAATCATCCTGAAGTCTTGTCTTTCTGTGGTATGGTGAGGTTTTTTTTTTTTTTTTTCACTTGTTTGTCCTCCTGCATTATTTCTAGTCGGGTTGCCTTTGGTGTATTTCTATCATTGTTTTCCTTCTAGAAAATAGATCCTGGGCATATTGACTGAGTGCCTTGTAGTCCTCTTGAGTGTCTAACAGTCTGGGTTCTTAGTTGTCTGGATATATTGGATTGACGTTATTAGGCGTAGTCGTAGGTTGTCATACAAATTGCACTCAAACATTAAGTGTCTCCAGGACTCCGGATTGCCACAGGGACAGTCCGCGTTATTTGTGATGCCAAGTTGGTGAAGTTTAGCTTTAAACGGGCCGTGTCCTGTAAGGAGAAAGGTGGTATTTCGACGAGGGTGAAACCACGCTGGCTCCTTAGGGTACAGCTTGGTGACAGTGATAGTATATCAAGCTTAATGTCCAACTTTGAAGACGATACCAGGGTTGTTAGGGACATTGGGGGGGGGGGTTCAACCCCTCCTCCTAGAAACAATATACACATATTTTTAAAAAAATTTTATAAAAAAAAATATTCACATACAAAATATAAATTAAATACATATACTTCTTTGAACTAAACTTATAAAATAAAATATCACACTTCTTAAAAACAACAAAAACAAATAGCCTATATTTGTTTTTTGTTTTGTTTTTTCACAGAAAGTTTGAAATTCAGTATACGGTACCCCTCGTGTTACGCTACACAACGAACACAAAGTTGCGTGAAGGACTAGAAGGGAAAAAAAAACAATTATTAGAGGGGTCATGTTTTTAATCGATTTTCATTTTTGTTTAGTGAAAAAAGGTTAGGTTTTTTCAGTGAAATAATAATAATAACAGTACATACTTCTTTTAACAATAAAAACAGGAGAAATTAAATAATATATTTAAATATATTTTTTTTCACTGAGTGAATTTTTTACTGAGTGAATAATTCTTCATTATTTGCTATTTCTTTGTAAAATTTTTCACAAGGATTGTGAAGAATTACGAAGAATTTTAATTTGTGGTATTGCTTTCTATTGCTTTCGGCGTTTCTACGGTCAGTTGTGTTTTTGTTGACGTCCACAGCTTATTTACTACCAAAAAAAACTCTTTCCGTACCATTGGTTCCCGGCAAACATTAAGTATGGAGGCTACATATCCAATCCGGGACAGTGTACAATGCGGGGCAAACGACTGAAATCCGGAACTATTCTGCGTAATCCGGTCATATTCTGCATAAGCCTGGTCACTTTACACATAACCCACTAATTCTTCTCTCACCTCTTGATACTTGTGGCAATTAAACAAGACGTGGCCTAAGTTGCATCCGCCAAAATCAAAAATGCCAAACTAAAATACAAGCCACTGATCTCACTTGAAGATAACAAATAACAGAAAACTAATTTGTAATAAATTACTAACGGATATATTTCGTATACTTTATTTTAAATGATATGATCATTTAAATAACATTTACAGGAATATATGGAATTTTGAATAAATGCGTGGCAAAATTTCTGTTTCTGTTTTTAAACCTCCCCCAGACATGATTTGAATAACAACGCAGTTTCAGTTTTCGCTTGAGACTTATGGTTGTTGGTAGCGCTATGAAGAACGATTGGTTGTATGAGAGAACTATGAGTTCTCTTTGAACTATGAGGAGTGAATTAGAATTATATTGTACGGATTCTATTGCTTCGAGTTAAGCCTCGAACTGCTGCATTCCGGTAATTACCCCTCTATATGCAGCATGTAGCTAACATTCTAACATTCTTCGCACGAATGAGTAACACGATACCAGAGGTAGGATCTTATTGGAGATCAACGCTGTACAATGTACCCCTGCACGAATTCAATTTTACTCCGACGGAATTTAATCCATATCCTAATCGCTCTCTCTGCGTCCTATTAAATTTAGTCATAAACCAAAGTGTTACCTTTATTAATATCTTTTTAGTAACTAACTTCCGTTTCCTGCAGTCGTTAATCACCCTTTTCCCCAATCTTCGGTGTCATCATATTTCCCGCAGCCTGGTGTTCCTCGAGGGCTGATTTAAAACAAACGGTTCGCACACCAGTTCGGTAGGAGGACCAGCTGTTAGATTCAACTGGACATGCGCGAAACATCGTACTCTTTCGACCAGGTGCATCCTCCCTTATTTCGCCCTGTCCTATCTCCAGCTGCTCGCACGTCGAGCACGCGCCTTGAACAAACGAAGGCCACACGTGTCTGACCGGAACTTCTCTTTTGTTTCGAGCGGAGAACCACGTCTGTTAACCGTCTCCGGACATCCTCGTGTGTGCAGGTGGCAGACACGTTGATTCTTTCTGTCTTCTAACCGTACACCGATCACCAGGTGTCACTGTCACTGCTATAAACGTCACTTCAAAGCAATATGAAGGAAGAGCTGGAGGGCTTAACGCTTTATGATGTATCAATAAGGGAAATGTGACGATGAAGCCAGTTGCGGCAAGTATCATGCAGTCCTCACAAAGAGATATACTGTATATTCCAGCGTATAAGTCGACTTACGTTTTTCCCCTTAAAAATTCATGAATAATCATATTAACCGTATTAAGTCCTCTTCCCTATATTTTAAACATTTTTTTTTTTTAACCTAGCGTAATGGTATATTCCAGTAAAGTCTGCATTAAGAACCATTTCAAGTATTTCTTCTCTTTCTTTTAATAGTTTACACTGGAACTGTAAAATAAGCAGTGATCGTATATAGGAAGTCACAAAACTAAAGCTAGGGGCATAGGTGACAGCAGCATTACTCTTATTGATACTTTATGTAACCGAGATATTCTTTGCTGTCTGTTTAGTGGTGTACTGCAAATTAAATTAAATTAAATTAATTTAAATTGGTTTCTCTGTAAACAATGCCTTAATATGGAAGCGAGTTTACAACAATAAACTGACAACTTAGAAAGTTTGCATTTCAAAAAGTAATTCCCGACAAATTTCATGTACTGTTTTCGTCTGGTGAAGAAGGTGATCAGATTCTTGGGTTTTTAAAGAGAGCAACAATGAATGTTGTAAAAATATATGGGGGTGTTTTATAAATTATCTATTTACTTATGAAGGAAATGAGATAGAGGCAAAAATCTTTTTTTATTTTTCTATGTAACTCCCTTGAACTTCAATACACTCGTTCCATTTTGTTAGTAATGAGGAAATACTAGACAAGTAAAATTCTTTGTCGTGTCCATCAAAGAACGCAGAAACAGCAGACTTCAGTTCGTTATCATCTGCAAAGTGACGTCCACGTACTGTTTTCTTGAGGTGTCGAAACAGGAAATAGTCACTGGGGGCCAGACCCGGCCTGTAAGGTGGATGGGTAAGTTCTGTAAAGTCAGTCTCTCAAAGCAGCAGCAGCAACAGCTTGTGATGTGTGCACTGGTGTCTTGTCCTGCAGAAACAGCACACGTCTGGAAAGTTTTCCACGGCTTTTTTCCTTTATTACATTCCTTAGGTTGTACTGTAGGGATGCATAAGATTCTACTGTGATTGTCTGCTTGTGTTCCAAGTAGCGAATGTACAAAATTCCCTCAGCATTCCAAAAAAATGGTGACCATAACATAATCTTGCTACATGAAAGTTGTGTCGGAAATTTTTTGGTGGGGAGAACTCTTGTGCTTTCATTGCATTGATTCTTGCTTGGTCTGGAGATCCCAGTGATGAGCCCATGTTTTCTCCCCATAACAATCCTGGAGAAAAGTTTCAGGATCCCTTCCGTAAAGCTCTAAAATCTCCTCACAACACTGTACTCTGAATTGCTTTTGCACAGGGGTCAGAAATCTGGGGACCTACCTTGCAGTGACCTTAGTCATCTCCAAATGTTCATGGAGGGTGGTTATAACTGTTCCCTCAGATATGTCACATTCCCTAAAGATTTGGGACACCTTTAAACGACTGTCATTCAGCACAAGGGTTTCCACAGCTTGGCACATTTGTGGAGTGGTCGCTTTCACAGGCCTTCCTGGACGTGGATCATCTTCGATGGACTCTTTATCCCACTGGAATTGTTTTGACCAGAATTTCACCTGGTACTCCGAAGGTGCACTGTTGCCATGCACAACCACCATCCTTTCATGAATGGCCTTTGGCCTATTTCCTCCTTCGTTGGTGAGAAACTTGATGACTGAACGATGCTCCAGTTTCAGCAAATCCATAATTTGGTACAGGTGTTTTTCTTCTTTCTGTTACAGCAACATAACCTAAAACATAGTGGGATCAAAATTAGTATGATTAAAGTTGAGATATATAGGAACATAAATCATGAATCATTGAAATATAACTATGGGAATTACCTCAGGTAGCTAATTTATTGAACGGCCCTCGTATATGTAATAAATTATAAGTATATTGGTATTAATTGATATCTTTCTAATGCTGCTGAAAATATTTGATTCAAGTTTAAGATTTTATTCTCAGCGTATAAATCAAACGATTTTTTAGTGCTTCAGATGTCGACTTATACCCGAAATGTACGATATATATGAAAACAGTCAAAACGTTTTGTGAAGAGGGTATTACAGCGCACTTAACGAAATATTATAAACTAGGTCCTTTCATAAACATATACCTGTAAGAAATTTCAATAATTAAGGCGAAAATTTTAAAAACAATCCTGAAAAGATTGACTGGAGTGAATGGCGAAAACTTTTGCTATTAATTAAGATGGCTTGTAGTATTCAAAAGGGAGTCCAGAATTGATAAAATGTTCCAAGGCTGGACAACCATCTAGAGACCATCTCAATTCGAAGACAGTTTTAGTTGAGGCAAAAATATTTAAAAGAGAAGAAAATATTTGTATTTGAAATATGATAATTTTTTTTAAACATCTGCAAAATAATCTGTCATTGATTAAATCTGTTCAAGGGTTGTGTAAGGTGGGTGCTAAGAGCGATTATTTAAGGCGATCAGCAGAGTGGAATTACCATGTAAAATTTTGAACTTTATCAAGGACGAGGTTAGATCAATTCTGATCCTGTTTAGTGACGGGAAAACCTGGTTATGGTTTTATGGAACTGAATTTAAATCACGGTCAATATATCAGAAAGCATATAATTATAGTCCCTCTACTCCTTCCCCATGAAAAGTTCCTATACAAGCACTGATCACTATACGAAAATAAATAGTATACATTTTCAGCATTCCAGGTTTGGGGACTTGAAAAGTGTGCATTACTCGTATATGATTATTACGCTTTAAAGGGCAGTCAAGGCAGCATACGATGTGGAGCTATTATGCTAACATAATAGCAGAATTAAAAACTGATCAGGATGAAAGTGAAAACTGACTCTGGTTTATTGTTTTACTATGGATGTATTGCACAAGTATTAAGTCTATATAGGAGTCAGTATACTGTATTGTGTTTGTAAATTGCGTGTTTCATGGTCAATTTCTCTGTTTGCTGGCCAAAAAATCTGAGTTTCCGGTGGTGGGGGAGAACCATGCCCTATTACATGAGATCGACTAACTTAGCCACGTTGTGAAAAAAAAAAAGCCTCTAATAGTTCGTCGTATCATTGGATGGATTCGAACCCAGACCTATTTTATCTGGTGTGAGGAATATGGTGCTTATATCAACTGTGCTATCGGGAAGGATTGTTATGCCACTGAAATCATTGGGTTCAGAGGCAACAGTTTCTAATGCAAAAATTTACTGTTGTTGATCTGGATAATTAAATTACTCTCTGCCCAGTTCTTTGTTTTGAACCACTTGGTTAAGGTTTTGATTTGGTTCGAAATGAACAGAGGTACATCAATTCCATTACAAGGCCTCTTTTAAATTAGAACATTCCTCTACTTTGAGGAATTCCTGCCTTCTTAAGAGTAAGAGAATTCTGGTTGAATTACTCAAGCAATAATAAAATGAGTTTTGACAAGTTGAAGTAAGTACCAAACATCAAATTCTCTAGAAATTTCGGCTATTTCTGACCAAAATCGAAATGGCCGCAGTACACTCTCTGTTAATAGGCGACACACATGACACGCACATGGAAGCATATCATGTCACGAACAGGACGCGTTCGTGACAAGATGGAACTTCTTAGATATGCTTCTTACTTGGTTTTGGATCTCTCTCTATCTTCCTTCCTATCTCCCATAAGGTCTGTCGTTCAAACTAACATGAGAATGATTATTGTGCAGTTTTCCTTAAACACGTTTAAGGAAAACTGCACAATAATCCTACGTGTTTTCCTTAAACACGTGAACATATGCTGATAATGTTCAGTATCAACTGCCAATGTTTTTCACATTTCTGTGTTTATGCTGTATAGATAAAGTATACGTTTCTATTATTTTTTCCAGTACTTGTATATTTTTCGCATTGCTGATACTCCATATAAGTAATTTCTACATTACAGTTTCTAATTTTTGATTTGATTTCTCACATCTGTGTTTATGTGCATGTTTTAATTCGTTTTTGTCACAGTGAGCAATTATTGCATCTCTTCTCTACATTAATTATTCTGTAATGTAGAAAATGCTTTTCTTGTGTCTTAGGAAAAGTTTACAAATCGAAGGTATCCATATTGTCCCATGATGATGCATAAATAAAACGAAGTAAGAACAAGAGTTCTTGAATGACAAAAGGAATGTAGAAAATCCACCTACCTGTTAGAAGAAAGATATTTGACTCACCCGTCACTGACCTTGAAGAAACAAATAAAAAAAAAAAAAAAATATGATGAACTGTCTCCATGTTGCGAAAAACATTTTTATAGGAATATGGCAAGGGTAACTTAGAAGAATTTACTGTGTGTATTAAATTATCCGGGATGGCGCTGAGACCGCTTCGAATAATAGAAACCCAGCTTTTTCGCCTTTGTTATAGGAGTTTGGTATTCATTTCTTGCTGTGCAACATTTATTACATAGTCGCTGCAATAAAAATATGTATATTGAAAGTTTAGCAAGCTTTTATTAAACAACATACATTTCAGCAGTAGAAATAAAATGGAATTCCATAAAGACAAATACCATTACCTACGGTTCTGTGTAAATTGTTGGTATCTAATAGATTCAAGATTCACCTATTCAGGTTATGCTATTTATTATTATTATTATTATTATTGGTTTTTTTTGCGGATTCTAGGGTTCCCCCCATTTGCCGCTTTGTCATCTTGTGGCGAGGTAAGCGCCATCGCCGGACGTTTGTGTGTAGTTGGAACATGTGAAGGTGCGATTTTTTTTTTGTTGTGTTGAGTGGCCGGCGTCAGGCGATTTAGCAACCAGAGGGCGACAAACACGAGTTTGACTGCCTCCTGTCTCACAGCTCTAGCTGCGCACAGGCAGGCTAGATTCATCTTTTAGCTCCTGCTGGGCGTCTCCAGAACTGATGGTCTGGGGAAGCCATGGAAATATAGGAAAGGAGAGTGGGTGTATAGCAGGGAGAAGATGGGGGAGGAGGGGCTCGGGGGAATATTGTGATAGAAAGATGGAGATGATAGTTAGAGGCATCCCCATAGAAGCAGGAAGGAGGAGTTGTTAGTTAAAGTGATAGAGTAGAGCACTGCATAGTAGGTCCAGGAATCCCACCCTTCAGTAGGAGTCAGCAGCAAAGATCGCACCCTTCAGTGGGGGTTAGCAGGCAGTGAAGATCCCACCCTCAGGTGGGGGTCAGCAGCTAAGATCCCACCCCAGTTGGGGATAAGCAACATAGATCCTGACCCAGGCAGTGGTCAGCACAGAGGATCCCATTCTAAGAAGATCAGGGTCCGCAGTGTTTTCTGCCAAGGTGTAGTTCTGTGGGCCAAGTGAACTGTCCGTCACTGGATATCACTATGAATGAAGTTAGGTAAGTTACAGTCGAAGGACTGGTCCCATTAATGTGTTTGATCAATCTGATCTTGTTAGAGTTTACATGTCAGGATGTCGTTGGCGTTGTTCTTGAGTAATAGTTGTCCTACGCTTGAAGAGAGCATTAGCATACCTACAGAAGGCTGCTTGGTTTTTTTTTTTTTTTTTTTTATGTAAACCCCAAACACGAGAGGTGTTAGAACCTATAGTACTTAGTACCGTGCTTGGGTTGGAGGTTGAGAAGACGAAAGAAGATATTTGTTGACATTGGACTTGAACTTCTGTAGACTGTAATTTTCAGGAAATACGTATGAAGGAAGGTTGTTCCAGAAAACGGCAGTTGAATGAATAAACGAGGGAGATGAAAAGTTGGTTCTGTGAGTTTGAAGTTGGACAGTAAATGATGTTGGCTGGTGGCGGCACGTGTTCGGACTGTTTTGAAAGAGAGAGCAGGAATTATAGAAGCTAATTCAGAAGAACAGTACCCATGGAAGTATCTGTAGAAGAGGCATGCAGCAGAAACAGTACGTCTATGAGATAGCGAGTGCAGAGACTCTGTTAGAGATGAGTCATTAATGAAGTAGTAGTAGTAGTAGTAGTAGTGGCGCATGATGCAAGAAAGCAAGTGTAGGAGCTTATGCAGCATCAGCCAAAAAAAAAAAAAAAAAAAATCATCACGCCATTCCCTCCAAATGCCTGTCCAGTTCCTCCTTAAATTTATTTAACCTATCAACTTCCACAACGACAGATGGAAGTTTGTTCCAGCAATTAACCACCCGCTGGCTAAAGGCAAATTTCCGCACATCTATTCTACATCTGTCCTTTCTTAATTTGAACTTATGTCCCCGTAGGTTCGTAATCTGAACAAGTGGAAGGATCCCATCAGAATTCAGCGTGCTCAACCCATTCAAGGCCTTATAGACCTCAATCAGATCACCGCGCAGGTGCCTAGTCTCCAGCCACTGCAATTTGCAGAACTTAAGCCTCTCTTGGTAAGAGAATCCCTTCATTCCCCTCACCAATCGTGTTGCTCTTCTCTGTACACGCTCAAGCAAATCTACATCCTTCCTAAAATGAGGCCTCCAGACCTGTACGCAGTACTCAAGGCGTGGCCTGACCATTGCCTTATACAGAGGGACAATCACCTCCTTTTCCCTGCTAGCAAAATTCCTATATATCATTGACAAAACCCCATGACCTGCCCTAGCAGCCTGTCTGCATTGCTCAGAAAACTTCATATCTGACTGCACAATTACTCCCAGGTCTTTTTCATTTTCTACCACCTTAAGTGTAGTACCACACAGTTGGTACGTTTCTCTGGGGTTACTTCTACCCATATGCAGTACTTTGCATTTGTCAAGGTTGAACTTCAGTTGCCACTTCTTAGCCCATCTGCCCAAATTATCTAGATCCTGTTGCAGTAGCACACTGCCATTACTGTCATTAACAACCCTGCCAACCTTTGTGTCATCTGCAAACTTCGACATTAAGCCTGATATACCTTCATCAATATCATTGATAAATACACAAAACAACAGTGGACCCAACACCGAACCCTGTGGGACTCCACTAATAACATTAGTCCATGAAGAGCAGCACCCATTGATTACCACCCTCTGTCTTCTCCCACTTAACCATCCTTTTATCCATTGTAGCAACTTACCCTTAATACCATTCTGCTCCAATTTGTACAGTAGTCTTCCATGCGCAACAGTGTCAAAAGCTTTCCTGAAATCCAAGTTAGGCCTTTCTGAATGGAATCAAGAAGCCTGAGATCGGTTTGGGGGCACCATCCCAGATGTGGGAACAATATTCCATGGCAGGGCGGATTTGCGATTTATACAGAGTGAGCAGCTGTTTGGAAGAAAAGTACCGCCGAGAGCGAAAGAGAAAACCAAGTTTTTTAAATGCAGAAGAAGCAATATTTTTGATGTGCTTGTGCCAAGAGAGATTAGACGTCAGGGTAATCCCCAAAAGAGATATATCATTTTGCCTTGAAATCGGAGTGTCACTAAAGATAAGCATAGGAGCAGAAGAATCCTTTTGCGAAATATAAGACAAGACTGAGTTTTAGAAGGGTTGAAATCAACTAAGTTGTCTTTGCCCCACTGGAAAATTACCTGAAGATCGGCATTTAAGGAATTGGTAGCAGATTTTCGAGAAGTTGAAGCTGATTGAGAGCAGGACAAGGTTTCTCAAAATGGAAAGTGGAATGCAATGTGCTATCATCTGCAAAACTGTGGATAGAATTTCCAGTCAATGGAATAAGGTCATTAGTATACAAGAGGAAAAAGAGTGGGTGAAAGAACTGAACCTTGGGGGACTGAACCTTGGAATAGTTAGCCTGACTTGCAATTAATTCCGGTGCTTCAGCTTGGGTGTAGCAGCCAGTCTCAATTTCAAGTTGTGTACGGATGTCCACGTATAAATGAAAATTATACATCAGGTGGCCCCAAGATTCCCTGTTTCTGCAGGTGCAATCTGGGGTGTCTGTGAGGCCCATGCTGTGGAGTTTTTCATTGAAGCCACCATGGCTCATTAACAAGAATAGGGCATGGAGCCCTGGAGTGAACCATTTAGAAAAGGATTGAATTTCCGGGTGATTGCTCCGTGCTGTGATTCCCTTTGTTCCCTTTCTCCTGCCACCTGGGGACTAACAGCATTCTTATTCTATTCAGATCTTGTTTAGCAGGAATGGTGAGGTCTCTCTGGATGTTGTGAGCATTGTTCTGCATGTTCCTTTTGCGGGGAAACTTTATCTGGTGATAAATAACTTCCATATCAAGAGGAATCTTTCTGGTAAGGACCTGGAGTGCAAAGTGGAGGTTGTTCTGCAGGTCCTGGTCATTGCTAGGAGTGCAGCCCTTTGGGCCTGTAGTAGTTGATTTCTCACAGCCTGTATGTTGACTTTGTGTCCCCATGCCTCTGCTCCATATGTCATTATTGGAAGAACAATACAATTGTAGTATAGATTTAGGGTTCGGGGTTTAAGGCCCCATTCCTTCTTAGTAATATTAATAATCCTTCTTATATATATATATATATATATATATATATATATATATATATATATATATATGTCTTGACATACTTTATATATATATATATATATATATATATATATATATATATGTCTTGACATACTTGATATGTTGGAAAAAAGAGTCTGCAATCAAAGACTACTTCAAAGTATTTTGTGCCTGCCACGCTTTTAATGGATTGGCCATTGTACCTAACAGTGGGTGGCCTTGCCGGGTTTAATTTCCCTTTGAGGAGCATCTGTACTGTCTTGTGTGGGGAGATTTGTAGCTTGTGCTGAGTAGTCCAATCTTGGAGATCTGTCATGATTGTATTGATCTGTTGTTCTATTTGGGCTCTGGAGTTTCCCTCTACCAGCCTGGTAAGGTCATTGGCGTACACAAGGAATGGTATTTGATACCTCAGCCAGGTATAAAATACCATTGTCCAACACAGGGGCCCCAGGATGTACCCCTGCGGGAAGCCTCTGGTGACAGGCCTATGAACTTCCAGTTGGTTAGATCTGACAAGAAGTGTTCGGTAGCTGAGAAGTAGCTGGTAAACAGCAGATAAAGCGGGTTCGAGACTTCAGCTTCCCTGAGTCTCTCCAGGACACTCTGCAAACATAAGGTGTCAAAGGCCACTTTGAAATCAACAAGGAGGGCAATCAAATACTTCTCGGTGGTGTTTCTTGTTGTGGAGACTAGAGCTGTCATCGCGTCTTCTGCAGAGCGCCCTTTAGTGAACCCATACTGGTGAGGGGATACAAGATGTTTGTAATGGTAATAGATCAGTACTCTTTGTGCGATCAGTTTTTCCAGAATTTTGCCTAAAATTGGAAGCAGGACAATGAGTCGATACGAGTTTGGATCCAGTGCAGGCTTCGTTGGGTTTTTGATCAGGATTTTGAGTAGTGCCTTCTTCCAGGTATGAAGGAAGATTCCCTCCTATAGACATGTGTTGTAGGGATTTTCAAGAACAGAGAGAATTGCCTTCCAAGCTCGTTTGAGGATTTCTACCTCAATTCCATCAATGCCAGGGCATTTGCCAACCTTGCTTGACATTATGGCTTCTTCAATCTCTACTCTGGTAAAAGGACCTTCTTCAGTTGTACCTCTGTGAGTGAGTGATTGTTATTTGTTAGATATTTGCATTGTTGTCTCCTGGCTGTTGTCATCTTTGTGGACAATGGCATCAAGGGTCCTATTCACGGACTCCCTCCAAGAGGTAGGTTCTTCATTTTACCCATCTTGAATAGAAGAGAAGATTTCCCCAGGATGGCGTTTTGTGGTTACCAGCCTGTGCACAAGACCCCAAGGGTCTGTGTTCCCACTTGTTTGTACTAGGGTTTCCCAGGTATGTCTCTTTTGTGTATTTCTTGATGATACAGCCGCGTCATATCTCTGTACCGCTCCAGAAGGATTGCTACATCATTTTGACTCCTAGAGTGATCTCTTCTTACCCTCTGATAATCTTTTCTGGCTGCCCTTGTTTGCATTTTCATAGCTGTGAGATTGTTAGTCCACCAGGGGACATGGTTGGATCGTCTTTTCTTCCTTGGGATAGAGATTTCAGATGATTATTTAAATGTGTCCCAGTCTGCTGTTGCAATTTTATACCTCGGCAAGCTGTTTATGTCGTGTCTATGGTTCGGTGTGGTTCTTTGGATTCTGGTTATGATTGCATTGTGGTCACTTGTGGTACACTGCGTATTAACTCTCCATTCTGTTACTTTTCTGCTTAGGGAACTAGTGGCCATGGTGAAATCTATGGAGGAGTGACCCATGGGAGTAACACAAGTGGGTGGATGGCCTGGTCTGTTTAGAATTTGCGTATTGTGTGCCAGTATCACCTCTTCAAATAATTCACCTTTGGGGCATGTACGTGCATTGTTTCACATGATTGAGTTTGCATTCGCGTCAACTGCAATGAGGAGGTCAGAGCTCCTTAGTTTATTAATAGCATGATCCAAATAATTGACATACGGATCTGTAGATTGGAAGTCCTGACTACATTGTGAATAGAGGCTTATCAGATGAAGCTGTCCTGTGGGACCTTCAACACATGCACAGGCAGCATGGGTGGAGAATAGGGCAGTTATTTTTGTCACTGTGAGCTTATGATTAGTAATGGCTATTGCCGCCCAAACTCGGGCAGTAGCATTTCCCCCTTGTCCAGTTGTAACCCCTTCAGACTGGATTATTCTGGTTGTAGATGGCAGCCCCTTGACAACCCCACTTTGTGAGAGTAGGGCTCCTGTAAGAGTAAGATTGTTGGTTTTTCTTCCTGGATTAATTTTGCTAACTGTCCCTTCACTAGCAGGGATATGTGACAGTTCTGTTGAACTATTTTTGTTGTTGCTCTATTGTAATTACTTCTGTAGATGTGGTTATTCGTAAGCTGTTTTCATGATTCCACTGCTCTTATATATTCCAGACACTTGTTATCCTTGTAAGAATGATTATGTTGCTTCTTTTTTTGCTTTGAAATTCGGATAGGGAGGGGCTGTTTTTTATTTGGGCACTCTATGTGTTTGTGGCCTGCGATTCCAAGGTGTCCACAATTTGGGTTCTGTTGTCTGCAGTATTTAGTAGGCTGCCCATCGCACAGACATTTATAGCATCTAGTAGGAACCAGATAGTCTTTAATGCTATGTGCAGTCCACCCAAGATGAACCCTGTTGTTTTTTGAGAGTAAAGATCGCCTCATGCTACTTGAGGTGTCTAATATCCAGTGCCTCGTCCCTTTGGCTGTTGGTTTGGTGGCAAACCTAATCTTCAGGTCTTTGTTTATCTCTTGTTTGTTTCGGGACTTATTAGGCGCATCGGCAACTATGGCCATAGTGCGCCACTTCATCTCTTCTTCAGTGATTCCATGGTCTTCTAGGTTTTTGTGTAGCAAGTCTTCAAGCAGTTCCTCCTTAGTGATGTCTTTTGGCACATCATAAATAGCCAGTGTCGATCCAAGCTTTTTTGGCATCTCTAATTTCATGCCAATGGAGGTAAAGTTATCACAGCTTTTGATTTTAGTTAGATCTTCATTGGTAGCAGTTTCAATTATAATAGCTTTTGCTCTTGTTTTCCTTATGCTTTTTATTTTTACACTCTTCAAATCCTTCTTTAGCTTTGTTGTTATCTCCATATTGATTTCTTCGCTTGTTTTTTTGTGTCTCATTGTCTATTGGCTTGACTAGTGTGATGTGGTTAGTCTTCTGAATGCCTTTGTTCCTTGATTGACTCCTTTTTCTAGTCATAAGGGCTGGGATGTACTTTGCAGTAGCCTGGGCATAAGAATGTGTATGCTGACACACTTGTGGTTGAGGCGCCTCCATAGCCAGGTGGGAAGGAGCAGCAGTGCGTCGCACACGCTTCTTGATTAGACCGGGGTTCGAGCCCGTCACCACCAAATACGGAGGATGCGGAAAGGTCAGGGAATGACCACCGCATATCCCGGAGCAATATGGCCTTAGTTGCTAATGCTCCTAAAAACCAAATAACAACAACAACTTGTGGTTGAGTTGATCTTATCTCTCCTTTCTCTTCAATTTTTCCTTTCATCTTTTCATTTTCCATTAGTACCTCAATAATGAGACGCTCCATTTGTCCCCATGCTTCATTTATCTTCAGGACAGCAGCTTTGGTAATATTTGATTCCTCCTTTAGTTTTTCTGCTAAGACAGTGCACAAAGCATACACTCTGTTAATTCTGACTTGTCTACTTCTTGGGGGTCCTTGGGGGAAGATTCTTTGGATGTTACTAAATCTTGGGGGTCTGCATTCTCTTCAGGAACTTCTGGTTCTTTGGGGTCTAGATTCCTTTCAAGAACTTCTGGTTCAGTAAGTGGAGGATGATCCTCAGGAATGACTTTTTTTAAATGGATCCGGGCAGCAGCCATTGCTTTGTGTTGGGGTAGTGTTGTTTGTGTTATAAGGCAGGCAAAGTTCTCTGACACTTTTTAGTGTAAAATCTACTGTTTTTGTTCTTTATTTATACTCAAATTGGATGAAGAGCAATTCTTGGTGTTTTTATGACCTGTTGTAAGATGTAATGTTAAACACTAATGGGGGGGAGCAGGAATACAGCATTTAACCCTAAAAATGCTAAAAATTTTAATAAGATATAAAAATAGGATCAGTTAAGGATAATTTAGGGGTCCTGATTTTGAAAATGTAATTAAAATAATTTTACAGGGCCAACTTGGGATAAAAACTTCAAAAAGGATTGGGATTTTGGACAGACATAACATGGAGAGAAAGGAATAAGGAAAAAAAAGTTTAACTTACAAAATAAGGCAAAATGCAATTTAAAAGGGGATAGGAAGAAAGAATAGAATGTACAGAATGTAGCAATATAAATTTTAAATCTAAAAATAAAAAAAATTAAACACAATATAATTTTTAAGTACTAATGAGGGGGAGAAGCAAGAAAATAGCAGTTCAACACAAAATACTAAACATTTTCACAGGTTATATAAATAGGGTGAGTTAAGGATTATGATTATGAAATTATACTCAAAATAGTTTAACAGGGCCTTACTGGGAGTCAAACCTAAAAAATATTGGGATTTTGAGCTTTTGTTTGTTATTTGGTTTTTAGGAGCATTAGCAACTAAGGCCATATTGCTCCGAGGATATGCGGTGGTCATTCCCTGATCTTTCCGCATCCTCCGTATTTGGTGGTGACGGGCTCGAACCCCGGCTTAATCAAGAAGCGTGTGCTATGCACTGTTGCTCCTGCCCACCTAGCTACGAAGGCACTGGGGTATTTTGAGCAGTCATAGCATGGGAGAGAGAGCTGTAAATAAAACATATTTAAATCTAAGAAAATAAGACAAAATACTAATTTAAAAGTGTAGGAAGAAACAATGTGGTATAGAAAATCTAGCAATATAAAATTTTTAATCACTGAATCAAAATTTTAAATGTTATGATCATTTCAAAATGTACCATTTTTGGCATTGAAATAACATGAGGGGGGGAAGAAGTACAAAACTTTCTAAAATTAGGTAATTAATGCGTGTAGATTGGCCAAAATTGACGGAGAGGGGTATTACTGGTCCCTGTTCATGATTCAACACTCGGAGTAGTATAATAGCACCTTCCAAGGAAGATAAGGTGCCCGTTATCTTAACATATGCTATTCACAAATTTTAATTTACAATTCTGAAATTTGGCACAATTATAGTATTAACGATGTTGACTTTGAAGACTTAATTAATATTTTCCAATTCACAACAGTTCGTGAATGATATCTCTTCAAAATTCCGAACCGTCTCTGGAAGCAATATGGCGCTGCTATACAATTTAAAAAGATATTAGCAACCTAAGCAGGATCATGGATAATGGTATCGGTTTCTAATTTGAACATAAGCTCAAGCCTTAGCGCCGAGAACTCGGCACTCGATTAGCATTGTGTAAGGCATACCAGCCCTTACTGTGGATCACTGGAAAGCGGTCTTGTGGAGCTATGAATCGCTGTATGTACTATTTCCCTCTGTCTGTGCCGTAGCATAGTAATTATAATCACCGTTCTCTCAACACCGGGTGGAAAAGACTCGGATTCGAATCCCATCAATGACACGAGGAACTTTTATAGATTACTTTTTTTCACTCTGTGGCAGAATTATTCGGTCTCGGGTCATTGTTCTCGGGTGGCCCTAATCTGACAGTTTCGGTTTCAGTCTGGTTTCTGAAAGAATAAGTGTCCTCAAGATCTTATATTTACTCTCCGACAATTAAATGAAATCTCAATAGAATATGGGAAAGAAGTTAACCGATGTTTTCTCAGCGTGAAGAAGACTTTTCAAATGAAAATCCTAACAAAGATATATAAACTGGAAAATTGGAAAATGATGCCTATACATGTAACCAAATTACTTTTGCGGATGATATTGTACCGTTGGATAACTTTGAAGAAAGTTGGCAAATTAATTTTGAATATGGAAGTAATAATTTGAAAGAATAAAGCCAAACCTGTGTTTATCGCAAGGTGAAGCAAAATTGAAAGCTGAGTAAAAATTAGAAGAGGTACTGCTGAGTAAAAATTAGAACAGGTTCAGAATTTTAAGTATAGTCATAAACACGATGACAAAACAAAAGAAGAAATTAAGAGAAGATTATGATCATGCGAGATGCAACGGAATACGATTTAGAGGAAAGTCACGTTTGGCATGAGATTACAACATTAAAAAGATTCTGCAGTCCAAAGGAATGGCAGATCAAGAGGCCTGACGATTTCCGCACAGCCTCGACAGCAATAGGTAGAGAACGACAGGCTAAATAAGTATGTATCTGTATGTTTCTGAGGAAATAAAAAGCACATATGTTGTGAAGCTATAATCTACCATTAATAGTTCAAGTACTGTTTAAAAAAATCACTCACAGAGTATTAATCCTTTGTGTTAGTTCACTCTCTACACGAAATATATTTACTCTCTACTCCTCATGAAATGTTTTTATTGATTTGAATTTCTTCGTACCATTGTTTTCTAGAATGTTAAGAAGTAGTTTCAAGGTGCTTCCTTGGATACTGAAATGAGTTCATAAGATTAATTTTAGTGCGTTTATATCAATGTCAGTGGTCGGCATCCTTTTCTACGGCTGGTAACATCTTGTTGGGTCATAACAGTCGATCGGTGATAAACTATGTAGTGTAGATTATGTAGAATGTAATAAATAAATAAATAAATAAATCCTTCAAGCATTTTTGTTTTTAAATTCAAAATCTAAATACATGTAGTAATAATGATACTATTTTAGATATAATTTTTAGTAATGAAGTGTACGAATTTTTAATGGCTTCCTCTTAATAATAAATTTCTTTAGAAAGGTATACTAAATCTGGTTGGTATTTTTGTTACTTTAAACCGCACATACGATTCCGCATTGTCTCTTGTTAACTTGTTTTGTAATGGATTGTATGTGTCCGTGTTATGGGTGGCTCCCACGCTCTCGCCTATCTCCACCTGTATATATACTGTATTTGGGTAAAACTTCCAGCAAAAAGGAAAAGGCCTGAAAGTGTATCTTATCTTAACTGTGCTAAAGCACAAAATCCCGCACCCACCGCAGGAAGTGCTAGATCGATAGGTGCGAACAGTGCCGTCCCCAAGATACCCAATTTGCAAAAAAAAAAAAAAAAAACCACCATTAAAATAATAAATAAATAAAAAAAAGAAAACCCACACCCACCGGAGAAAAGACTATATCGGTGAGTGCTACAACCCGCCCCCAGTATCCTAGCCAGCAAAAAAAAAAAGAAAATAAAATAAAATAATAAATAAAATAAAAAATAATAAATAAAATAGTGGATTAATGACTTTCTAAATTTACCTTAGATTTAATGATCTGTTATAATGCTTACCCAATGTCTACGCCGCCGGAAAACACACAAATCTCTTGCAATAAATTAAATCTCATCTGATTAACATGATAATTACTTTAATTACCAAAATTAAATCTTCAGTATGTAACAATAACTTTCCTCTTTGTTCAGAATACAAATTACGCTCGTATAAAATATGATGCCGTGTTTCAGGTTGACCATAACTACACAAAGGAGAATTTACAAGGCCAAAATGGTATACCTTAAAATCAAGGTATACCTCAAGGACCCATGGCCAATCAGGACATATGACAATTCCATTACTAAAAAAAAAAAACCATTTATTATTCTTATTATCAAAAATAACAGTGACCCTGGGGAAAAACAATCTCATCACCTCCCCAGTGTCACTTAAATCCCACCGCTGTTGCCATTTCAAAGCCAATTGATTTAAAATATCATTCTTGGCCTTTGTCAATTCAGTAGCATTATCAAAAGTAATATTCATAGAAGAAACAATTGTACCTTTTTTTTTATAGTAGCAAAGTGCCCTATATACAATGTATAAGTCGAATGATAAGTGGCCTGCCAACACCTGCATTGCGTTAGTTGAAACTGTCCTGCATACATGTAAAATAACTAAAAGTATAGACCTCTGGATCGAAAGTAATTTTTGTTTAAACTTAACATTGACAATTCTATGATACCACGCTGAGGCAGCATAGGTTACAATGGGCAAAAACACTGCTTTAATATAAATTAAGCACCGTCCTTTTCAGACCCCATTCAGATCTTGTTAATCTTATTATTGCCGAACCGAACTTTTTAACTTTTTCATGTAATTTAAGTGGGGGAGAAAGGACAGTTTATCACCTAGCCTTTTACCTAAATACTTCACAACAGACACAAAGGGAATCTGAACTTCATTAATTTTAGCCTTGGGTGGGTGTTCATAATTTAATCTCCCTTTAAGAAGCATCGTAACGATTTTAGAGGTAGAAATCACCAACTTATAAATAAATATCTTTTATTGCAGGCAGTGATTGGATACATGCTTGCCTGATGCAATGTTACCCACAACAGCGACAATGCTAGGGGTTTCACATTAAATAACTAATACAGGTAAAATTACATAAGACAATAAACGTATAATTACGTATTTTACATTTAAAATTGATATTAACATGGGAAATGAAAACATATGAAAAGACGATGGCAGTCACTCGGTTGAAGACGAAAGCTGGTCCCTGATGATGCGTCTTCTATACGATTTGTCCTTTATGAACTTATGCAAACGAGCCTTTGCCTCCAAATTTTTTAAAGGATTTAACACATATTTCATTTGAATTTCATTTATAACGGATTTAACACATTTCATTTGAGAAAATATTTGTTCGCACATAAAGGAAAAACGAAATGGAGATAGAATGGCGAATGCAGATAGAACCGTCGCATGCTGCAATCATGATTGCAAGGTTCTCGAATTGAAATTACATTACGGATTTTTAATTTTTTTTAAGTGAATTAAAAATGTTCGGCTATGGGTCAACCAAATCATGCTGGCAGGTCATAGCTTGTCAATCGTAGATCTAGGTTGTTGTAAGAGGTGATTTCCCCTTGATTATAGAGTGCACGTACTGTAGGCGGTGGCCAAAGGTTTGATTTGTAAAGTTGTTTCATGGATTTTTCAAGAGTGCGCATCTAATTTATATCAGTTTAAACTTTTAATCTTTAGGGTTTTTTCAGTTTTTAATTTTAGGTGGTCATTTTAGTTCACAAACTTTACAAGTTTGTGTTATATCGGCCTCCCGGATGTGCCAGTTAGATATATACATTAATGCAACCATGATATGCGGAGTAAGGATTAAACGAAAATTTAAATCTTCTGTGTATACTTCGGGACGACCGCTTAAAGTTTTGACGATGAAAGTGGGATTGATCAGTTGCTCTGTTAGATAAGCTGTTTTTCAGATCACTGTTTTCAAATTCCATGCCCTCCTGCTCACTTCCTCTTTTTGATAACATATCCAGGCTTTTTTGTATACTACTATTAATTTGGATCACTTTTATGATTACTCAAACAGGCATTTTGCTACAATTTAAGATTTATGGTTGTTAATAACTAAATGATGTTTTTAAGAAAACACCAGTAACAAAATTATCTGAGATGCTACTTAAGTATACCGTGAGTGAGCACACGCACGCACCGTTGTCTAGCCAGTCAAGATTGATAATGAACAACTAACAACGTCACCACTTTTGTCATGGTCAGCCTTCCTTTCGACATGATCTGCCGCCGTGCAGTCTTGGCGGCTTTTCTGATCTCGGAGCATGCGTTCGTACGTTTTATGCGTGGAATGCGGCCTATTGTCTGCGACACCTTATCGCAGCATGAACGTTGCTATTGCAGCCTTCTACGTTTACCGGCATTTGACCAAACACGCCCACCGATTTCAGGCTTTGCTTTCATTATCGTTGCTTTTCTTTTTGCATTGTTGCTGTCTTTTGGTATTTCACATTATGTGATAATGAACAGTATTTGGCACGTAATTCAAGTAGACAGTTTATCTCATAATCAGGTACTGTCAGCTCACATAAAGAACATACGAAGTGTGCTGGTGGAATTAGCCTCTTTGAACGTTTCTTTCTTTGGCGTTAAGTTCATGACCTAGAAAGCGACCTATCGTGTGTCATTCAAAGATTTTCTCATTGTGTTGCGTAAAAAAAAAAAAAAATAAATAAATAAATAAAATAAAAATAAATAAATAAATTTAAAAAAAAATGTATTTCGTGTTTATTTAACGGAGATTCAGTTTGATTTTAGAAATGTATAAGGTATATGTGAATAATCTGTTTAAATTTCAAGAAAGGTCGTTTGGAAATAGCAAACATATTGAGAACCAGAAATAACAGACTAATGAGAAATGTTTTATACATGTAATAATTGAGATGACTAATAATAACCGGTAGTTCTATATATTATTATTCATTTTGACATAAATCTATAATAATAAACAGCTTTACTTTTGAGTTTCAGAGAGGCTGGTTTTAGATATCTCAATTATTTTTAGTGGGACCAAATGGTAATTTAACAAATGCTAACTAGGAAATTTTTACCAAAGTTATTTTGGAAAATAATAAGCTTTTTATGCAAACTAAAAGGTATAGATTAGTAGATTAGTGTGAATATAAAAATGTGTGAATATAGAAATATAAATTAGTGTGTAATAAAGCTACTCAGGAGTAAGGCATGATTTGGTAGATACTGATAAGTCCTTACCTAAGAGTGTGAAGAATAGTAGCAAATCATCTTCGTTTAGGTTAGCAGTAAAATTAAAGGAATCATACATTTTGGCCCACTGATATCTATGGTAACAGTATCGATGATACTTTAAAAAAATGCTCTTGTTTAATACTCTGACAAGACCACTAGGTCACAGGAGTAGAGTAAATTATGAATACAATCGTTAATCGTATTTAGCCTTCGCGGGCTTGAACCACAGTCCACTCAAAAAGTGTGTGCTACTGCACTCTCGCTCTTGACCACTCGGTTGTCTCAGGCAGGCCTCCCCAACTGATTTATAATTTGAATAAATATTTATTAAAGTTATCATCCCCATCTCCCCCAATTCTTAATGGTCACTACTTGTTGCATAGTGTGATGGACGATTATCGTGTAATGTCTCTCCGTCATATCCTCGTCGATTTTGTTTCCAGATGGTCTTTCATTACTGCACGGCTTTGCTTTGTGAAGTTCTTGGATTTGGTAGGCCAGAAACTTTTCAAATACCTTTCGTCTCTTTATCGTACCTCTGTAAATGATTTTTTTTTTCGTGTATTCCTTAAGCTTGTACCACAATAGTATAAATATAGTATATTCATACTATTCCCATTCCCACAGAGTAACCGTCCAATTCTGCTTTGAATTTAGACAGTCTCAATGTTACTTTGGGAAGCAACTTATTCCTGTGTTCGATAATCTTCTGCCTGTTAGTGAACTTCATGAGATCCAATCTTATGCTGTTCCCTGATAATTTATATTTGTGTCTCCTAGTTCTCGTTTTATCTACGTCGGAGAACAGACCTTGCTAATTTATTTTATTCAATCCCTTCAGAGCCTTATAGACCTTAATCATAACTCCCTTTAGATGTCTACTTTTCAAACTTCGCAATTCACATCTTCCAAGCCTTTCTTCATTTGCGCAACGATTTCCATTCATCACTAATATGGTCGCACTTTGAAACCTCTCCAGAAGTTCTTGTCTTTTTTAAGGTGTGGTCCCCAGACCTGAATACAGTATTCAAAATCGGTCTGATGATCGTCTTGTATAGAAGGATAATGACGTTCTTTTCCCATGGACAGGATACCATGTGCTCTCCTATCCTCCTGGTTACACTGCATAAAAAAATTTCATATCAGATTATATTATTTCATATCAGAATCGTAACGCTTAAGCCATTTTCGCCTCGAGCCAATTATAACTCCTTTCGCCCCCCCCCACTTTTACGTGACCCTAGGATTTTTGTTCCCCAGAAGAATAACTTCATTTAAAAGCATTAAACTTTAGTTGCCATTTTTTTGGAGCATGTATGCAACCGATCCAAGCCTTTTTGAAGCATCCTGGCCTACCTTGGATATTCTCGTCAACATCATATTGAAAATCAATTATGAAGATTAAATTATGAGTATTACTTAAAAATAGATAAACTGACTATATGAGTGATTAAATATAGTTCAGAATATACGCTCTCTCTCTGTGTGTGTGTGTGTGTGTTCTGCTATTAGAGTGATAATTAAGCAGGGATTCCAGGTCTCCTCCTACTTCTGTCTTTTTGCCACATTCGTTCATCATCATCTGTTTCCAATACGTTGCTGTCATTGCAAACACCGTGATCATTACTGTGAAGTGTATTTGCACTTGGTTACGCGTCTAGTGCGTTAGCATGAGACCGGAACGGACAATGTTATGGTTCATGACGAAAGACAAAAGGCCACACGGAAGGTGGGTTGGACGGACGTTACTGAGAGCCCGTTTTTATTGCATTGGCATCTTGCGTACTCCACCTGCCTTGTGCTGTTCCCACACTATTACCATGCGTTGAGAAGTACCCAGCAATGCTCGAGGCATCAAGCTTTTCGCATTTTGTTTATATGTATACCATATAGAGCACGTTGCAACTTATTAAAATTATTTAACAGTTGAAGTTAAATTTTTAGTCGCATTTTCTAGCAATAATGAGACATTACTTATTTATTTTAATAAGTACTCATTTTATCAGTATTTATTTTAATTACTTATTAGCCTTCTAGCCGATATGCCAAGAATAGCATATCAGCTAGAGGATTACACTTTCACAAAACTCACACAAAATAGTTACAAAACATACAAAATAGTTACTGAACTTATACATTTTCCGACACATGGAGAAGTTATGAGAAACAGTACTAAATTTAATATACATTCAAAAGACCAATAAGTTTGATTAGAATTCAACATACAGTCTTGCTGGCGAAAGCTTTAAAACTTTTTAAACCATATCCATTAGGATATGCTTGTAATAAGTTTTGTCCGTATAGAGTTTCTATGCATAAATTTTTAGTATATTGAAGATCTTCAGAATATTGCTGGAAATGTATGGTTTAGGCTTGTTAGGCTCCTCGACGGAAGAAGATCACTTCCGTTAGAAATTAATTATTCTGTTATTTTTTAATTATTTCTAAAGCTTTCTTTCACTTAACCTTCGAGAGTTTGACAAGTGATACAGTCGAATCTCCTAAATCCGGAATCCATTATCCGGCACCATCCATTTTCTGGCTGTCTTTAGGAAAATGGATGAATATGTCAAAACACCGGAGAACCGGAAAATGTTGTTCTCAGGCTGTCCATTTGCAGCGCGTGCGTTAGATGGACCTGATTTCCTTTCAGAGCCATCAGAGTTTCACTGCGCTCCAACGATACCAAGAAATTCATTAGGTCATGGAATCGCCTAATTGCTATGAGTGAGATTAGCGACTCATTAATAATATGCAATATTTATGCTGCCGAGTACTCCTAATCATGCCGCGTATTTATGCTGCCAAGTACTCCTAATCATTTCTCCATTCAACTTAATGACAGGTAGTCTATTCACATCAAGAGAGCTCTTTAGCAACATTGGTTTTGTTTTATTAGTCGAAATTTTAAGTTTATGTGTTTGACACCAAATATTCAAGTCCTCTAGACCTTCATTTGCTCTGCACTCTAGCTCTCGGCGGGAATTACCAAAAATCAGAATAGCAAGGTCGTCTGCGTAAGCTGTCTGAAGGATGTTGTCTCGATCAACCGAGAGCCACCCATCAAGGACCATGTTCCAGCACACAGGGCCAAGAACAGAGCCCTGAGGCAGCCCCTAGAAACAGATCTGGAGACAGAGCAGAATCCTGAGGAAACTGTGATGTTGCGAGAATCAAAGTAAATCGAAAGGAGACGGTAAATAAGTAGCAGAGACCCCGGCCTCTCTGGACCTCGCCAGGACACTCGGCCACCAAACAGTGTCGAATGCCCCTTTGAAATCAACAAAGAGACCGAGGACAGTTTTTAGAATTAGAATTTTGAACAGAGCTCAAAACCTGACAAATAGCATCAACAGAAGACCTTCCACGTGTAAAGCCAAATTGAAGTGGGGAACAGGAACTTAGGTTTCTGTCTAAATAGTAATTTAGAAGACGAGAAACAATTAATTTTTCCAAGACTTTGCCAAGGATGGGCAACAGTGCAATGGACCTGTAAGAGGCCGGATCATTGGAGGGTTTGTCAAAGGACTTAAGCAGAAGTTTAAGTCAAGCCTGTTTCCAAGCTAGCGGGAATAATCCCGAAGACAGACAAGCATTAGACTGCAGCCATGAAGGGCACATTTAGTAGAAAACAGTTTCCAGATAATTTGTGGCATAGTCTTTGCGTGTACCACAGTGGTTATAATCGCCGTCCTCCCCACACCGGGTGGAAAAGGCCCGCGTTGGAATCCCGCTAATGACGCGAGGAACTTTTATGAGTTTTTTTCATTCCGTTGGTCGGTCCCAGGGAAGGAGAGCAAGGTTTTTCGTCCAGCAAAACAGGCACATTCAATTTACAAAAATAATAAGCATGGATAGATGAGGTAATTTTTGGATGCCCTGATATGACAGTTTTTAACCTGTGGCATAAATATTGCTCTAATGGTATCAATATGACAATTGTGGACGAAAATACTCCTCATACTATAGCATCTTCAAGTATGGAAACAGCACCTAAAGAAAGACATTGTGCTTCTTGAAAGGATCCAAAGACGGGTAACTCGCCTGGTGAGATCGGCACAGGCGTCCATGTGAGGGAAGACTTCTAACATGTGGATTGCAGAGCTTGGAAACTAGGCACCTTAGAGGAGACTTGGTTGAGGTGTTTAAGGCTCTGAGAGGCGTAAGCAAAATGAATGAGGACGAAATTTTCACTGTTATAAATGAATCTAGAACTATGGGCCATAATTTCAATTTACAGGGGGAAATGTTTAGACTGGATTGCAGGAAGTTTTATTTTAGCCAGCGAGTTATAAATTACTGGAATAAATTACCTACATGGGTCGTAGATGCTGACAGTTTGGGGAAATTCAAAGGTCAGCTGGATAATTACCTAAGGGAGGAGGGAAACGCATATGTTGTCTATTTCCTTTTCGCTTATTAATTAATTATTATTATTTTTTTAATTTTCTTCTACTTATTGTTATTTTATTATTATTATTTTTTGTTTTTTTGGCTGGTGCACCATAAGCCATAGATTTCTTGCACTATATGGCCATTGCTAATACTAATCTCTACTACCAGCCTGCACTATTGACACTTGGCAGAATGGGTACATGGACTCATGATGTTTACACCATATTCTGCTCCTCCCATTAGAATCAAACAGCAGGAATCGGGATTCATCGGACCAAGCAGTCTTTTTTCCAGTCCTTCACTGTCCCTGCTAACCCAAGCTCACTGAAACCGCACCTCCTTGGTAATTCCTGATACGTGTGAAACCCGTTCAGTCGCTATTGGCTAGATATTATTTGGTTATTGGAACAATATCGATACACACGAGATAGAGTCCTACATGAAAACCATGATATGGTTGCAGCTTCCGAGATATTCATAACGGCGTGTTTGGTGACGATTATCATGCCACGTTCAAAGACATTTAAATCTCTCTTCTTGCCCATTCTCACACATAATAGCGTACTTGCATATCTGCTCACTTGATATACATATCGCATAGTACGAACATAGATGCTGTTACTAAAGGCAAGGCCGGTAACACCGGGTTTCTCCATGATGTATTGGAGAACCCGGAACAACGTAATTAATATTGGGCCATGGTCCTTGCAAATCTTATTTTACGACCTTTAAAAGTATGTGCGCCAGTGGCCCCAGACAATCTTTTATTATTATTATTATTATTTCTCCCTGATGTGGGCGGAACCCACATCAGGGAGAAATAATAATAATAATAATAATAATAATAATAATAATAATAATGTGATTTGTGCTAGTACCAAGTGCACAGGGTAGTTGTTATGTCTGATGTTACTGTTGGTCGAGGAACTCTCTGACTGCAGATTTTCATGGACTGCAACTTTCTGGAGTTCTTTGTATGTGTTCTTTGGGAGACCTATTGCTCTGTTATGTAGGATCTTTGGCACAATAGCGGTGGTTGACACGATGGTCGTTACTTGTTGCATATTCCATATCTCTTTGATTTCCTATCTTAGGTCCTTGTACTTCCTGATCTTTTCCTCGTGAGTTTTCTGGAGTTGCCAGTGTTGGGCATCCCTATGTCAATCAGATAGGTAGCCATTTCCTTCTTGTCAACACGGGTTATGGCCGGTCTGTTGCAGGATTGTGATTGTCTTGTCTGCTATTATGGCGTGATCCTAGTACAGCTTGTGGGTTGGGGTCTGTAGTACGGCTTGGGGTTCGTAGTTGTAATCTGGTTCACTCACTTTGATCAGCTGGTGTTCTCTCGCCAGCTTCTGTTGTATTATCCTGGTTTTCTGCTTGAGTCTACGAGTGTACTCTCTGTGGGTGATACCTTGCATCTTGCTGTGACGTGTTCGATCATTTCTGATGCCAAATGGCTTCGTCGACATTTTTCATCTGGCACTCCGGGCTCGTTTGCGATGCATTTTCTATAGTTCCAGTGTTGATTAACTGGTCTTGAATGGCGAACGTGAGTCCTTCAGTCTCAGGGTAGAGCGTTCCGCTTGTGAGAAATGCATTGGAAGCCATTTTATTTATGTTGTCTTGATGGAGGTCGTTGTAGCGTCTAACATGGAGTGTCTTCTTTGCCTATCTTTCTGTCTTCGTTTGCTCTGTCCGGGTGGGAGGAAGACTTCTCACTTAGGTTGAGTGGGGTATACTGTTTGTCTATCTTCCTTATGGTTGGGTAGAGTTTCGCTGGGTTTTTCTGGAAGTAATCCAGATTCACTATAGCTTTCTTCTGTTGCTTGATTAGGTCTATCAAGCCATTTCCTCCTTCTATCCGTGCTGTGGTCATTTTCTCCACGGCTGTCTTCGGATGGTGTTGGTGGCTCATGGTCATCATTGTCCTTGTCTTCCTCATGATATCCTCAAGTCGGTGTTAGTCTAATCTAAGATCGTGAAAAAGTATGTTAGCTCTGGGACTGCATAGGTGTTTATGGCTTTAATTGTGTTTCTTCCGTTCAACTTTGCTTTGAGCAGGCTCCTGAGTCTCTGAGTATTTTTCAGTCAGGCAGGCCTTGATCTCCTTGTGCTCTAACTGCTGAACCTGCATCACCTCAGTTATTGGTAGGTCTCTTCCCCTGTCACGGCTTTGATCTCTTTACCAGTCTGTAGCTCGTAGTTTCTGCCTACTAATTTCCCCTGATGCAATCCGTGGGTCTTGCACTTGTCAAGACTAAATTCCAACCTGATATCATTGCTGAATTCTTCGGTGATCCGGAGTAGTTCCTGGAGTTGCTTCTCGGTTACCGTTTAGAGTTTGATGTCTTCACGTGCATCAGGTGGGAGAGGGTTTACAGGTTTTTCCTTCCTTCATTGAGGTTATATTCATACTTGCCGTTGTTGAGAATGATGGAATGCAGGTTGAGTGTTAAACAGAACCACAGTGGGCTCAGGGCATCTCCTTGAAAGATTTCTCTCCTGATGGGGATCACTCTGGGTGTGATATTCTCGACCTTGATGGTGATGTTCCATTTCGCCATAGCCGCTTCTAGGAAGTTTGTCACTATCGGATTGACTTTGTAGATCTTCAGTGTGTCTGTTAGCCAGCTAGGAGGAGTCGAAGGTCTTGCGGTAATCGATGTAGATCGTGTGCAGGTTGCGCCCCTTCTTGTGGGCTTGATCTATAACTGTGGCATCAATGGTTAATTCTCCTTGCATCCTTTGGTCGTCTGCTTGTATCCTTTCTACTGTTCGGCCATAATGTTCTGGCTCTACAAGTGGTCTGATATCTTCTTGGTTATGCACCTGCTCAGGATCTTGTAGATCGTTGGGAGACAGATGATCGGCCTGTATTTTGCCGGGTTTCTTTCATTTTGGTGTTTAATCTTCAAATATGCGATTCCTTGAGTAAGAAACTCTTGGATTGTCTCTGGGTAACTTATTATTCGGGTGAATTTCTATGCCTTGAGATGCAAGTGAGCTTCTTGTATCAGTAGGTGTGGACGTTATCTATTCCCGGGGTTCGCCAGTTGTGGGACTTCCTGATCGATTGTTGTACTTCTTCCTCCCGAATCTCCCACTCTCTCATCTCTTGTACATCCTTGGTTTTCTTCCATTCTAGTTCTATCCAGGGGACTCGGCTGTTATGTCTTACTTCACTGCTCCAAATGTTGCTTCAGAACTCCTCAATACTTTGCTGCTTGGGTGGTCCGCTTCCGTCTTTCCCGTCTTGTCCGATACTCCTGTTGAAGGCTCTTTGGTTAACATCGAAGATTTGGGAGCTGGGAGCTCTGTTTGTATGGGCGTAGTCTCTTGCTGAGATGCGAGGAGGTTCTGCTTCAGTGTGTCTAAGTATTCTCTGATTTTTGGTCTCGTGTTTGCCGTGAATATTGTCTCTCTTGAGGATACTCTTCCTTTTCCAATTAGTTTCTTACTCCTAATGCCTCGTTGGTACTGGGTCAATTGGCCTGTCTTGACTCTTATTAACTCTTCTATCTTTTGCTGAAGTTTTCTTTTCTAAGCTTTCCATCATGTTCTTTAAGTGGTATGTCAAACAAATATGTTGAAATGGAGAAAATTAAAAATGTAATCACTTCAACCTGCGCATAGTAAAATTTGTCTTTAATTACTAAAGGAATTATAGAGAATTATCAGATGTTTCGTGGTGCTCTCTATAGCATTTCTTCAGTGGCCATAGTAACAGCAGAATTATAAAAAGTTGGTACTGTAATTAAAGTACCCTTTATTATTAATTTTGGGCTTATTTAACCATTATTAAATTGGATAAGTGAAATTTAATAGATAAATCGTTAATTAATTCACAGTTTTAATAATTTACCATTAATAATAATTTATATATAAAATCTTTATTGTATACAAACGTGGTATATACAATAGACTCTTCACAGCAGTAATGCCAGGGGGTTTACATTGGTTGGTGGACAATAGCCTTGGGGAGACGGGGCCCACATCGAAGTTCGGGCTCATCCCCCAGAGCCAACAATAAAATAGAATCAGTGTCAGATTATTTACAGGATATTATGCTTTTGACAGTATTTACAATGAATTAATAAAGATATTCATATTTACATTTATATTATATATATATTAATATTTATATTCATAAAGATATTCTTGACTTTATTTACAACACATTCATAAAGACATCGTGCTTTGAACATTATTTACAGTATATTGAGCATTATTATGCTGCCCTTATTAATGTGCACTTTGCCTGGCCAAGGTCAGGCTCTTAAGGATCTGTCTTCGGTACCTCCAATCCTTCGCAAACCTACAGAGGTCACCGTCAATTGAATTTATTGTGGGGAGCATCTCCCTGGGGAGAAAGCGGTCACTGAGCGCTAGTCTGTTATAGTGACCTGTGAGAGCTGATCTCAGTCCGGGTAGAGGGATCCTCCAGCCACACAGTTCCCAGATGCTTAGCTCCGAGACCATTCCGGTTGTCATCTTGACAGTGAGAACAAGGCGTTTTTCAAATACAAGATCTGAAAGTCGGTCAAAATTAAGTGACATCGCCATCCCAGTTGTCCTTTGCTGGGATGGACGACGATGTTTTTGCGTGATCCAACGAAGGAGCCAGTATTCGGCGGAGTACACGTGTTTGATGTTGGTAGGGGCCGCGGATCCCCAAATTTCCGAGGCATATAATACGACGGTGTATACTGAGGTGTATATGTACCGACGAGTCACATCCAGATCCCTGACGTGGAGCAGTTGTTATTTTGTGGTCCAGCGTATTTGACAGAATTTTGCTATGAGCTTGTCAATGTGGGGGTTGATGCTCAGTTTATAGTCGAAGACGACTCCCAAATCTGTATGCATCTTGACCACTGGGAAGGGAATGCCGTCTACAGAAGCTTGGATTTCAGTGGGTTGGCGCTTTAGAGAAAAGACAATTTGGGCTGATTTGGCAGGGTTAATGAGGAGACCAAATTTATGGAGATAGGATCCTAAGTTGTGTAACTTTTCACTGATCTTTTTATTGATGTTTGAGAGATATTCGCCGGGGTTAATCTGAATATATATCTTAATATCATCGGCATAGCAGAGTATGTCTTCTCTCTGTTGCACAAACGGAAGAATAACTGCAGTGAATAATGCTCTGGAGAGGAGTCCGCCTTAGGGAACTCCTGCAGTGATCTTTCTCCAGATTGTGTGTTGATCCGCTTTAAGAAGAATGGTTCTGTCGGAGAGCAGGGCTGTGATAAACCACAACATGTTACCTTTTATGTAGAAGTAGTTTTCTAGGAGGTGAACAAGTGAGGGGATACTGATAGAGTCGAAGGCAGCTTCCAGGTCGATGTAGGTGACGGCAAGCTCTGCTTTAGCTTCTAGTGCACTAAGAATGGTTTGGGTATGAATGTTAAATTGGTGACTGTGGATCTTCCTGTAATGGCTAGTGAATCTGTGGGGGTTTGTGAGGCATGATTTGATTGGTGATGGTGTAAAGTAATGTCTTCTCCATAAGCTTCAAGAGGCTGGAAGAATGAGAGATTGGCCTGAACTGTTTAATGAGGGTTGCAGATTGGCATTTAGGGTGTGGCCTCACAGCATATCTGTTCCAGAGAGGGGGAAAGTAGTGCTGCGTTAAGACATGGTTAAAAATTGATAGTAGAGGATCGATGATAAACGAGCTAAGACATTTAATCACGAATTGTGGCACAAGATCGGGGCCTGCAGTTGCAGTGGGCGGCAATCCATTTATAGCAGTTATAAGCTGCTTCCTGGCGATGCGAACGGTGGCGAGCATATCAGTAGGGACGTCGTTGATGGGTAAGTTGCCTAGGTGCATCGGGGCCACAGTGTTTGAGAACCGTGCAGTGTGGTCCATCCACAGTTCAAGGTCCAGTGTTTTAGGAATTCCTGTGTGCTGAGAGTCATAAAACGATTTGCCTCTTCTTAGGGTTGCATTTAAATGCTTTTTAATTGCAAATGATTTCTGGCGGTTGAAAACTGCCCAGGCTCTGGAGAAGTCTCACCATGCCAGTATGGCTTCACCCGTGGAAGGTCGTGTGAAGAAGCTCTGTTCGATTTGGTTTTACATATTGAAAGTTCTGAAGAAAAATTCGAATTGGCCATCTTCATAGACTTCGAGGGAGCCTTCGATACCGTCTGGTGGGATAGTGCCTTGGCACGCCTTCGAACTGCCGCTTGCCCCCAGCAATTATACAGCCTCTTCCAGAACTATTTTTCCGACCGAGCAGTTATTCTCAAGTCAAAATTCCAGCAAGTCACAAGATCAGTAAATCGAGGTTGTCCCCAAGGGTCAGTCCTGGGACCCCTCATTTGGAACATAGTCCTCCAAGACTGGCTCTCCCGCACCTTCAGGAATACAAAAATTGTGGCCTTTGCCGATGATCTCACAGTTGTGGTGTCAGGGCATTCACGGAAGGCCATTGAAGAAAATGCAAACCAGGTCCTCGACGATCTCTCAACTTGGGCCGCACTTAATAAATTGCATATCAACCCAACAAAAACTAAAATGATGCTATTCAAGAATAGACTGGATCTCAGGCGCCCACCGCAGGTAAAGATATGTAATGCTCAACTGCCAATCGTCACCGAAACCAAAGTACTTGGAGTGATTATTGACCACAAACTCAGCTTTCTTCCACATCTTGTTAATTTAAGAAACAAAGTTAAGAGATTCTCAGGAACCATCATACGCATCTCTAAGAATGATTGGGGACTCTCCAAAAGGTCCCTGCGGTTGTATTACAACGCAGTATTTTTACCAATTGTGACCTATGCAGCTGGAGCCTGGTTCCATCGGGTAACTCTTGTAAAGATGCGAGACAAGCTTGGAACCATCCAGAGGTCAATGTTAATGGCAATCTGCCGAGTGTGTAGAACGGTCTCCACTCCTGCCATTCAGGTCATTGCGGGAGCACTTCCGCTCGATCTACATGTCACCTTCCGAGGGCTGTGCTTCCGCATTACGAAAAATATCCCAACAAGGATCCTTGACATTGAGGTTAATCTGGATGCTGACCCCAAGGCTGAGATGACACGTTGCTACAACGAGCTCTTCAACATTTGGCAAACTCGATGGCATAATTCAACAAAGGGCATTGTCACAAAAAGATTCCTACCTGATGTAACCTACACTGCTACTAAATCTGTACAGTCTTGGTTCACCCCTTCACTAGAAACATCATACCTAATTACCGGACACGGATCCATGAATGAAAAATTACACCATCTGGGTCTCCACCCAACAGATCTCTGCCATTGTGGAGCCAAAGAGAACTGGTGGCATGTACTATTCGAGTGCATTGCGTATGCTGATCTGAGACACAACCTTGTCAGCTGTACACAGATCTCTGGCGAGTATCTAGAGCTCTTCCTACAGAACCCTAACAACCTCCCTGCACTGCAAACCTACTCAGCTGAAGTCTTTAGGCGCAGAAGAAGGATTAACAGACCACCAGTGGCAAACATCGATGACCCAGCAGTGGACTGAAACCGACCATGTATTTCCCCCCTCCCCCCAGCCTGCTGCATGGGCTGTGGAGCTTGTTTCTGCGGCCTGTGTTCAGGAAGGAAAACATCTCTCTCTCTCTCTTTCTCTTCCCCCCCCCCCTTTTTTTTTTTTTTTTTTTTTTTAATAAATATATATGTATATATGTTTTTTTTTTTTTTCTCGCATTCTACAATCAATCCATGGCTGTTTTTTTTTTTTTTTAATTTATTTTATTTTTTAATTATTATTATTATTATTTTATTTATTTAATTTATTTTATTTCTTTTATTCTTACTATTTTTTATTTATTTATTATTTATTTTTTTTTCTCTCTTCGCGTTCTAAATCAGTCACATGGTTGTTTTTTTTTTTTTTTTTTTTTTTTGCGTTCTTCAGGGTTGCTGTCACTTTTTTTTTTTTTTTGCGTTTTACAGTGATATTATTATTTTATTATTATTATTATTATTATTTTTTTTTTTTTTCTTTTGCACCACGGGAAAATCTAAATAAATATATATGTTTTTTTTTTTTTTTTTCTCTCCTCTGGAGTGGGCCCCTAGAGGAATCTGGCCCACCTTTTGGCAACATCAGGTGGATCAGAGTCTCATATTGAGACAGTACGTGATTAGCTGAGACTGGCCCACCTTCCCGTGGTGTGGACGAGTACCCAGAATCATCTGTCCAGGTGACTGATGCTTCTGGGTAGCCAAGTGGCCAGAACAGAACAACAGAACACACACATAATACACACAAACCGACGTCACACACATATCTGGCCCATTTGTAGTGATACTGTTCTTCACAGAGATACGAGGCGGAGTTGAACTAACGTTCTAGGAGCCGCCCATTACAAAAACACATGTCCACATGTCCACATGTCCATCCACAGTTCAAGGTCCAGTGTTTTAGGAATTCCTGTGTGCTGAGAGTCATAAAACGATTTGCCTCTTCTTAGGGTTGCATTTAAATGCTTTTTAATTGCAAATGATTTCTGGCGGTTGAAAACTGCCCAGGCTCTGGAGAAGGCACAGCGCCTGATTTTTTCCATCTCTTATGCAGATTTTGTTTTTCTTGAAAGCTGTTGTTCAATGCTAGTGTCCACCAAGCTCTCGAACGGGGAATGATGCAAACAGTCTTTGTAGCACCATAACTTGCAATGGTTCGAATCCATCTGGTCATGAGGTCCACAGCTAGCTCGAGATCACAATTATTGAGAGCCTCCCAAGGTATCGAGGATGCAACTTCGAGACATCGTGGTGGATCGATGAATTTGGGTGCTGTGATGTTTTTTTTTCTTTTTTGGGCCTTGGATATCAAAGTTAGGTGCGGCTAAGTGCAGGAGTATGGCAATGGGTTCGTGATCAGATTGAAATAGGTTGTGAGGACTGTCTTCGAAGTCGCATGGTGTTGAAGAGAATATCAAATCCAAGAGACTAGATCCTCTCGTGGGGTGACAATTAAATAGACTGATACCCATTGAATCCATACTGCTAATGAGTTTCCTACTAAGATGTGTGAGAGTAGGTGGAAGATTGAAATCTCCACAAATAATGTGCTTAGCAGAGGCGTGGAGGTGATTTGATTTACCAGCTAGTGGATCACTTCTTGAATGATGTCACTGTTTGGGCCTGGTGGAATGTATACTGTTGCTATGTCTATCAGGATGGCATTGAGCTTGAGGGATATCATAGAAGCTTCAAATGCAAGGGATTGGGTTACCACAAAATGTGCCAATGAGAAGATAGTGGTATTATAGAATATTGCGACCCCCCCCCTCTACGATCCTCTCTAGAGGAACAGAGCATCTGGTACCCAGCCTGAGGAGCACACGCAAGGGAGTCCCGTCCATTCCCAAGCCACGTTTCGGCAATGCAGAGAATATCAAAGGTTTTAGAGAGGAGAAGCTGTTCGATAGTGTCTAGCTTGTTACAAATACTCCTTGCATTTTGATAGACAATTCGAATGGTGGTAGCCATAGTAACTGGAGTTCGTACAGGTGGCAAGTCTCTTTTTAAGGTTCGCACTGATATACTGTGCATTGTGATGTGTACAGGGATATCCTTCACAGGTCTGGAGCCCTGGGGATTGTCATTATAATCTGCTGAGAGTTGGATTGAATGATATGTGGACAGTTTGTTTCCTATGGTAAGTTTGTTTTCAGTGAAGTTATCTGATTTTTCATGCGTTTTGTTGGCTTGGGACCTTGGTAGCTTTAATTGCTATTGCGTTTGATGGTTTCTTGCAGTTCTTGGCTTCTGATCTAGGAAGGGTTTGATGAGGGTTGCAGGGGGCCATAGCCTTGGTACCAGTACGAAGTTCATCTTCTCTGGGTGGCAGGTAAGGATGAAAGAGGCGTAGGTTGGATATCTGGTTCTTCTCTGTCTCACATCAATATTCATCCCATGTACTTCTGCACACATGGCCTTAATGCTGTCTGGTTTAGTAGTCGGTTCCAGTAGAGATATAAAGATTCGACCACGAGCTGAACTGCTGTGATGTTGTACGAATTAGAACGAGTTCCCTTCGAGGAAAGTTCTGTGGCATCTCTATTGCCCTGTTGTCTTCCATGTTCCATTTTCTGATATGTTGAATATGTCATCCGGGTTTCTTTTGAGTGAACATGTTGATCGGTAGAGATACCAGAGAGTAGAGGCTGCCTATAAGCCCTGCTGGCGGGATCTTTTGGTTATTCTCAGCATCTTTTTTGCCGGTGACTACTTCTGCAAATGTGGGTCTTGATGCACCCTTTCCAGTATGCCTCCTTTAACCTTTTAGGTTTAGTAGTATTTTGGGTCGGTATTGTGGAGAGGGCCAGCTGAGAGGTCTTTGAGTGGCTACCCCCGGTGTTGCTAGATGCAGGTTTGGGAGAGTTACAGTCATTGAGCCCTGCATCTCTGCTATTAAGCTGATTCTTATCTCGTTGATTTATGGCTGTTATTGGGCTAAGGGTGACAGGCATATGAGCCATTGCATTATACATAAATTGGACAATATAATTCCTTTGAATGTTGGAATCATGTATCAATTTAGTTTCAATTCACAATTGCAATTCACATTTAGGAAAATGTGAATTGGAATATCATCGGTTTGGCTGAAACAAGAAGAAGAAATGAATCACTTATAAGTTTATCAAGTGGAAATCTGCTGTACACCAATGGAAACAGTGAAAGGAGTGAAGGTGGAGTTGGGTTTCTGGTCCATAAAGATTTTAAAAACAACATTTTTCAAAAGTACATCACCAAGGGTGTCAAGACTAATACTCAAGATTTCTAAGCGGTACAAGCTAAAGATTATAATGATTTATGCACCAACATCGAGCCATGATGATGAAGAGGTTGAAGAAATGTACACCGAAATTAAGAGTCTTCTAGATGAGCAGAAAACCCACTACACTATTATTATGGGGGATTTCGATGCTAAGGTCGGAAAAAGACAAAACAGCGCAGAAAGGGGAACTATAGGAAATTTTGGAATTGGTGAAAGAAATGAAAGAGGTGAAAGACTTGTGGAATTTGCAGAATCTCAAGGACTGTCAGTAATGAACACTTTTTTCAAGAAAAGGGTGAACAGAAAGTGGACATGGAAGAGTCCAAATGGATTAACAACTAATGAAATCGACTTCATCCTCACTAACAGAAGATATATTGTGAATGATGTTACCGTCCTGAATAAGATAAATGTTGGAAGTGATCACAGAATGGTAAGATGTACACTTGATATAAATGTAGGAAAGGAAAGGAAAAAACTGACTCGAGTAAATAATACAAAGATCTTTGAAATAACAGAAGAGGAGAAAAAGCAGTATGTACTGGAACTTAAGAACAAGTTTGAGCTTCTGCAGACTGCTGAGGACCAAGATATCGACGAGGAATATTACAACTTTCTGAAAGTGATAAAGCCCAAGAAACCTATAGGGGAAAAAAAAAACCAAAGAAGAAAAAATTAGTCAAGAAACACTTGTCATGATGAACCGAAGACGACAAATGAAGAGGAAGAAAAACACCGACAGGGAGAAAATTGAGTATACTGAGTTATGCAAAGCCATTAGAAAGAGACTCAGAGAGCACATAAGAAGATTAAACACAAGAAAAGTAGAATAAGCATTAAGGGAAAACAAAGGATTTAAATCAGTAGCCATGAGCAGTAATACAGAAAGACAAATGATACTGAAACTGAAGAATAGCGATGGTGTACTTATAAACAGCAGAGAAGGCATAATTCAAATAGCAGAAGACTACTATAGAGAATACAAGGAGCGAGGGAATGATGCCAGCAGTGGGGAAGATGGATTGCAAAGTAGCAACACATACGGCATACCCGATATTCTTCCTGATGAGGTAGAACATGCATTGAAGAAATGAAGAATCAGAAAGCCCCGGGGGAAGATGAAGTTACTGTAGAGTTGTTAAAATTGGGAGGAAGAGTCATAACACAAAAACTAGCAAGGCTCTTCACAAAGTGCATTAGAAAAGGTGTGACGCCTACGCAGTGGAATAATGCAATCATAGTTTTTCTGCATAAGAAAGGAGATAAATCAGAAATTGGAAATTATAGACCAATTAGCTTGTTATTCCACATCTACAAGTTGTTCACAAGAGTCATTACTAACAGATTAGAAAGAATACTTGATGAGAATCAACCGAAAGAGCAAGCTGGCTTTAGGACAGGATTCTCAACTATGGATCACCTTCACATAATATCACAGCTAATGGAGAAAGCAAATGAATATAAAACAACATTATGCCTGGCATTTGAAATTTGAAAAGGATTATGGCATTTGGATTATGAAAAGGCATTTGACTCCATACAGCATAAGGCAATGGAAAGACAAGGCATAGATACTCCATATATTATGATTTTGAAGAAAATATATGAGAGTGCTACCTCCTTTATTAGACTAGACAATGACAGTAGGAAATTTAAAATCGAGAAAGGAGTTCGACAAGGAGACACAATATCTCCGAAGCTGTTTACTGTTGCCCTTGAAGAAGCTTTCAGAAGATTAGACTGGTCGCAGAAAGGAGTCAATGTGAACGGAGAGTACCTAAACCATTTAGGATTTGCAGATGACATTGTGGTCATAAGCCACGATCCCAAAGAATTAGAGGAAAATCTTAATCAGTTATGCACAGTTAGTAAGGATTTTGGACTAAAGATGAATATGGCTAAAACAAAAGTAATGATGAACAAGTATGCCACGGAAAGGGAAATAATGATTGAAGGAGCAGTAATTGAAAAGGTGGAGTCATATACTTCTCTGGGACAAGTTATTAGCTGTAATAATGATAAATGGCTAGAAGTCAAGAGAAGAATAAATTTTGGATGGATAGCATTCAGGAAATATAGTCACATACTGAAGAGCAATATCCCAGTTTGTCTGAAACGTAAAATAATGAACCAATGTATACTCCCCACCATGACTTATGGAAGTGAAACTTGGGCATTCACCAAAAGAATGGAAGAGAAGCTGAGAACTACACAGTGAAGAATGGAACGAATTATATTGGGAATCAGACTGTTAGATAAGAAGAGAAACACATGGATTAGGCAGCAAACTCAAGTAAAGGACATTCTTATCAAACCTAAAGAACTAAAATGGTCTTGGGCAGGACACATAGCTTGAAGACATGATGACAGATGGACTAAGAAAATAACAGAATGGTATCCAAGAGGAGCTAGAATAAAACCTGAAAGACAAAGGCGGAGATGGATAGATGAAATTCATGAGTTTTTGGGTAGTAAATGGATGGCCAGTGCTCAAAACAGAAGGAACTGGAAAGTTGCTGGAGAGACCTTCATCCTGCAGTGGATTGAAAATGACTGATGATGATCAATTTAGTTAATTTAACAAATAATTTTTATTTGAATGATAGTTAAGTACCCTCGTAATTAATTGAATTAAATAAATAATAAAAATTAATAACGCATAGCATATTTAAATTACCACTCTTTTCCTATTCGCTGTCATTTTGGTCATAGGGTTGAGGGTAAGACGCCACTTGTGGTTTCCTTCAATGGCGGAGCCATCACAGTCACTGAAGAAGTAGTACAGGAAGCTCTGCAAAACATCTGAGAATTATCTGTAATTCCCTTGGTAATTATAGACTGATTTTATTCTGCGCAGGTTGAAATGCTTGAACTATTTGCTTTTTTCCAGTGATGTTAAATATTGGACCCATAATAGATAGAGAGGAGAAATGTTAACCTCACAGATAGAATTAATGCATTAAAAAAATAAAATAACACCAAGGTGCACATATTTTGACTAGGCTTTTACTAATGGAATCCTATGGGATTCCATTAGTAAAAGTGCAAAACTTCATATTTGTAGATGTTAGCACAGCAGTTACGATCGCCGTGCTTCCACACCATGTGGAAACAGCCTGGGGTCGAAACCTATATCGGCGGGAGGAACTTTTATTGGCTTTTTTTCATGACATGGGTGAGTTAAAACAATTTCGGGCAAGGAGTGCATAATTGTATCTCCAAGAAATTCGAGTTTTTCATCGAGAAAATAGGCAAATCGACCGAAGAATACATGCAAATACAGATAGTATACTGATTCCTCATAGCATTATTCGTTTTAGCGTTTAATATATACGCACCCTCACGTTTCTAGGTTTTGTAGACTTCGAGTTATGGTGGCATCAAACACTCACGTTCTTTTATTGTTGGAGATGCGTTATATGATCTTCCCCAAAAAAACGTGCGTTCCTACAGTAAATAATCCGAGCAAGGAACCGTCCAATAACACTATCGCATTGCATGATTGGACCATGACTAGCCGGCAGACAGACAGACAGAAAAATGCAAATTATATTGATTTTATTTATTTATTTTTTGGCTACAGTTGAACTGAATCTGAGTATTTGGGCAGTTTTTTATATTTATTTTATTTTATCTTAATTTTTAATAAAATACTGCTGAATTTAATAAAATGATATTGACGAAGCAAGCATCCTGTGCAATACATCGCCCTCTGCCACTCATTCTCATCAACAACTGGAGGAATTTCTGTAGTCCTTTCCAATCGAGGACAGCCTCGATTAGGAAGGACTGTAGTTAATCAGTCCTCAATGGCCGAAGTTTGACTTTTTATCCGCCAGTTATTCTGCTCGCACAAAATGCAAATCACCCTGTGAACACACACACACACACACACACACACACACACACACACACACACACACACACACACACACACACACACACACACACACACACGTCTATATATATGTATGTGTGTGCGTGTGTATATATATATATATATTTATATATATATATATTTATATATATAACGTAGCAGAGTTAATCAATCTCTTTCTAGGGTTGCATGGTTGTTTCATATCCCGGAATCTCGGATTCTACGTCCAACGAACCAACCAAGGAATAGACACAAATACAGATACATTATAATTGATACCTCATGGCCTCAGCTGCTCTGGCGCTTAATACACATGGCACAAACAACAAGTGCCTGAATGGAAACAGGGGGATATTCAGGGATATTCATGTGTTGTTGTGGCGGATCCCAGGGTTTCCCCCATAAGCCGCTATTGTACTTCTTGTGTTGAAGCTTATGCCAAAATCGGCCAATTGTATGTAGTGTGTTGGATGTGTAAGTGTTATGATGTGTTCTGTTGTTATGTTATCGGCCGGTGCCTGGCTCTTAGCAGGTAAGAAGCAGTAACACCTGGTCACTACGTCTCACCCCCCATCCCCGCCACGTGGAGGCGGCCAGGATCAATTATCTCCTGCTGGGCAAGCCCAGGGCATAACACCTGAGAGTGCCCGAAAAAGAGAATGAAGTGGAAAAAGAGGAATACAGAGGGAGAAGTTTGGGATCTGGGGAGGTAAATGGATAGAATAGAGGAGAATCAACAGAGGGACTCTCCAATAGTTAGAAGTGAGAAGAAGTAAAGCAAGAATAAACCCTGAATGGAAACAAGAAAATTTCGTCCTACTCTCTTAAAAATGAAGAATTTCAGCGTTCATTTTTGCCGCCCTTGAGTGTTGGTATCAGAGCGCAGCCGCTGTATGCATACATTTAAAATAAACCCGTTTTAGAGAGTGTAAAAGATTATTTTCTCTATCTGAGCAATAGAGTATATAAAAATAAAATGAAAGAATTAAAATAAGATGAAAGGATGGAGGTTGCACTACATCTGACTTTTTCAGATGCTTCATCTTGATTGATAACAGCACTCTATACAATACCTCACGCCTTTTGAGGAAGTTTCTTATCTCTTTCTCTTTTTTCGCCCCCTTTCCCTTGCACATCCATTTTGTATCGTGTCATGTATCTTTCTTTCTGTTAATTTCATCCAGTGCTCCCATAGACGACATACTTCCTAAGCTTCCTAAGAATGCCAAGCAACATCTCTGTCATGGTGAAACAGCGTTCCTCTACACCCTTACGAGAAAAAAAAAAAAAAAAATCAACTGTGATGTCGAAACAGATAAATATCCCCGGCTATGCAATACGCAATCTAAAAATTGAACTAGGCGGACGTTGACTCTTAGTATTTAGCTAGAAAATGTGCCCTCCTCAGTGCCACATCACAAGGATGTCACTCCGGAGAGTGCGATGATTGTGGCACGCGGGAAGAAGAGCAGGGTTACGCATTCCCGCGAAGCTGAGGCGCGCGTATTCGCAGATAAGATTTCAGGACGTTGCACATCTGGTTTCCATACGGAATAGCAGGGTGAGGTTGCGCGAGGTGACTTTAAGCGGTCCGTTTAAAAATACGGATTCTCTTCCAGCACAGCACTCCTTCTACAAGACTGGAGTGCAAAGGGCAACTAGGTCGGACAGTTCCTGTGAACAATGACTCCTCCCCTCCCTTCGAGCCAAATCTTAAGGGATTTTACCGACAAGGTGTAAAATATCGTTTTTCATCCTCTTGGTTGCAACCTGCTGAGACGTAGCACAATTTTTTTATGTGTATTATACGCGTCAGTTTTGAGTAAAGCAAAAACTCGTTAAGCGAACGTAATATTACCATATGAAACAATGTAAAAGATAAGAGGGAGCTTGCCTTCTAGATCTGAGTTCTATAACTCTGTGTTTTAAAATATATTTTGTGTGAGAGAGACAGTCCATTGAATATGAGAGAAGACTACTTTTATCTGTTTACTGATTACTGTATCTTCGACACTGGAATAAATTATCGTCTTTATACCATTGAACATTTCAAATTTAACCATTGAAAATTTGAAATTGAGATATTCGCTTGCAGTGCATTAAAAAGGTAATTCATCCATTAAACAGCTGCACTCTTTATAATCACATAATCGCTGCACTGAAATATACCAAACGTATATGACAGAAACTTTATTGACATAAATTAAAATAGAATAATAATAAAATAAAATAAACTGAAACTGTAGAGTTAAAAACAATAAAATGATAGATAAAATTAAAATATACGAAATATTATAAATTAAAAGCGGTAGAACAACCGTAGCTATGAAAGGCGACCGCCTCCTTTATCAACAGTAAAACTTGACTCTCACGGCACATCCTTAAATAACATCTATAGGAGCATGGGTTTATTATCCTTGGACTTTATAATCTGTGCAGAAAGCTGTATAAAATATGATTCGTAATAAACGTTGAGAGCGTGTCATTTATACATCTTTTGAATGAGGATGCCTGCTGTCAGGAAATATAATCGCGTATTTTTACAGAAAATTTACTCCATTTGGTATAAAGCTGCATATTCGTAGCCTTCGGGGAGCCTTGAAGTGCTCAATCGACTTCTGCCAGGATTCCCAGAGAACCACAAAATGAGGAGGGAAGGGGGAGGTGTAATTCTTTTCCTTTGCTTTTAGAAGCGCTCGTCACTTGATGGTCACTTATTACCTGAAACTGTGATCAATATTTTGGGATTCTTTGCTACAAATCAATTTATGGTCGCTTTCTCTATTTATTGATGTTGTGCATTAATAAGTCAATTTTACATTAATTAGATTGCATTTTACACGTTGGCCTTGATGATGCGATATTGTCTCGTATGATCCCCAGTGATGTTCATATTTTCTGTGTGATCTTCATGGTAAAGCTCCATAGCCCTACTGTTTGTAGTGCAGTTTTCCACTAATTTATTATTGAATCCTGCTTTGGAAGTTTCCCACATGGAATTTCCTATTACAGGGCCTGAGAAAAATGTACAGATTTTAGTGCCATTGCGGTACCGTTTTTTCCATGGAATTCCTTTATTTTCTATTTTCCAGAAACGGCTAGTATAGTAGAAAGAATTTCTGTAGGCAGGTCTCAAGGTCATTCACGCTACAGTTTTCTCCCTTCTTATCAATAAACTTTGGTCTAAGAAATGCACTGTTTACATAAGCAGTCGGTTCCGTGAATTATATGGATGAAAGGTATACGGAATGAGAGCGAAGAGGGACGCTTGTGAGTAGCTCTGAGCCGCCTACAGACATTATCTCGACTATATCGGGCGCCAAGGATGAAAGGATTATGATTTCGTCCCAAATATGTCGACGTTTTTGGGTTTGAAATCTGCAGTTTACCAGAAGATGAATTCCGCCCTTGGTGTTTTGGTTTAGCTCCAAACTGCAACAGAGACTGATTTTCCAACAAAAAAAAAAAAAAAAAACCATTTAACCCACTTTATCGTTTGTTGAAAACGCTGGTGAAAGAATGTAACATTTGGAGTCAAATGGGCTTCAAACTTCTGAAAACAAGCAGAGTAATTGGTCAGGATAAGTTTATAACCTAAAAGTGCTTTTTTGAATTTATAGGTAGATAGTTTGTAATTTTAAACAATTTTTGTTCAAAGAGATTATGTATTCATTAAGAAAAGTTAATCATAACATGCCAAACTATGTGAGTGATGACGAAATTGTAACTGCGATTCTCTTATGAGTTACTCATTGTCGCATGTATCGGCTAGCTTTCGCTAGCCGATGGAAAATATTTCTTGGTGCAGGATGTCGGGAGTGCGATGAATGTATTCAAAACTTAAAATACTGTTAAGAGTGTTTGAGTTTCTGAGAAGTCGAGTTGATGCTCTGGAGCAATTTCAGTTTGGGAACTCATCAGACATTTAAGTGTCTGATGCTGTGTCAAGCGACGCACTTCCGAATCTGGCGCTAAAAGTGGATCAACCGGCACAGAGTGCTTTGGTCCTGCAGAAGGCAATCTTAATTGAGGACTTGAATTGAAAAGGAGACAGTGATCATATTCTGTAAAAAAAAATAATGGTGTAGAACCACAATATGTTTACTGGGCGCAAAACTTATCGATGTAACAAACAGGTTATCATCTCGTAATAGTACTGGTGGGTGCATGGTAATACATGCGTGGACTAATGATTTAAAGTTTAAACGAACTGATGAATTGCTTATAAAATATAAGGTGATATTGAAAAAGTGCTGCGAGACAGAACGAAATGTTTGTGATTGCAATTCTGTCCGGATATAACAGGAGGGATTTCATAGGTGAAAGTCTTATGGATTAACTTTAGGTTCGAGGGATTCTAAAGGATTATGTGGGGAAATTTTTCTCAGCATGTTTATTAAACAGAGTTTATTTTGTAAAGATAAAGTTCACTGAATCCTTAATGCTGTTTTCAATGACTAATAATATTAGGATACATTTATGTTTCGGGAAAACTGCGAGAATTCTGGGAGGCTTGGGAAGTCAGCACACGATCGACTCGGGTCAGTCAGTGCAACAAAAATTACACTTGCATCTTCGTTTGCACAAATATAAAATCTGAGGAAGTAAAAGAATGCGGGACTCATGAAATTTATCTTTGTGGAGAGCGTTGTAGATAATGTGAATAAGTTGCCTGTCAAGTAGCCGAAGCAGAGAATTTGATAAAGTTTGAACTGGAATGGCATAGTCACATTTTGGCGATGGCAAAACTTTCACTCTTTGGGATTTTTTTTTTATCACATACAGAGAACATCCTACTTGCATCATTTAAATATTATACTAATAATTCTTCTACTAATATTAATATATTACATGCATTAAAATTGATAATGTGTAAAAGACCAAAGAATGTAAACTGTGGTGAAGTTCGACTGAAAGAAAGTAATATTAAAGAAAAAAATTAAAATTTAGAAAAAGACAATGCGTGGGTATCATTGCACAGAAAAAGATTGATAGTGACTAATGTATTTTTACAAAAAATGAAAATTATAAGCTCATTGGAATTCTGAGAGAGGAATTCTGCTAGTCATTAATCTAGATAAGAAAATGCCATATTACGGTTGCCTGAGAACAACCTCATTTACTCATGTTGGTTATGTTTATAAATTGCTTTGCCTGTTTTGATGAAGAAACACCTGAGTTTCCGGGATTTAAAAAAAAAAAAAAAACCCTTGTATCTCCGCTCGAGACCGACTAACTTAGCCACGGAGTAAAAAAAAGCCCATAAAAGTTCCTCGCTTCATTGACTGGATTCGAACCCGGACTTTGCCCCCTGGTGTAGAAAGGACGGAGATAATAACCACTGTGCTACCATGAGGACCCATTATTCTGGCTAATGTGAGGGACAGTTTTGTTAATTTTAGTAATACAATTAAGGTAAGTCGTGTTGGGAAACATTTCATTAAAGCAGCAGGTAGATTTTAGATCAGGTTCTTCCATGATAAAAATAATCTTCAAGTACTGTGATGGAAGTCCCGTACTGATATGAGCCAAGGTATTGGCCGCGTGACGGGTATACGTGTTACGATGAACTCATTACCCAGCATGCTTTTTCTAATTTTCATCTAAAGGATTGCTTAGGCACAACCGTTTTCATGCAAGTTGGAACACCACATCAGTTTGCTTTCTTAACGACTGTTGTTTCGCAACATATTTCCTAGTTACATAATTTCTCGCTATTTCCTAATTACTTAGCTCTCTCTCTCTCTCTCTCTCAGCTGCGATCTATGCTGCTTCTGGTTGTGTGTTTAGTTCATTGATGACGTTTATCATGAAAAAATTTAAACACTGGTAGGCTTGAACAATAATAATATTCAATAGCACATTGCAGTTATTCAAAAACAAATGCTGCAAGCGATTTTATGCATGTCAGATTGCAGAAATGCAATCTGACGTTGCATTTCTGCACTCCCAACATTGGATTGGCATGGATGCTCATTATATTGAGTAGGTTGATCCACATGTAAGGTGAGTACGGTACCATATTATGATTTGAGTAAATCTTTGTAACAGTTGTGATTTGCATATACTTTTAACTTATAGCAGTGCTAATTTCATTGTGATATCACTTTTGTAAACTTAATTTTTCATGCCTTTCATTTCATAATAGTGGGAATATTGTCCGTTTCAATTTAAGCTCTTGGCGGTTAATCGTTTTCTGTCTATAGGCTTTCTATGTTGTTATTTGGTTTTTAGGAGCATTAGCAACTAAGGCCATATTGCTCCGGGGATATGCAGTGGTCATTCCCTGACCTTTCCGCATCCTCCGTATTTGGTGGTCACGGGCTCGAACCCCGGTCTAATCAAGAAGCGTGTGCTACTCACTGCTGCTCCTGCCCACCTGGCTACGGAGGCGCCTATAGGCTTTCGAAATAACGCAATTTAGTTATAACAAAGGGGTCATTATAGTGGAGTTAATATTTAACAATAAGCTGAAACCAACTGCTAATTGCACATGAACCATAGCTGTTAGCACAATGGTTACGATCACTGTCCTTCTATAGTGTGGAAGATCTCTTCAAATCCTGTAAAAGACGGGAAAAATATTTTTTTTTGGCTTTTTTCATACCGTGACCAGGTTAGTCTCGGGCTAGGTTAGCATAGTTTTCTCCCGCTAGAAACTCCGGTTTTTCGTTCAGTAAGACAGGAAAACGGACCAAACAACACAGGCTGTTTCACATATAATGTACTGTAGGTGTAAAAGACTCAGCGTGAATCATTCTCATGTTTGGGTGAATCCCACACTTAATAGATATTTTTTACTGTAATCGGAGTTTCTGTTATGCGATTTATTATTATTCTTTTTTTATAAATTTGATTTAAGAGGTCAATATTATGCTTCATACTTCCATGATGAATTTGGCTGATGGAAACGGACTAAGGCGAGAAACGGATTGTTCTGTTACGTAAAGTTCATTGTTCGATAGACTGTATGGGGTACTGTACATTAGAGAAAGGTTACGAAGAATATCAAGTTGCGGATAAAAAAAAGTCTTCAGGACTTTGGGCTTGTAAACGATGCTCATTGTGAATGTGGAGGACTGGCACCACGTAATGCTCTCGTGTAACATCTACCTGGACCTACGTAATCAACTGTTACTGAATATAAATTTAACCACACTTAGTCCGGAAAGCAACCTGTTAAAATCAAAAGAAGCGTTTTTAGCTTTTAGCAGATATGCCTCAGCAGTCTTCAAAAGGCATTGGTATCATCTCTCCACGTCTGACCCCACAACATAGACATCCAGACCAGACGTTCCTGAAACTGCTATGATCTCTCCTCGTACCTGCTCTTCTCTCATCACCGGCCACCATCAGAACTGAATGTACGAGGGGTTTCCGAAAAGGAAGGTAACACATTTTGTTTCTTAATAATGGTGAAAGGGAATGAGATGAAACGCGGTGGACAGATAGACCCGTTAATAACATTCAAAAAGACCGCCAGTGCAGTGTTACGGTACTGTCGCCTCACAGCAAATTCCAGTTGCAAAATGGCGGCTACCGTGCGAGTGTGGTCCAAAACAGATGTTCGTGAAGTTATGCGCTTTTTGCAAACAAAAGGGTCTTCACCAAGTGACATTCACCGTGAACTGGTTGCTGTATATGGCGAAAAAGTGATAACAAAGAAGCAGGTGTGTTTTTGGTGCAATGAATTTTAAAGCGGGCCGTGTTGATATTGAAGATCGACATCGGGCGGGCAGGCCTGACGTCATGGCCACAGTGTTCTGGGATCGCTAAAGCGTTCTATTGGTGGATTTCTTGCCGAAGGGAGGAACAATCGATGCACAGCTTTACTGTGCAACGTTGGAAAAACTGAAAGCCAACATTTGACGCAAACGACCAAGACTCCTGACAAGTGGGGTGATTTTGTTGCATGACAACGCAATCGTTGTGCCGTAATCGTTGGGAAACTCTGTCACATCTCCCCTACAGCCTAGACTTAGCGCCTTCAGACTTCCATTTGTTCAGCCCTCTGAAAAAACACCTTTCGGGAAAGCATTTCACCACGGATGAGGAAGTTCATCAGGCGACGCGATGTTGGTTACTGCGTGTGGGCACCGACTTCTTCAGTATTGGTATTGATAAACTGATCCATCGTTGGGACAAGTGCATCAATAAAACTGGAGACTTTGTGGAGAAGTAGTGCATGTTCACTTATTTCTTGATGTGTAATTTCAACTTTGTATTATTAAACATCATCGAGAGAAAAAATGTGTTACCTTACTTTTTGGAAACCTCTCGTACAACCAACTGGACATCTTCCTCGTAGGAATAACGGCACTAAACTGATAGCAACCAAACTCACGCACTTCCCATTGCACCTACCCAATTTTGCAGACCTCCCTTGTTCTGCAAGATGTCTTTCTTTCCCTGGCTTTCGGTGGGCTCCCAGACCAGGGGTGATTCCTACTTCTCCCTTCCCACCTGTTCATTCCGTTGGAGGATACCTTCTTTCCTCATCCTACTCTTTTTGTCTACTTTGACTCCACCACTTGTGCTATCTTCCCCACTCTCTTCCCTTTTTTTTTTTTTTTTTTTTTTTTTAATTTGGTATCCGTCCAGAAAGCGGATATCAGCCAGAGTATGAGGGCAACCTGGCTCACCACCCAGTGGTGGTAGCGGGAAACGTAGGGTCCTACTAGGGTCCCTGCGGCCAAGTAGCCAGAGACACAACAGCAGAACATAACACAATACTGCATAAACCAGACACTACACTTTTTTCTGGCTTATGCAGTAGTTCCGTATTCCATCATAGAGTACATACGTCGCAGATGTGGGAAACCACAGGTGGCGGCTAACCCTAAATACTATGCCACTATCAAGTTCCGGACGGCTCGGAGGCTTAAATTAATGAGATCATCGTTTGACCTTTAGCGTGATGGCTGATGAGTTGGATATGAATAAGGACACGATTCGTCAAATTCTGCCTGAAGATTTAGGGAAAAGGAAGGTTTTTCCACAAAATTTGTGCCGCACAGCCACACGGATGAGAAGAAGCAATGAAGAGTGTCATTATGCGAAGACTCCAGCTAGACTTATCAAGACAATCCTAATTTTTTTCGAGTGTTGGTTGCTGTAAGGTTTTATTCGCAACAGCAACTCAGGCCATATTGCGCCGTATATAATACTCGTATGTGTGTAAACTGTGTGTGCGCTGTGTAGTTGATTTGCTGTTTGCTTGACGTAAAACCTGAGTTTCGGGAGAAGAAACCATGCAACCCTCTCCTGAGATCAAATAACTCAGCCATGTTGTGAAAAGCACCCATAAAAATTCCTCGCGTCATTGATGGGATTCGAACGCCTTTTCTACCCGGTATGGAGAGGACCATGATTGTACCAACTGTGCTACTCACGACGGCCTCCTCGACTGTTTTGTAACTGGAGATGAGTGCTGGGTGTTTCAGTACGACCTAGAGACGAAGTATCAGAGCATACAGTGGACTTAAAAATCACTACAAGGCCAAAAAAGTTTCGTTTACAGAAGGCCAGGATCAAGACGGTACTGATCATGTATTTCGACAAACAGGGAATGATTTACAAAGAATTTGTAAATCATTCCCTGTTTTAGCCATTTTTGTGCAGCAGCTGTTTGCTGAAGTACAGGAAATGCTCAAAGTAACCACTGTGCACCTGAATACAAGCTGTAAACACCTCATCATAGACCTCCTCGTCCGCTCAAAAGTTCCAGATGTCTGGTGGATTTGCTGTTATGGTGCTGATCGATCTACCAGCAGCTGAAACTCATTTTCTTAATGAACCAGTTACAGCAAGGCGATCACGTATTCTCTGAAAGATCTTATTTGACACATGACGATTAGGGAAGTTTTCTGCTTAAAGTCATCTTGCCTCGGTTGAATTTCATCTAGAAAGTCCGCACATGAGATGCATGTCTGCCATCTCTCGATGAGAATAAGCCTCCATTATCACAGCAAGTGCACACTATCAAAATGATAATAACAAGGTGCAAATGTAGTGTAGCGTCCTTGTCAGGAAAACTAACTGAAATCATACTACGGGATCTTGTTTACATAACTGTTAACAAGGCCTTCTATAAAAAATGGAGTATCATTTGCAAAAAGTTGAATGAAGATGCCAATTCACAATGTGAAGAGTATTGCTGGATCACAAAAATGGCTGTATAAAATAGCTGGACCACAAAAATGGCTTTGTATATCGTATATTCTTTAAGCGGGAGTGTATATATCGTATATATACACTCCCGCCTAAATGTTTGGAATTTTTGAAATTTCCTATGACAGTGTAAGGATTAATATAGAAAATAACACACTACAACGTATTTAAAGGATTTTTTTTATTAAGCATTGAAAAATTTGCAGCAAAAATATTGAAATGATTAATATTAACAACCATATTAATTTTTCATAAAAATATCGTCCATGAGATTTTATCATGCCTTACACAGACGTGGTATTTGGCGTTTAATTTCATGTGTCTTGACTACACATTACACCCATCGATCCGCAAAGTTCCCCATAAATTTTGCTTTGTAAATTTGGGCAGACTTAACGGATTTTAAATTTCACTCCATGGCTGAGTTAGTCGGTCTCAGGCGTAGATAGTAAGGTTTCCCCCCCCACACACAGAAATTGGGGTTTTTTCATCCAGCAAACAGGCAAATCGACCAGAGACTACACGCAATTTACAGACAAATAAATATATGGGTAAATGTAAGAAGTTACGTGTGGCCCTAATATAATAATAATAATAATAAATAACGGATTTGACAGTCTAGAATCTAGATGATCCCATAAAAGAAGTTCTACTGGGTTTAAGTCAGGCGATTGGGGATGGCCACACCATAATTTGCAATACCACCTCCTGTTGTTTGGATGCTAGAAAGTCCCTACGCAGTTTAGAGCTGTGCTTTGGGTTTGTCTTGTAATATAAAATTTCTTCCACAAAGTCTTAAGTCCAGAGATATTTTTTTCTTTTCTGTTTATACTCCGGCACGACAACCAAGTCAGTAGAGTTTGCAATAAATCGCCAATACAAATATGTATCGTATTTAGTAGTCACGGGCTTGAACCGCGGTCCACTCAAGGAACGCATGTGCACTCTCGCTCCTGACCACTGGGCTACGTCAGATATTGCATTATGTTCAAGAATGTTTTTATAGTCTTCTTTACTTAAAATTGCTTCCTTCAATTCTGAAGACGCCACCCACTCCAGAAAAATCGTCTCACGTATACTCTACACTTGGATCCAAAAATTTCAAATTTGGATTCATCCATCCACAGTATGTTTTTCCACTCTTCAGTAATCCAATGTTGATGGCTTTTAGCCCGAGCCAACCGTTTCATTCGATTTTCCTGTTTTCGTAAGGGTTTTTGGACGCTACACGACCATGAAGTCCTGCTTCTTTAAGACGAAGTTTTACAGTGGATGTAGACACGGGGGTTTCTCTATTCTTAGTGATTACGTTTAGAAATCAGTGTTATGGTCTTATCTTGTTCTTCCGTTGTTGTTACGCGCGGTCGTCGTGATCGTGGTTTGTCCTTTAAACTGTCAGTCTCCTTGAATCGGTAGTTGGTACTTCTTCAAATGAAACACCAAGTTTTTTTGCCAATACTTGGAAAAACTTTATTTATGCAGTTATAATAGCACTTCTTTTTCGACACTCACTGCCTTGTTTCCTGCCATGTTTATCATGAAACACGCAAAGTTTCACACACACACAAAAGCACACACTCTTTGTGAATGACGAGTTTTCGATTTTATAAGTTAGTCTTACCAGTCAATTTATATTATTGCAAAACACTCTAAAATAATCTACAATCTTCTGTAATATTGACACAATACTCTCACTTCCTATAATATTCTAGAATTCATCTACAACGCTCGTATATTCAGGAATCTCCTATAATGTTCTATCACATTCAGGAATCTTCTACACCTTTCTGGAATATTCACGAATATTTAAGAAATTTCTTAAATAAGGTATATCTTAAATATTATTTCAGTTTTTTGATTTTATATATGATATAAATATTTTAATAAACATTAGTAAACGGGCTGGTCCTATTTTAATAAAAATTCTGAAAATTACGAACAATTAAAAATTGTTCCAAACTTTTAGGCGAAAGTGTATATATTGATAAACGGTATTTTGTTACTTTTATACAGTGACCAATGATTGGAAGATCACTCAAAATATCCTTTTTGCCTTTTTGTTGTTTTATCAGTCACCGGCGGAAGCACACACACAATATCTATTGGGAAGTTGGTCTCTGCTTTCTTTAGAGACTGACTTAAAAAATTCTCTCGTACTCATAAGATACTGAGTGGGCCATATCCATATTTAATATATAAAGTATCAATTAACTTTAATTTCCCAGCATTTTAAGAATACATTTTCCTATTTTCTGACAAAATATGAGTCGAAAATTTTTTTTCAAATTGGTTAAAAATCTTAAACAATATTTTTTTCAAGAAAAATGAAAATTTAACTTTTCTTGCAAAACTGTTTACAGACAAAAGAAAAATCACTTTTTTCTTATGCAATAGACAACTTGCCTTTTTACAAACAGAGCAGGATATTTTCGATTTTTTTTTCTTTTTCTCGGGGAACAAAATCAGCACCTTCCTTCTGAAGCATGTTAGAGAGAGAGAGAGAGAGAGAGAGAGAGAGAGAGAGAGAGAGAGAGAGAGAGAGAGAGAGAGAGAGAGAGACAGACAGACAGACAGTCTTTATTGCAATTTCAGTGTCGATGCCAAAAATAGGTTACCTTCACGACCATAAGTCCAGCTCTCGGTGTTTGAAGTTTTCTGTGTTATATTTCGTTGTGAATAAATCCATACCATCCTTGAATGATAAATGAACATTTCATTAGTTTATTTTCTACCCTATCCTCGTCAGAAGCATACACTTTTGTCTTTGAGGCTATCACAGACATTCTCTCAGGTTGACAAGGTAGAGCTTTTAATCTGGGAGACTAAAAAACTGATGGAACTGATATTCAGGTGGAATCAAGTGGACTGATTTTCGGCGAAGTCCGGTCATTCTGCGACAACTAAATCCTCTTTCCACCATCACGATGGTGAAACTGTTAGTAACCCTGGATATAACTCTCGTGTACAATTCCTGAAATATGGCATCTTGTATACTGGGGGTGGGGGTGAACCAACTTTACGCAGGATTAGAGTGCCGCCCCCTCTGCGTTACCAGGCAATGCTAGGTGGTAGTGACTCTCATCGACCGGTGCAGTACCACCAGTTGCTTACTGTAGGCTTGAACTGGCGAAACCTATGTTTAGTATCCAGAGCAAAGTTCCGGACCCCCCCCCCCCCCACCTTCTTTTCCATAATGCAGTATGATTGATGTCTTTGAGGTTATGATGGTCATCACGGCGAGATCCAATCTTCCTTACATTTCGAGGGTACAGCTCTAAAACGAAGTCCGCAGGCCAGCCGCTCGATAGTCCACCGGACTGAACCTATTGGTAACTCTCTAGGAAGCATTTGGATCAGCTAGTGTATAGTCTTTCTATCTCTACTCTGCCAGATCGTTACTGGAGGGAGATTAATCTCAATAGCAATATGTTATTGAGATTAACTGATATATATATAAATTGATATTTGACATGAGGTAAAAATTGTTATTGCACTAGGGTTGAGTTGACAAAGTTGAAAAGTCAGCTTGATTAGGATGGCCCTAGAGACTTTTTTTATGGATCAGAAGTAGCTGCAGCTGATTAATGGAGGTTTGAGAGGGATTTTAAAACGGTAGGTCCTAATCCTTAAGACATTGTAGACCTCAAAGGCATTGTGGGGAAACAAATCCAGGAAGCTTACGAGGTATTTAAGTTTATTTCGGAGCGGGAGTATTAGGGAACTTTTGGATCTGGTGTTACTCTTATGATCGATACGAAGCATTGATATGAGGGATCCCTCCCTCACCCCGAGAACTAATAAATCTAAGTGTGTATGAATATTTCTGGCCATGACAAGCTATTTTGTAGTGTTGGGGGTCAGCACTGAAATTAGAAATAGGATGAACCTGAAATGCTGATTCTAGTAAGCCACGTTAAGATCTAATATGCACCTGTAAAAAAGTTTTTCAAATAAATGAAAGAGAGAGAGGACGACCCATATTATACTGGTGTGACACAATTTCTAGTTATTTTCTGCCAAAAGTTGCGTGTACACACGTACGCACACACACACGCACTTGTGGATAAGGCTTCTGAACCCAAATAACTGAAAATACAATTTACTGTACTATAATAAACATCTCATTTGCCAGTATATATAATAAAAAACTTATAATAAATGTTATATTAGTATTATATATAAACGTATAACATATAATTGCTATCAGTATTTACTACAATGTTGCATTCAGGTTACACTGTAATGCTGTCGTCATCATCACCCATCGCAAGCTCCATTAACTAGATTACCATATGGTGCAAGTTGCTTATGCTTCTAGTAAAACAGTCGTCGACACCAACTGTACACTGCAGCTATTTGTTATCAACATTTTATACTCAGGTGGAATACATATTTTTCCTAAAAATAAAATCCTCTAAGGGTTTTATGGTATTAGTGAAGTGAATTATTATTAAGCCTGTTTTTGTGTTAGTGATCTCTGTGAACTTAATTTGTTTATTTGATTTCCAATAAAACAAACTGATTATTTTTTATATGTTCACGAAATTGTGCAGAATGATTAATCTTTTCGATAACCATAGACAGCTGATATCAACATTGGCGCTTGCGTGCAATGACTAGTGCCACCAATGACAACATTTATCAACCACAGTTTTCAACGGATGAATGTATTATTAGTGTTCAGCCTCAAGTTCTAACTAAGCAGTCCTGTCTGTGGTGATGGATTATATCAATGCTTGAGAAAGATTAATATTAAATGACCAGTAAGCTGGAGACTATACATACATGGTTTTTTGTTGGCATTTGAAGGAATACTTCATATGCCAACAAAATAAAAAAATAAATCCAACATTTGTCTAGCAGCATGTTATGATATTGAGAATTGTTGTGTTTGTTTAGACTTATCTTCAAACGATCTGAAGTTGAACATATTATCACTCTACGTGTATAATTCTCTTTCATGCAGACTGCTTCAAAAGTTGTTAGTGCATGAAGTGATGATAATTAGAATATTAAACAAGTTAGTGAATGTGCGCAGTTCGTTCATTTTAGGCGCGTTAGCTTTTATTTCCTAAATTGATTTGAATTTTTTTTATTTTCTGTGATTAATATAAGCGAAAAGTAAATAACTAATTATCTTATTATCAGTTAATTACTAATTGATTGACTAATAACATATAAAAAGTAATCATTTTCACTTTACTGCACATATCTTTTAGCGTACGGTAATTTTACTGCAAGTAATACTTTATATGTGAAATGCAACACGTATTTCAGACTCTGTGATTTATTAAATTAAACGATCGTCATATTGTCAATACTTTCATAATACAGTTTACTTATTTCTTCCTAAATTTTAATAATAGTTGAAATGTAACACATTTAACATTTCTGTTGTGATTAGTACAATAAGCAAATGGTAGTAATTTATGCATTTAGTAAGCAGATAAAAATAAAAAAAACAAGCGAAAAGCAACGACTGTCATGCGAGACCGGGCACATTTCGTTTTTGCGCATTTGCCACATTGCCCATTCATTCTTCCAATTAGCACTGCCGAGAAACATAATATGCATGTGCTCCAGCTACAGTTACGGTATATGCGATATGTATGAAAAAAAAAAAAAAAAGAAGAAATACCAATTGCCTGATTTGTATCGGTCCGTTTGTAATGAAATTTTGCAAGGCTTCCTAAAAGAGTCAATTATAAAAATTTCATGAAGATTCATTCACTGGGATCCATAATAAATCCATTCGAGTTATTATAAGTGGACCGACATGGTGAAAGCATTGGGTACTTTACGAATATATGCTAATATGTCTAAGAAAAGTAAAGCCAACTAATGAAAATCTGATGGAATATTTAATTTCAAAATGATTTATGTATAACGAGCGATAACGGCACTTTTCGATGCATTTACAGAATTTTTTTCCTAGTACATAAATTAACGAAATAATTTTGAAATTTGAAAGTGTTAAAGTTGAATTGTTGAAATTAAAAATTTCCTTAATGAGGCAATATAATGCCACTATCCAGTATTTGTTTACACCCTTATAAAACCACGAAACTAGTTCAAAATATGAATGATTTTTTTAATTACCGACTTACTAAGAAACAGGAATGTGTTATCAGCTATGATGAATTATGATTTATTACTGGGTGGAGAGAATTGGATTACCATTTCCCTCCATCCAGTAATATACAGTGCATATGGGCTTTGGCCCTGACCAGTTGAAGTCATCCAGTAATACTTTATACTATATATATCTGGGATCATACGATCCCAGACTAGTTGAATCAATACTCATTGTCATTTATACTTTCGGGCATGCTATTGAGTATTGATGTGTAAATCACGGTGTTTGCAATAAAAGCTGATTAAGTTTTATTGCCACGAGAACTGTTTTGAAATATGTTTAAGTAATAAACTGCATGACTGTATCGCACATTCTATCTGGCATGAACTGATCATAACCGTTTAAATATTTTACTATTTCATCGAGAAGATTTTGCTTATCTCTTTTTTTTTTTTTTTTTTTTTTGTTAGCCCATCGGCTTTTGTGGCCATATTGCACCTCCCAAGGTTTTTGCATTTTCTACTTTGATCCAAGCCGGTGGCGGGATTCGAACCCGCGACCTTTGGGTTGCCAGGCAGGCACTTTACCCACTCGACTAGCCCGGTCGGCTCATCTTCTCGATGAAATAGTAGGTATATTTCTGTAGGTAAATCAGTAAAAAATCCACAAATTCTGAGCCCTACTTTCTCTCCCCCATACTATTTATTTATATATAAATAAATCAGGCTCTTTCCCGTGTTGCCAGACGTGACGAAATGGTAGGTTTTCCACTGCAACAACAAAATATATTCTTGTTGGCTTTGATTAGCAGCTGGATGACAAATGTAGTTCTTTGGCAGTAAAGAACTTCAACAAATGTTTATCACACGTCAATAATGGCATATCAATAAAATGGCTACGTAGCTTCACCGGAAAGCACATGCCACAACCAACTATTCATGCCTCACCAAATAACGTAAACATTGCTAGTCAGGTGCCCTTTGAATGATTGTTATGAAATGCGAAAGTGATGTTGACGGATCTAAGGTGTCTCCTATTGATCAAACCAATTAAATAAGCACTTATAGCGAAAACGTATAATTGAGGATTTGTACCTTTCAACCCATGACTTATCAGGACAAAGCTATTGATAAATATTCCTTTCACGTAAGACTTTTTCATACCTTTCTTTACAATATTTGTCATTCTAGTTTGTAGGAAGCTCAGCCCAAATGAGATCAAAATCTTAGTTGCTGCGCAGAAGTTTTACTTATTTGAGTACTAGTTGTAGAGATAAGAAAAAAAAAGAGATGAAGTTTATTTTCCCCTTTACTTCTTATATTCTCGGTTCTACTCCAGCAGGATTACGAGCAGAGATACACTAAAGGCATGCCCGAATGGTCAAATGCGAGGGTACATTTGTGCGCACGTTTCAGTTGAACATGGTACAAGCTCGCGGGTCTGCTAAATACAGTGATATACTTGCATCTTGTGAACTCCTTTGACCTGTGGGGTCGCCCCGGAGTATAAAGAGAAGGTTTATTTGATATTTAAAATATACCACAGAGTCAAACGAAACGCAAAACTACCATATGTAAGACGTTTAATCTCCCAAAAATTAAATATAATTAACGGTTAGGAAGACAAAATGCTTTCAAAACGATGATCTCTGAACAAATATTATTATTTCTGCATTATGTATACGTATTTTCGTTTTCTTTGTTCATTACTCTGATCGTAATGTTCATATTTAAGTACAATAAAGTGGAAATTGCTTCTTGTACACGGTGCCCACAAACCTTCTAACTGAAACGTCCTGTAGTCTAATTGCGTGAAAGGTACATGAATTCAGTACAAACCTGAAACCACCTCCAGGTGATAGAAGATATCTTCAAGTTTTTATTCACCAATCGAAAAATATACGCCCGATAGTAGATGGCTGCATAATCGTAAAATTGTAATCATGGCGGAGTTTACCAATAAAATTTCATCCTCTTTGTTTTTGTCGTAAATCGACAGCTTCCATACGAGCTGTAACTTGTATGGTTTCATTCTCAGAGCGTGACGTAATAAGTTACACACTATTGTTCTTGGCGTATTAAACTCACGACTGGCACGTCCTATAGATTTCCATGGGCTTCGCGTAAAACTTCCTCGATCTGTACACTCACTGACTTTTGTTCAGCCACCATCTAGGCCGTGTTGATGGCACAAACAGTCGTCCTTTATGAATTTTCCCTACCATTGAAGAACTGTAGGTCTACTCGGTGGCTTCTTTTTAAAATGTGTTCAAAATTTACGCATAACAGCGGTGGCAGACCGCAGCTCGTTGAAACAAAGTACGCACTGCTCCTTTTCGGGATGTCAAATTCTGCCATGATTACAGTTTTGTGATTATGCTTCCAGGGCCGTTCCTGGCTCCTTGGTCGCCTCCGTACAGTAAGTATTTGGCGCCACTTTACATCATATTTTTACTGAAAGTGATACACAAAACTACATAATAAATAGAATAAATATTTAATCTGGAAAAAATAAATAAAATAATAATCCCATCCTATACATAATCCTTGAATTGTCCCTCCGCCTGTCTGTTCCCCGTTCTATTTTAAAAATCGTTTAAAATAGAGCAAAGAAAAAATTTAGAGAAATACAATAAACTTTGTTTCTACTCACTAGGAGGTCCCAGGAAAATTATTCTTATTTGTAACCCCAGAAGAAAAATATGTGTTCCCAAAATAATAAACGTAAAATTCGATTTTTCAACTTGTGGCATAATCCTTTTTTTTTTTTTTTCTTCTTTTTTTTTTTTTCAGAATTAAATTACTATTTTTTAACTAACTATAATGGGACATGCATCATTTTAAAGAAAATTATACAAATATTTGTTGTAATTTTTACAGATTTAATTCCATATTTATGACTGAGAATCATGAGATCCCTTATTATGAAATCATCAGATGAAGGTATTATTACGTAATACATTTTCGTGCTGCTTAATGTAAATGTACGAAGATTACCTTGCCTTATACAAAGGGTAATCACCTCCTTATCCCTGCTAGCAAAATTCCTGTATATTTGACAATTCCCCGTGACTTCCTCTGGCAGCCTGTTTACACAGCACAAAAAATTGCATATCTGACTGCACAGTTATTACTCCCAGGTCTTTTCCATTCTCCACTACCCTGAGTGTAGTACCATACAGTTAGTACATTTTTCTGGGGTTACTGCTATACATATACATGTACTGTACTTTGCATTGTATATTAAACTTTAGGCCGCCCGGGCTAGCTGGGTGGGTAAAGTGCCTGCTTAGCAACCCAAAGGTCGCGGGTTTGAATCCCGCCTCGGGCATGGATCAGAGTAGTGAAAAAACCTTGGGAGGTGCATTATGGCCACAGAAGCCGATGCGCCAACAAATAACAAAAAAAAAAAAAAAAAAAAAAAATTAAACTTCAGTTTCCATTTCTCATTCCATATGCCCAACTTTTCTAGTTCCTGTTGCAGTAGCATACTGTTATTACTGTCATTAACTACCCTGCCAACCTTTGTATCATCTAAAAACTTCGATATTAAGTCTGATATACCTTCATCAATATCATTGATAAATATACAAAACGACAATGGGCACAACACCGATTTTTATTAGTGGAGGACTCCACTAATAAAAATAGTCCACGAAGAGCAGTGTCCATTGATTACCACTCTCTGCCTTCTCCCACTCAGCCATAATTTTATCCATTGTAGGAACTTGCCCTTAATGCCATACTGCTCCTTTTTTGTACCACATGTCTTCCATGTGCGACAGTGTCAAAAGATTTACTGAAATCCAAGTATATGATATCAAAAATAGTTTTTGCGTCCAGTTCTTTTGTGACCGCATCATAGTATCCAATCAGATTGGTCAGACAAGTCCTCCCCTTAATAAACCCATGCTGTGTCTGAATTATTACTGCAGTCTTGTTTAGATGATCCTGCAATGCTTCTTTAACTAGTGACTCCATTATTTTACCCTGAACAAAAGTTAAACTAACAGGTCTGTAATTATTCGTGTCATCCATTGATCCCCCCCTTTGTGTATTGAGGATACATTTGCACATCGCGAGTTCGTGGCAATGTCCACTGAGTCCGTGGGGACCTCCAGTGAGTCCAAGGGGAGGTCCCCTACGGATCTCCCATTGGACTGTCATAATTATGGCTAAGGGTTTGGGTTTGCACCTGGCTTGCATGGTTCATTTTAACTCACCGGCCACTGGAGTATTAACAGCAAATTATTCAAATTAGAATTGTCTCCTACCCCGCTTTGTCTCTGTGGACAGGAAGAGAGTATTGGCCACATTATTTTTGATTGTCAATATTATCAAGACTACAGGCGTGAAGTGCAGCTTGTTTCAGATATCTTCACAATGGGAAATAAACCTGCCCTTATCCGATCTCAAGTAGCATTTATAGCTCTGAATACCTTTGCCTCACGTGCTTTTAAAAGAAAAGAGGAGCTTAGACTTGCTAATTTGGGATAATTTTATCAGGAGTTGATGATGATTGGATACTCATGGTAATCAAATATACCCTGCTGGACATTGAACGTGTTCCTTTATATATGGTAAATTCTTGGTGTTCTTCTGAAGACGTGGAACCTTTTTATAGCGTGATTGTGGTAAAAAAAAATAAAAATAAATAAAACATGTCTACAGGAGATTAGACATGATTATATCTCAAGAAATCTTGCTGATCCTAGCTTCTAGGATGGGATCCATGGGATTATTTTCCTTTAGTCTTGCTTTATTTCGTCTACCTTCTAACTATTGGAGGGTTTCCCTGTTTGATCCCCCTCTCTTCTATTCTTTCCTACCCCTCCAGCTCCCAAACTTCTCCTTCTATAACCTTTTCATTTCATCCTAATTTGGGCCCCTCTCGGGTCTTTTGCCCTGGGCTAGTCCAGCAGGTGATAGTAGATCCTGGCCGCCTCCACGTGGCAGGGATGGGAGGGGGACGTTGTGACCAGGTGTTGCTACTTCCCATCTGCTAAGAGCCAAGTACCGGCCGAAAACATAACAACACACCATACCATACACTTACACATCCAACACGCTACATAAAAAATGGCCGGTTTTGGCGTAAGCTTCTACACAAGATGTACAACGGCGGCTGATGGGGGAAACCCTGGAATCCGCCTCAACAACACATTAATATCCCCTAAATGTCTCCCTAAGGGTTTGCTTATTTCCTTTGCCGCCTCCTTTAAAATAACTGGATAGGGTCCATCCACCCCAGGTGCCTTTCTTATGTTGAACTTCAACAATTTCTCCTCCACTTTGCTCTCAGTTATTACAAAATCATTTTGCTCCCAGAGCTTAATAAGCTTCTGTCCTCACTTCCCTACAGAATTCCTCATGTGTGAATGTAGATGCAAAATACTCATTCAGTTTGTTAACTATCTGAGCAGAATCATCAACAGTCGAACCAACGATATCAGGTAGACAAATCTGATTCATCCCCCTTCCTTCTAGAGTTTATATAAGTAAAGAAGTTTTTGCTGATTTTCTTTGCATCCTTTGCCAAAGATTTTTCGGAATCTGCATTCGCTTGCCTAACCTCTTTTGTGACTTCATTACAGACTAGCTTATATGTACCATAGGATGCTGTGTTGCCTGATAATTTATATACATCCCATGCATTTTTCCTCTCTGCCACGAGCATTAGTTCATCTGACATCCGTTTCGGCCTACACCTTGAACAGTATTTCTTGGTTGGTGTGAAAAGCCTAGTAGCTTCCAAGGTTAATTCCTTGAATGCTTCCCATTTAGAATTTGCTGTTGGTAACTTCATCAGATGGTCCCACTGTATAGAATTTAAAAACTTTTTGAGACCACTGTATTCACCTTTACCAAAGCAAAAACTCTTCCCTTTACCCCTGATGGTAGTTACATCTTTAAGTAAATCCCACATCATGCACTTGGATCACTTCCACCTAAGTGTTACATTATCTGCAAATTCTTAATGAATGAATAATCACTGCTGATTATCAGATCAAGAGTATTACCCCCTCTGGTTGCCTCTCGAAGGGGCTGCTGTAGAAAACAGTCATCCAGTAAATCCACTAAAGTTTTGCTAGTGTACGAGTGACCAATACACAAATTCCAGTCAATATCTGGGAAGTTAGAATCCCCCATTATAAGACATTTTGATTTACTGCCCATCTTTATTTCTCTGTATAGTTGTTCATTGTACTCATCAGAGTCATAAGGCCTATAACACACTCCTACTCTCAATTTTGCGTTCCCGGTACTTATGTCACACCAAACTGACTAAACGTTGCACTGTCAAACAATGTCAGCTGGAGCACTGCCTTAGATTTTACGTGTTTCTTAACTATCAGCATAACCCCTCCTCCCTTCCTATCTTGTATATCCTTTCTGTACACATTTTACTTCCCAAATTCCATTTCTACATTCCTTATATCTGTGTGACACCACATCTCACATGTTATAGTTTATTAATTTATTTCTTTATTTGTTTTTATTTTAATTTTAAAAGAAATAAAATTAATTTATCAATATCAACAAAATTACTGTTTTCCATGATATCTGTACCACATCAAGTGGTGCTGACTAACTCTTGCCGATCATATTATTATCTTGCCGACCACCATGCTGCTGTCTTGCCGACAATACTGTTCATCGACCATACTATCTACCATCTGTTCGGTCCGGTACTGAATACTTGTATAAACTGATTTCCTGGTATCAATTTCTAATCTCCAGTTGTTATAATCAATAATAAGCGACGTATTATTATTAATATCAATTTATTTCCAAAGAAATGTCCCTTTACAGCTATCCAGCTAGAGGACACGGGTTACATGATAATAATGAATAAATAAATATTGCCATACTATTTACAATCTATGTACAGAGTACTCAAATGAATTGATACAATGCATGGCCTAAAACAGCATCTGATTACATAAATACCACATAAATACATAATATAGGTAATATAGTATCCCGGAATTTATGTCACCTACAGTTTGACCAGGGCATACATATCTTTCAGAGAGGCAGATCTGTACGTTTTGTCCTTGCAGAACTTCTGACAGTCAATGGATAACCTGTTAAATATTTCCATGGAATTAAATGGAAACATGTTATCCAAGGAGGTCATGCTGCGCAGCTTGGATCTGAATGGCAGTGCGCTGGTATGAGTTCTATTACGATCTGACGGTCTAGCAATGATATCCCAGATATCAGGTGAGCTTAATTTTCCGGAGATAAGCTGGGCGAAGATCACGAGGTTCCTGGAGATTATATGATACTTCCAAGGTAGCATATTTAGATTAGAGAGCCTGACAGATTTTGAGACTGTGGGTGGTAAGCATGCGACCATAATTAGCCATTTTAAAATCCAGTATTCCAGGGATAGGAACCTGGTTTGGTAAGATGGAGGTGCCGAGGACCATATCGTTGAGGCATACAATAAATCACCGGAATTGGCTGTTACCAAACATTTTCTTTGTAAAATGATGAAACTTTCTATGTACAGAGTACTCAAATGAATTGATACAATGCATGGCCTAAAACAGCATCTGATTACATAAATACCACATAAATACATAATATAGGTAATATAGTATCCCGGAATTTATATCACCTACAGTTTGTGATACACACGGAATAAAGTCACATCCGTGACTTTATTCCATGTGTATGTCCTACTTTGGGCAAACTCTTGTCATATCTACATGCACTTCTGTATGTTTAGTTCTTATTCGTGCAGCTCTTCAACTAAAATAATTTTAAAACACCTGAAATAAGTTACCAGGGCAATATTTAGATTAACTTCAATACTTTTATCCCATATGAAATTCGACACTTGTTTCTTTTTCCACGTTTAAATGGGAAAAGAGTTTTGAAGTTAATCTGTTGTCTTTTGATAATTCCACTTATCATTCTTCTTTTTTTTTTTTAAGTAATGTAATATTACCAGGGCAACCTGTCTGTCTTGACCTTCTCAGGTCATTGTCCTACCATAGACTTGTACGTAACATGCAATTTGAAGCTGCATGTTTTTTTCTTGAATACCACTGTAGGTATTCCTACAGTGGTATTCGAGAAAAAAGTTTGGAGGCACTAGTTTCGGAGCGATCATGGTACATACGGCTATTTAAAAATGTAGTGACTAGGAATACAAAAACACCAAATAGATGTAATAAGTAACAAAAACTTTATTTTAGGTTTAACTGTTTCTTACTGTATTTAGTTTTAAATGTATTTTGTTGGCTAAATCCAATTGTGTCATATTTTTACGTTATTATTATCTTGGCCACCTCTAGGTGTTATTTTGGTGTTGCCAAAATATTCGGTGCAGAAGCCTGTTTCGGAACTCCTGTGGGGATCAAGACAGGTTGTGGGCACTTCATTTCCACTGTGGTACTTTGAAGGTCAGCATTAGAGGAATGATTTCTGGCAGTTGTAAGTGCCTTTGCTTGCCTTTAACTATACCTTCAATATAGAGAACCCACAAATAATCATGACGACTGCTACATTTGTACGGTGGATATGTCTAAGTTTAAAAAATATGAAAATCGAGAAGCTGTAATGTATTCCAACGTACCATCATCTATTGCTCCGGTTGCCACTCAATCAAGGCGAAACCAGCTGGCATCAGTTGGTTTCGCTTTTCTTGAACAGCAAGAATTGAATGACTTAGTGAGGGACTTGGGTTTAACTAAATCCAATGCAGAGCTCCGGAAAGCTCGTTTAAATGAGTGACATTTACTGGCTCCTGGCAGCAAGACTTCCACATACGGAAAAAGACGTGTCGCCTAGGCACATTTTTGTACTTTTGAATTATCCCTGTGCTATTGTTTTGATTCGATTTGGTTTTATGAAAAAATTCTATTAGTCAAAATCAAGAAAAGTGACGTCTTATCATAGGCAGTTCGAGTAATAGTTTGAAAATTGTATTGCTTTGCAATGGGAATTTACATCTATATTCGTGCTGTCCTATGTTCATATAATAAAGAAGAGTGCGGAAAGGTGGATTAGGATGACAGTATAAATAACGTCTGTGGGAACTTCAAGATGCTTGAGTTCCTTCTGGATTTAGAAGTTGGTTTTATTAAGTCATTGCTTTCTCTACCTCTGGGACAACAGGGTAATAGACCAGCACTACAGAAAAAGAGAATGGTCTTCCAGAATTGAATTGCAGCGTGGCGCACATAATGTAGTAAACAATCCCTTGGTTCAAGAAACAAAGTCTTACTTTCATTAATCCCTTTACAAGTTGGGACAGCTCAAATAATGTCAAAGTTTCGGTTTCTCAAGATGACTGAAGATGATTCAAGCATAAGCAATCTATGTTTTGCTATTGTTTGATGCAAAAGGGAAAGGTGGCATATTTATTGGTCAACAAATTAAGCAAATGTTAGTTTTACAAGAACTGGAAGATAAAATGACTAATGCTGAGCGAGATGCCTGTTAGTCATTTCGCCTTGTGTGTGTGTGTGTGTGTGTGTGTGTGTGTGTGTGTGTGTGTGTGTGTGTGTAAAGTGCCAAAGCAACTAAGGCCGGGAGGCATCAGTATATTGTGGCTGTAAATTGCATGTATTCTGTGGTTGATTTGTTTTTTTGCTGAACGAATAATTTGAGTTTCCCAGAGGGAGAAAAAAAAAAAAAAAAAAACGTGCAAGTCTCGTCTGAGCGGATTAACTCAGCTACGTTGTGAGAAAACCTACAAAAATTCCTGGTGCCATTGAGAGGATTTGAACCCAGGCATTCTCCATCCTGTAGGGAGAACGGTGAACATATATACTATGCTAATCGCGAGGACCTTTCGACTTTTTCATAGTAGCATTGCCCTTAGTAACATCCTTTTCCTTAGGAGCAGAGTGAAATTATAAAGAACTAGTTGACAGGTTAATTGAAAATTATGTAAAAATGGGATGCAAAATGTTAATCAAGCTGTATTACTTGCACTCTGATCTGGATTTTTTTAGACCAAATCTGGGCGATATTAGTGAACAGCATGGGGAGATATTCCACAATGTCATACAGTCAACAACGAAGTCCTCTTTTAAGAACACTGTTCATCTCTCTGATCTGGATTTTTTCAAACCAAATCTGGGCGATATTAGTGAACAGCATGGGGAGATATTCCACAATGTCATACAGTCAACAACGAAGTCCTCTTTTAAGAACACTGTTCATCTCTCTGATCTATTTCCTCTGACTGAATAGAGTAGTTACCTGTAATCTAGCCTGGTACCCATCATTTATGCTGTGGTTTGCACTAAACGAGAGGATCGCACCGATGCCTATGGGGCTATTGCATTACGTTTCCGTTGGTCCGTCAACTGCAGCTAAAACTTTTTTCTTTCTTTCTAGTATTTTCAGTATTTGATTCTTTGCTTTTTTTTTTTCAAGCGGGGCAGAAGATGATATATATACTATATATATATATATATATATATCTTAATACTGCATTTCTTCCCTTTCACAATACAAACCTCGCTCTCCTCCAAACCTACATCCTTTCTTTTGCTAACTGGATCTCCACACCAATTTCCGCTGAAAAAATTTTATTTCTCTTCCGAATAGTTCCTCATTATCCATAGAAATTGACTAATGAGAATTGTCGTTTTTGTCTCGGTTCCATTTCTTATTCGTTTACATTTGGTATTACAGTTATTCAATTTTTTGTTCTTCTTGTTTACTGAGCCTTTTTAAACCGAAAGCGTTTTCTAGTGGTCATCATTTTGATCAGTCTTCCTGTGCTACTTGTTAATCTTTCCTTTCATGTATATGCCATCCCGTAAGGAATGTCTCTTGCTGTGTTAATTATATTTAAGGTGATTTTTAGAAAGATCTGTTTTCTTTTGTACTTAATTCTATGTTCTGATTTGGCCGTTTATATTTACTTAAAATGAAATCGAAATCCTTCTGTATAATTCGATATACAGTAAGTACATATAATAATGATAATAATGTCTTTCCTTTTCTTTCCTCTATGTATATATTAGCGCATCTACAAATATAAAAATATTAGGATCGCATTTAGAGCCCTAGTTTCACGGATAATTTTGGTTCTTTTTGATAAGCCAATATAACTTCCTGCTCCCTCGGTTACTCACCTTTTACCGATGAAGTTTTCGCCGTGGTTGTTTTGCTTTCATATGCAGATAAACTTCAGTTTCATCTTCGCATACAGCATATCCACTTTCTAACCAGAGTTGTAAAAATATCATTATAAAAGTAAAACTTACTGTTTTCTCGAAGTTTTTTTTTTTTTTTTTCTAAATTTTCAATATAACTTCGCTAAATATCAAATCCATTCTTTGGCCTTGGAATCACACAAGAATACAGGCTGAAATTCAAAAACTGGAGAAAATGGAGCGTGAAATAGACTGAAATGCAAAAACTAGAGAATTATACGCTTACAATCATGCCTGTCTAATACTACTGGGACTATCTCTTCTGCCCCCCCCCCCCATCAAAGTACAGTTTATACTTTTTTGAAAGAACTTAGGCTTGGGATCTTCCTGAAATTAGAACTTAAGAGTAGATCGTCTTAAGAACGTGATTACAGTGGATGCAACAAACCCATCTCTATTCGACTACATGGAACAACGAGGAAACACCGTTTGCGCTGACGTGATGTTTTGAAATTTACATAGTTCAAATCACAGGAATGTAAACCGAGGAAAAAAAAAGCGAATTTCTGTGTTCTCTTTTTCTAAAAAACAATATACATGTATACGTATTAAATTTCATGTCAAGGTATACTCACGCTATGGTATACTTTTATAAATATGAATACAATATTTATGTAAATACATTTACGTATTTGTTGAATATATATTTTTTTTCTTTCATTTTACGGATTATCCCAGAAAATTTATTTTCCAATAAAATACATAAAAAGAAAATTTATTTTCTTTTTATGTATACGGTGTTGTGCACGGACTAACATTTAATGTTGGCTAACATTTATTTTGCGTGACGCATTTTGGACTTCTTTTCGTAGTAACTCGTTTGTTATGAATTAACATTTTTTACCTTTTTTTATGGCCTCTAAATGTAGAATAAATTCTTAATAAGATCAGTGATCAAATTTACTTTGTTCATATCTTTTAATGCCATATTTATTGTTTATCCTTAACTCATTATTTTTATGGGATCTAGTCTTGCCAACTGCTGTACTTTCCAGGAAAGTATCCCCCGGGGTCGGCGAGGGATACGTTCCTGTATTGCAATAAATCTAATACAGTATATTGCAATACCTATAGTAAATATTGACTTATAAAAAGCCGGCAGACAATAATCAGTCAGTTTTAGCGTAAGGAATTTTGTATTATGTTAAAAGAAATGCATTGATTTCAATGTAAATGCATTTATAATGCGTTATTGCCATTGGCTGTAATGGTAATGAAGATAATTTTATAAAAAAATGGAAAAATGTTTGACTACAGTGTTCTGCTATAATGAATTTAGTAGTTATTTTATCCAGTAGATGGCAGTAACGTAGCCGTAAAATTCTGATATGATGCAGAATTCTGTGCTATTCGCTCATGTTAAAACAAACCGCATAGAAGTTTAGGAAATTATTACTCATATCATAGTTACATATATCTTTTGTCTAGGAAACTATCTCTCTAGTTTGTTATTTCCTTATTGTGCTGTCAGCAGAAGACGGCAGAAAAGAACTAAAAACGACACCTACATTCCTCAGCCGTGGGAAACCTATAAAGGTGACACTAAAGGCCTGATCTTGAAGACACGACACTGCGGGAGTTCTCCGATTATGTCTTGGGGTCCTGACCGAGTTATGCCGGAAGCAAGGAGACACAACGAGCAGATTACGATCGGAGGCCCCACCGACTAGAAGGTCCATAGTTGTAGATGCGCTGGAATGTAACATTGGTTGTGGTGGTGGTGGCGGCTCTGTCTTCGGGCGACCACCCCGTTGCATTGGCTACTTGGTATACCTATTGGAAGAGAGTATATGGCTTTTTTTAGATTGCTTCCTTTTTTTTAATTCCTCAATCTTCGACTCCCATTCGCCCACAATGACAGAATTCCACAAACGGATTGTACATTCAGGTGTATTAGCATATAACAGCAAGAAGTATGAGAGTCATTCAAAAAGTTTGTATTGTGATTACAGTACTAAGGGATTACCGTAGGTTTTATATTTAGTGCGCAGTTAAAATAGATCTTCTTAGGATTGCATACTAAATATTGTGGGTTTCTTAACCTTTCCTTTATACATCCATTTGTGTGAAGGATGTATATACATATGCCAACCGAGGATCAGATTCTGACATGTGGACTGCTCCAAATATGTGGATGACCAGAGATTCTGTTCATTCACATGTTTGGAGCAGTCCTGACTACTAGAGATGTGCGATTTGAACTGATCGAGTACCTCCACCTATCCGATCTGTTCGTTAACTCGGGATTACAGCGAATTTCACTTATTCCCAACGCTAAAGAATTACCTTAGAACCTTTATATAGTGGCGCGCACCTTAGCTCATGAAAATTTTCATTGAAGCCTTCTGATGCCGTAGCCTAGTGGTCAGGCGCGCGGGTGCATAAGTACACGTGCCTTGAGTGACCGGGGTTCAAGCCCGTGACTGCTGAATACGGTACTGTTTCTTGTATTCTGTGTATCTTGTAAACTCCTCTGACCGTTTGGTCGTCCCGGAGTATAAACAGAAAATTTATTTTTTATTTACATTGAATAACTGAATTTATAAAAATGCGCGTTCGGTCATACTTCCCTAGACATGCTAACGCCGTGCCTACTTAACTTAAGGCATAACGTGGGATCTGCTGACACTGGCTGCTGGCCTGTGTCAGCAGATCCCACAGTTGGCCTGGCCAGTGTGAGATATTAAAACAGAACACTGAGTCTACAGTGTAATCTTCTCTCCCACATAGGGTTCTCTAGCCCTATGACTTTAATCCCCATCAGTACTTGTTTCTCTTTCTTACCACCCGCCCAAACTTTCGCCTGGTAGTCCCTACCACCACACACCTTTCTCTGATCCTAACAGTCCTCTCCCGTTGGAGGATGGGATCCTTCTACAGGGGTACCTCTTTGTGCCTTCTGTTTTCCAGATGGAGCTTTTCTATAATCCACCTCCTTTATCTTTACTCTCAAAATCGAACTGTCACACCAACGCTCAGTTCTAATAAAAACTTCCAGTGTCGTATCGTATTTTTTTTTTTTTTCAGGGCTCCTCCCTGACAAGCCTAGGCGACTATCAGGGTTCGCCCCATCCAGAAACTATATCCACACCCTGCTCCCAGCCTTTATCCTCATGGTGGTCGACGGGCAAAGGTGTGGGTCCCAGTAGGGTCTCCGCAACTAAATGGCTGTAGGAACAACATATCAAAACAGCCCAACACTATGTATGCTACGCAGACTATACTAAAACTCGCTATCTCTGGCCTTTACAGAGTTTGTACTGCGACACAGAGTATACTACGTGGAGTTGTGGGGGGGAACGGGGGGGGGAACCCAGTGACGCTTGACAAGAAACACTATACTCCCCTAGACAACGAATCATCCCTCCCTCCTGGTGGGGATTAGGCCCACAATTTGGAAACCACTGCCTTGATGAAATGAAATTTTTCAAATGACCAGGGCTTAACAATTGTTTAGTTTGTTGTCTTCATTCGTATAAATTTTTTGTTGTATTCACGTAAATGAAAGACGATTAAAAATAATGTAATAAAAAGTTGGAACACATTCCTAATATCTGTATTACAGGTATATCAGAGTCATTTTGATACACCTATATAACTTTTGAAACTTTATTATTTTCTTTAACCTAAAACTTTGAGGAGAAATAAAAAAAAAAAGTTAGCTTCCCTCCTTCCACCCATAGCGTCTTTGTGTTCTTCTATTATATGGAACTTTTAGGCGATTTCTTCCCCTTACCAATTGTTTATATATCTTCACATTATCAGAAAGAATTGCCGTTAAAAGCATTGTACTTGAACCGGTGATGTTTGTTGATATACAAATAAACAAAATTTATATCACATAATTATAAAATGTCAAAAAATATTAAAATGGGCTGTCCTGCTTTTCTTTTTCATCTATTTCATCACATTATCTTATCTGTTACAGCATAAGAACACCCTTCTGTGTTATATCCATGCGAAGATTTGCGTTTCACCATGATTTTCCTGAATAAAGCACTACAGTATATCAAAGTGGAACTAAGGGAGGAGCTCCAAAAAACGCGTAACTGAACAATTGCGTCACGAGTGTAGAAATTTGGAACCTTTTACCGATTTTATAATCAGTTGCAGCGCTCTCAGCGGAGAGCAACAAAATCGTTTCGAACTGAGAAGTGAAGGGATAGAAAATTGGAACAATTTTGTCCCTGTCTGGTAACACATTATCGAAAAAACAGAGCCTATTATCATTACATGTCGAGGACGGATTGAAGGTTGATTCTGAAATTGGCTGACTTTACTAACTTCAGTGAATACAACCTTAAAACATTTGTACTTTCAGTGTTAGAGCAGTTTTTGGACTTAAAAAAAAAAAAAAAAAAACAATGGTTTATGGTTTTTAAAAAAAACGATGATTGTTTATAAATCCTTTTTTTGTGTATCTTGTAATGAATACATAATATTTTTGTAGTTCCTGTTTAATTTTGTAGTTCCATTTATGTTGTAATATAAATGCTGATCAACGCAAGCAATGAGAGGGGAGGGCATTGTAGACGCGGTCGTCAGTTTTGACAGTACCATAATTATTAGCTTTATGGACATAAGATATACTTATTTGTTTTTCGAAAATTAAATACATAGCTGCATTTTTTATCGTTCATAGTAAGATGCTGAATCGGGGAATATTTTGAGCCAAAAAATACATGGAGAACATGAATACTTGTAAATGGAAATGATCACCGATTAATATTATCTTAATGTCTTGAACAAAAGCTTGGCATTCGAGCGGCGTTCAAATGCAAATCTCAGAAATATTTCTGATGAAATAATAGCAAGCCAAAGTCAAGGCCAATTTACCAATGTGTAGTGGCGCGTTTGCTCCAGGATCTCAAAGTCGATGGAGCCCGAACAACACAGATACTATTGTTCTAGGGACCTACCCCTGACCTTATTTTTCGCTTATTTAAAAATTTAGCTGTAGAGGTTGAGACTACCTAAATCAGGCATTGTTCCTCGAAGAATCCCAAAATACTATAGTTATTGTGGTGTATGTATATTCGTCAGAGATGGAACCGGCAAATATTGCCCGAAAAGGTCTATTATGTAATCCTCAAATCAAAATCAGCAAGAATTCTAATATTCTGAAGCTTTTCCAGGTGTAGCTTATGACACATTTTGCCAAAAGCATTTGGTATCCGTAGGCTGATGTCTTGGATAGTGGCGCTACCTAAAAATTATTACATTACAGACTGGATGCATTCTCCCATCATGATGACTCTCTCTTCCGCTTCCGGGGTGGTCGCTAAAACACATAAAAGTTACCTACCAACCTGAAGAGTATAACAAACGTGATAAGCCTGTGACTCTGCTTCATACCTTACTCCTGCTATCTGACGAATGCAATTGTGGGTGTTAGTCGTACTAGACGATTTCTTACTCAGTCCTTCAGTGTTTCCACCTGCGATCCGTGGCACTGTTCAAATGTTTCTTTCTGTCGTATGAAGATAGTAGTGGTGCGCAGCTGGATCTTTTGCTACTCCAGGTGTAGACATCCAATGTATCGTGCATAGGCTAATTGTCGCTTTAGTCCATAGTTATACTCAGATGTTGTTTGGACCATCAGTTTGACTACTGTGTTCCTACCTTTGTTTTTACTTAGTAGTTATTTTTGGTATGTACCTGTATAATCTGGCATGCCAACATACTGCGATGGCTGCTATTGGGTTGATGCTGTCAACTTTCCTTCTCGTCCTTACTATTGGTCCATATTAAAGATCCATAAGATTTTGTCGTTTTCTTATTATGGCTTCGCAAATGTACCGTGACGATTGACTGAGAAATATCTTACGACGCCTGTACACAGCGGTCGATATATGATGATGAATACGTAACGGTGCATTTAATATCTTGTGAAGTTTGTGAAGTAGTGTTTATAAAATAATTTAAGTGAATGTAAATAAGAGCGAGCTTATTGCATCATGTTTTTCCAATAACTTGTATTATTTCCCCCAGATAAGCTTTTCTTGAGAATAAATGTAGATAATATATGTGAAGACACAAAAAAAATAAATATTTATCGCTCTGCAAACGATAGTTTGGTTAATAACACCGCCTATATGTAGGTTTATAAAGTGGCTTACTCGAATCACACAAAAATGTCAACTGAGTCTTCAAAAAATAATAAAACTTAATTAAGTAACAATAAAACTAATTTAATTCAGTGAAAATGTAAGCTTGTCGTTGCTAGTAGTACAAATATTCAAATTATAGTTTCTTTAATAAAAAAAAATAGAAAAAGTTTAATTAAAACCTAACACAGAGATTTAAGGAATGAAAAAACTTACCAATGTCAAGTTCGTTGTGAACCATATTTACATAGCATCCATTGTTCTCTTTAATTGAAAATTAGACTTGTATTATTTCCCCCAGATAAGCTTTTCTTGAGAATAAATGTAGATAATATATGTGAAGAATGATTATATGCGTTACACAAGAAGATCTTTAAGCGAAATGAGTGATACTCATTTTGACTGAATTTTATTGTGAGGAGGAGGGTAAATAAGTAAATCACAAAGGAAGAAAAAAGCAGGAAACTGAGCTGAATACATAATTACCAAAATATTAATACTCTTGTCTCATTCTTTATCAAATTCTGTAAATCCGCTAATTAAAAAGACAAGTTGGCTGTAGTAACCAGTAACGCATATAATTTTCAACCTTCGCATCGTCACGAAACGTTTGCTACCAAACTGTTGTTTAATTTGATCAAACAAATTGAAATCATTCTCTCTACAGTTCTTACCTTGTGGGACAAGGTAAGAACTGTAGAGAGAATGAACAAGAAGTTTCCACCCCAAATCATTGATGGTTTTTGGATTGCACGCACCGTTGCGGCTTTGCGTTGTCATCCAACATCGGCACTCAATAATCCAAGACGTTTTCGAAATGAGTCCTTAAGTTCTTTCAGAAGTTCAGTACGATGCAGAATTAATGACATTTCCATTTGAAATGCCCAAGAACCTCATGATATTTCCATTTGAAATGCCCAAGAACCTCATGATATTTCCATTTGATTTGAAATTCCAAAGAAAGTCATGATATTTCCGTTTGAAATATGCAAGGACATCATGATATTTTCGTTTGAAATGCGCAAGAACGTCGTGATATTCCCCGAAAAGTTGCCATTGCCTTCCTTACTAACGGCAGTGTCTGTTAACTTCTGGCCATTGTCTTTTTTGTTGGGTTGAAACAGGATACTTCCATTGCGTTGAAGTGCGTGTGGATTTGGGATAAAAGTAATAGACTCATGATTCATTGCCGGTGATAATACTGATGTTATTTTTACTGACAATGCTGGGTTAAAATTATTGTGCGTAACTAGTTAAGATAGAACTGATGTCTTTTTACGTAGCGGGTTTCCAGAATTAGATAACGCTATTGGACAAATGCATTGATTGACTTTTCAACAAAATTATTCTACAAAATAGTCAGTTTCTTTCTTACTTCTTTTTATTCATTATTTTGTGACTTATTGGCTCCCTCTTATAGATGATTGTTTAAAAAATTATACTGTATCAAGGAATTCATATGTCATATAGGATTATTGAATTTTCATTTTCATCACTAATACCGTGATCTTTATAGTGACTTTTCTGCCCATACTTTTTAAGGCTTTACATTGCGTTGCTGCTGTAACTTTCTATTTCTTTTGTTCTTCTCTTACCTGGACTTGTTTCTCAATTAGACTTTTTAAGTCTGCGGATCTAAGAATATGTAATGTAAACGGACTTTAACACTGACTTTTTCTGTGGACACAATTACCGCATGTCGAAATAGACATATTGTATGAATCTGGAAAACATTTGAATTGGTAGCTGGGTCAACTTGAAATTCAATAAATAAATAAAAAAAATATTAAAATTTCAATTATATTCCGAGACGACTAAAGGATCAGAGGAATTCACAAGATAGAGAGAATGCAAGAAACAGTACCGTATTTAGTAGTCAGGCAGTTTTGAACCACTGTCACTCAAAACACGAGTACTTATGTACCTGTGCGTTGACCACTCAGACCTGTATGTTTGCCTAAATAATCTAAGTATATTCTGGCTTACTTGGCCCCACCTTAGCCATTTTCCATTATTCTACAGTTATGATAAGTGCATATACAACAAGCTTAAAGTTGAAATATTCAGGTTACTATTTCCATGATTTATACTTACCTTTTCATAATTCATCAATTTTATAATTTCAAAGAACACGTTGACTACAATCATCCCAAGGGAGAGTCAACTAAGCACATCAGTAGCACATTATACCCAAATTTTTATTTATAACTTTACAAATTGAAGCAGCAGTAAGTAATAACTCAGTTTGCCTGCTGGACCAAATAATCCCAATCCCCGACATATTTATTTTATTCAATTAAAGACACGGGGGATTCACACAGGACAGCAAAATGCTAGTAGGGTTCTCAGTATATTACAAAATTATTTAAAATGCAATTTACAAATTACAATATGTAATAGGAACTTAAATTAACAATTAACGTATACTTATTAGTATGTTCCACAGTGCTAACAAATTTGTCAAATTTCAAGCAACCTGGGCAGAAAGTTGCTGAGCATTTAGAAATGTAAATATAAGGGGGAAGAATTTTAGAGTTTATATGATTTATATATATATAGATTTAGTTATGTGAATTTATAAATAAAATAAATTTATTTATAAATTTATGTAAATGCAGTACTCGAATTGGAAAATATGAGCACACAGAAGGCTAATATTTCACACCAAAATATTAATTTGTACATTACCAATATTAATATTGGTAATGTACGTCTAAATTTAAATATTGGAAATATACATAGTGGTAATATACATGTGATTTGTGTGACATAGTGCAGGTAACAAACACTTGAATTATTAAGGAAATACTGGTTTCCTTAATAATTCAGTTAGCACAACTAACATAACTAAGTTATCTCTTGTTAAAAGTAGTTCAAGACAGTTCACGCAATGTGAACCTTTTGTCATCCTTCAAAAACGGTTCCTTCAGAAATTGGGTGCTGGATCACCCAATCGGCACAGTTGATTGATTTATATAAGGAACTTTATTGAAAACAAAAAGGAAAATAAAAAAAGCCCGGCTTTTCTTATTCTAAGTAATTTAAATAATAATTGGTACATGTTTCGACATCTGATTTCACTGATGCAGTTTATTTGGTTCATGTATTTTTCTCCTGTTATCCATTTGATTTGCGAAAATCAAATGGGTAACAAGATTCTAGCTCCCTGCTGATTCATGTACGGTACAAGCTTGTTTACATGTAGGTTACATCATATATCGTGTTGTTCTCCTGTTACTCATTCGACTTACTGCAAATCAAATGGGTAAAAGGATCCTGGCTCATGCACGGTACAAGTTTGTTTGCATGTAGGTTATATCATGTGGCCACGGTTGATAAGGGGCAACAGACTGTTTTAATTCGCTACTGACTTGTTCCACGTACAAACTGAACAGCTGCTCTTGGTGTTCCGCTCTGAGATTCCTTGATCGTCATTCAAAATAGCTTCGCCACATGAATACCGATGTCCTACTTAATGTAGTCAGTCCATAAGCTTGCTGGATAAATTCCAATGTCTCCTGGAGCTTATTCAGCAAGCTTGTGGACTGACTGCGTTAAGTAAGGCACTGCTATTCAGATATATATCTTTCGTATCCTCTATAGTGGAGTACTTTACTTTTGCTATAGTGGATCCAAATGACATTTCGTATACGCTTTAAGGTAGAGATGTGGAATTGAATTTTGTGTGAAACTGAAAAAAAAAACGTGTCCAGGAGACTTTGGAGCCACAAACAACAAGGTGTAATGATGATTTCTATGCTACTAACTCGGTAAACCTAACATTGCAGCCTCTCACAGCGCCGTAGGCCGTTGCTGGTTACACAGTGCATATAAGCACAGTCTTCCACACACTGGTTGGAAAAGGCCTGGGTTCGAATACTGCCAATGACACGAGGAAATTTTATGGCTTTTTTTTTAACAACTTCGCTGAGTTAGTCGGTCTCAGGCGACAGTTGTATGGTGTTTACCCGCTGGAGCTCTGGTTTTTCGTCCAGCAAACAGGCAAATCGCTCACAGAACACGCAATTTACAGACAATATATGCGGCGCAATATTGTCTAAGTTGCTGTTGTGCTTAAAACTCTACACCACCAATAACAACAATAATCACACAGCTCAGTTGTGTGGCTAGTGTCAAAACTTTTCAAAAAATCCTGTTTTTTTTGATAATCTACAGAGTATCATAGTGTTCATCGTACTGGATATCCTGCTGTAATATTTTTAATTACGTGTTTTTTTACCTGAACGATACGCCACTTTAAAATAGTCACTCTCTTTAGTGGATCTTACAGATTCCTTGATGCAATTTTTCGCCCCACGCTGGATCAGTCTGAAATGGTAGAAAATTATTGACCACACATCATATATATCGCTTTAAAATGATATATGACCAGTTGGATACACTGCAAAGGTTATTCTGTTAGTTTTAGTAACGTTTTAATTGTAGAATTCTGAGAATTAATTATCGAGCATGATTGCTTTAAATCAATCTGGTTTGGCAATCAAGTCCTAAGATTTAAATCAGTAATTTGAATTGCACTACTTAAAGTTTATTTGAGAACTTCAAATTTTAATTCTCCGTAAAGTGAAAAACATTTAAAGCTTATTTATATTCAAGAAAAATAGAATATAAGAGAATTGCTTAATCCTAGTTTTTATACAGCAATCAGAAAAGGCAAAATTGTTGCGTGTGTGCTCCCCTTCATCCTAGAAACAGGTCGACATATATATGGCGTGAACAGTAGTTTGAGTAATAATCCATTTTGATTTAGGGAACTGACATGAGAAAAGAATGATAACCCGTTTTCATTTACGGTCAGGTGTTTGACCTTCTTGTGACAATCACCATACGTGTTCGTTATTTGAAGATTTTTTTTCCCCTTATCACATATCTTCTTAAGGGTGTCGAAAAATTGCAAAATAAAGTTTCATGCTCCTAAGAAAAAAATTTAACAAAAATACAGCCACTGACCTTAAGGTAAGCGTATAATAAGGCAAATATTTTATAACGTAGAACAGCAGATGTCAAGCTAACTAGTCACGCCTGAAGTATCTATGAGAATGTGTCTTACGTGTGATAAGTACTGATTGTTTTAGTAATTGGAAAGGATTTGACGACAGCATTTCGTTTTTATGAATGATTAATTTTCAGATGCTATAGCTTTTGGCATTAATTTAAACTGATAGGCTCTACTGATTGTAATTCAAATATGCTATTAAAGATACACACTAAGGAGCGTAGGGATTAGACTCCGTTTTTCTGATGGCTTACGCCATAACGAAAGGAATGGAAGAGGCTGAAAGACCATACACGTGTATTGTTCATCCGATAAACATCTCTCCCTCTTTCAAACAAACACACACCTGCTCATGTAGAAATACACTGCCCTATAAAATATTAGACAACGCACGTAATAGCATGTAGATCTAGCAAAGTCAGCGCTGTGTGGTATGATTAAATAGATGTGCCCTTGGCGATATTATTCCATTCCTGTTCAAGTAGGTTCGTTTTGTTGAAGCATATCTCAGATGCGTTATTACAAAAGATCCACAGTTATTCGATGGAATTCATGGTAGATCCTGAATATCACTGGAATGCTCTGCGTGGTTCGTGCCCATGGGCTGTGTCACTGTTGGCTTTAAACAGTCTGTCGCCATCCGGATACAACGCCAGAATTATGGGATGAACTTGGTCTGCAAGAATGTTCAAGTGCGCTTTCCAAGGTGACGTGCATAACAAGAAGATCCGTGTTATACCACTAAAACTCTACACGAGAGTACCATTATCATCACCTTGCACTGAGAGCAGAACGCACTCGGATCTTTCTTTCGTTCGTCCCTTAGTGCTAAACAATAGGAACCACGATTGGTTTTGGTTTCTGTGGAACAAAAACCTACAAATAGACTTTGATTCGTCTGACGACATTTTTCCAGTACTTCACCGACCAGTGCCACTTCCGACTCTGCAAACGGATTCGTCTGTTTTACTAAGAAGGTAGGCATATAGATTAACAAACATCTGCGTATACCGATTGCCTCAGTTCCCTACTTGCGGTGGATTTGTACCATCTGTGTTCAAGTATTCCATGATTATATGACATTTTGCCTTCGCGTGCATGGCAGGCGAAGTCATCTGCGGTCACAGTGTTTTCTTCTGTTGTACATCTTTCTTTGGTTTTGTCCCACAGTATCTACTAATCGAGGACCATGTACACTACGTCGATACATGAACGAATTTCACTATATACCAGGTGGAAAAGATTGGAGTCCCGTCCCTATGACGCTAGGAAACTTTATGGACCTTTTGAAAAAAACATGGGTGAGTTAGTCGGTCAGGCGAGAGTAGCATGGTTTTTTCCTCTCGGAAACTGAATTTTCGTCAGGCAAATAGAAAATCTACCACAGAACATACGCAATTTACAGACATTATACACGGAGCAATATGGCCTTACTCCTCGCTGATGCTCCTAATACCCCACTACAACGACAACAACCAATCCCATGGTATATATATATATATATATTTTTTTTTTTTTTTCTGAGTCTAAGCTCATATGCAAATTATTTATCCTTTCTTAATATTACCTGAACTTCATTAATGCACAGTGCATTTTACTCGTAATAGCATTAAAATATATTCTTCATAATATTGTATTTTATAGATTATTGCACATTAGTTTCATGTCAACTGTGTTAGCCTCATTAATTTAGCCATTTAGGCTTGTCGTTAGGCAGACTTTCCGCCCCACCATCGGAACGTTTCGTCAGACGCCTCTGCATCTGACGAAACTACAACTTTAGTAGTGTTAGTAAGACTCTTTCCCTTACTTATTTTGGCTGTAGTTAACCGGTCTCAGGCGAAGGTTTATTCCAGAAATGGGTTTATCTCCGACATAAGTACAGTTCAGCGACGAATACACTCATTTTACGGCATTAATATCCTCTTGACACGTCACACAGTTCCATTGACTCACCTCTAACAACCTAACCTAGTCTTAAGAAATAATTAAGGAAATATTAGTACAGTATTTGATTTTTCAGTGCACGAGTTTTAAACGAATAGAGTATAACATGATTTTTCAAAATGAAGTCGAGCCATTAGAAAACTTCCGAAATTGAGCTTTTTTATTGTCCTATTCTTATTTATAATGAAATCGGGTATTTGTTTTTGTTACAAAATCTCTACATAGGGGAATTTTATTTAAAATATACAGACACTGTATATTTAAGATCTCTAGCTGTAATCTGCACAAGTTAGACTCTTCAGTGCTCTGTCCATGTCTTGTTTCGTTTATCAGTAGTATCATAAACCAGGAGGCCTATCTCAGAGATATACGGTACATATCACTTTGTTTATAAAGCTGAATACCATATTTCTGAATCTTACCAATCGGATACTGTACAGCGTTTCTTGTTTATGGTTACCAACCCAACAATTAGTAAGAAAGCTATTTCGGGATTCCTGTGGTGAGGGAACTTCAGGAGCCTCGTGAGATACTGCGTGCTTCTATGTCCAGGATGCCAATATTGTTGTGGCAGAGCTCTTTCTCTCTTTCTCTACGAGTTTCTGCTTGTCATAGAAAGTTTTTCTGTCCTCCGGGTGTGTTTAAGCTGCTTTCCTAGTTACCTGCCTGTTCTTTCCCCTCACATCCTCCCTGTAAACAGACTAGCTAAGTGCCACGAGGCGATCGATCTCACTTTCGAGGCATCGGCGATTTGGCCTCATTAGGGAAGAAAGGGCCGTGAGCCTGAAGCACGAGCGATGCGATGTGTTTCGAAGAGCACGTGCCTTCATTAGACAAGGTTTAACAATGTCCGTGCATTCTGAGCTTCTCGGGCCTCATTAGGGGAAAGCTTCAGCGCGACGGCAGAGAGCGCGGTGACATCCCTGGGGGGGTTGGGCGGCTTTTAGACACGTCTTCCGTCCGGTCCAACTGTCAGCCTGAATAGAACAGACTGTCGACACCGGATGACGAGCTCCGGCAAAGTTCACTCGTGTCTGTCTTGTGTGTGTTTGTGTGTTTAAAAACACTTCTGTGTTTGAACATTTTTAGTGGATCACTTAGGAAAGTAGTGGGTGGTTCCGGGTGTATTTGGCGGAAAATGTTGGAGGCATAACTTTCAGTGAAAGGATGAATAGGAACAAAGAAATTCGAGTAAGATCGCGAGCAGATGCATGCGACGTACAAAGTTTACAGATGAATATATCTAAGATATGTGAATTCCCTATACAAATAGGGGATGCACTTGGAAAATGCAAGCAAGTTGTGATAAAGACTGCACTCTTACAATGGTGTATTTCTTGAAGTTTAAATCTTTCCTTAAAATCTATATTTGGTTCGAGGTTCTGTCATAGTCTGTGCGACTATTTCCTTTCCTTTGATATAATTTAGAGCAAACTTCTATTGAATTTAGCAAGAGCGCCATTGGATTAAATATAGTATGGTTTTAAAAATTGCTCCTTGAAGTTTTGTTAGTGGCTTTAATATTATGCCATTAGAAAAATAAAAGTAACATGCTATATCACTTCTTACGTCTCTCTCTCTCTCTCTCTCTGTAATCGCATTACAGACGTAAGAAAATAATTACATTTACATATCAATAAATGGATGTGGTGTGCTGTACTGTGCCCTTTTTGCTTTTAAAATATTTTGAAGAATTTGAATGATTCGTCACGAAATACATTATAGTCTATTTATACATCTTTTATATGCTGATTAATATTACTTGAATTCAAAGGAGAAAAAAAAATAGATCTTTATTAACTTGAATGGCAAACTGCCATCAGCTAGTTACCATGTAAATTTTACAGTGCATAAAAGTTTAATGTTCAGCAGCAATAAGAATTCTTTATCTTCCTTTCGAGAAGTACAAACAATCTTAATATGTGTTAAAAAATCTAATCAAAAATGAAAGTCGACGTTGAGAAATTTAAGCACAACAGATGCTGCTTACCATAAACATAAATATGAAACGAAAAATTTTTTCATAAAATAAAACAAATCATGACCAGATTCCTGGTCATGATTTGCTGTTTCCATGGAATTGTGCTGAATTTCATAGGAAGAATAGCATGCGAGATAGTGAAGGGCTTTCTATTATTTGATCCACTATTCAGTCCTAAGGCGTTTCTTCAAATATGTATCAGGCGCAGAGCACCAAATATCTCGTGCGCTTAACATACACGCGCCAATATATTCTTCAGTCGGTTTGTTGGACGAAAACCCGGAGTTTCGAAATGGAAAAAACAAAAAACCCCAACATGCAACTCTCGCTTGAGACTAACTAACTCATCCATTTGTTAAAAAGAGCCCATAAAAATTCCTCGCGTTGATGGGATTCGAAATCAGTTATAACCACTGTACTACCCTCGAGAGCAGCAAGTTAGGAAAATGAGGTCGCACACCGACTTCGAACTCACCTGGGATGACCCCCCAGGGAAAACTAAAACTTATTCTGCAGTGTGGGTAATCCGCTGCGAACTGGTTAGACTCTAAAATACTGAACTGACAACAATGTGCAATAGTGCTTACTACCTGTAAGCTCAATGGCTCTCCTGTTTTGGGTCTCAGCAACATATATTGACAAATATAACTCCACAGAATATTGGGTAATGAGATGGATAAACAGGGTGCCCGGGAAATCTTTTACTATTTCCAAGTCTACTCTGTATGCTAACTTAGCGTCATTCCATGGAGACTACACATAGCAACAAATAATTTCCATGCCATAGCCCAAATTATAACCAATCTCGTTGATGCCACTGATATTAAAGATATCATCGCAACTGCAAGGGTGGGTCGTAAGAAGGGCATCCATTTTCTTCTCATACATTCTAAACATACCTGCCTGAAAAACATATTCCCCAGCATGGTAGACCTGCTTAACTCACGAGGAACAGTTCCGGTGAACACAGAACGTATTGCTTTATGGACATATTCTTTACTACTCGTACATTCTGACTTATCTCCAGAAGAAATCAGAATATAATCATATAGAAAATAATTGTCTCAAGATTACCATATGAGATTAATTAATAATCCATCTGATTACCATGTGAGGTTAATTAATAATCCTCTTTAATTAGAATTTGTGCATTATTATTTTTTTGTTATATTATTTCTCCCTGATGGGGTCCCACTCCATTACGGGTACTAGTATCCAGTGCACAGGGTGGTTGTTATGTCTGATGTTACAATTGGTCAAGGAACTCTATGACTGTCCTACAGGTGTTTAGAATTGCCACTTTCTAGAGTTCTTTTGTGTATTCTGGGAGACCTATTGCTGCTAAGCTATTATGTAGGGTCTTTGGCACCATACCAGTGGTTAACACGATGATCGGGATGGTCGTTACTTGTTGCATATGCCACATCTCTTTGATCTCCTGTCTTAGGTCCATGTACTTTCTGATCTTTTCCTTGTGGGTTTTCTGGAATGTCCAGTGTTTGGCACCGCTATGTCAATCAGATAGGTAGCTTTTTCCTTTTTGTCGACAAGGGGTATGTCAGGTCTGTTGTGCAGGATTGCCTTGTCCGTTACAGTATTATGGTGCGGTCCTAGTACAGCTTGTGGGTCGTGGTCTGTAGTACGGCCCGGGGTTTGTACTTGTAATAAAGGAAACTCTCTTTGATCAACTGGTATTCCCTCGCTAGCTTGTGATGTATTGTTATTCTGGCCACCTGGTCGTGTCTACCAGTGTACTCCGTTTAGGTGATCATCTTGCGGCGATGGGTTGGATCGTTTCTGAGGCCAGTTGACATCGCATCGTCGATATGTGTCATCTGACACTCTGGCTCCTTGGCGATGTATAGTTCCTGAGGTCTGCGCGGGTAGCACAGTGGTAGCGTCACGGCCTCTCCACACCAGGTGGAAAAGGCCTGGGTTCGAATCCCGTCGATGACGCTAGGAACTCTCGTGGGTTTTTTTCACTCCGTGGCTGAGTTAGTCGGTCTCAGGCGTAGATAGCAAAGTTTTTTTGGGGGTTTTTCGTCCAGCAAACAGACAAATCGACCATAGAACACACGCAATTAACAGACATAAGACACAGCACGGCAGATGAATTTAATTATTCGGGTGGCCTAAATATAATAGTTTGTTTTTGTTTTTTTTTGGGGGGGGGGAGGGGTTCGAATCCCGTCGATGACACGAGGAACTTTAATGGGCTCTTTTCACTCTGTGGCTGAGTTAGTCGGTCTCATGCTTAGATAGCAAGGTTTTCCCCCGTAACCCGGAGTTTTTCTTCCAGAAAAGCAGACAAATCGACCAGAGAACACGCAATTTACAGACACAATACAAATGGCTAGAATAAGTAACTTTCTGGGTCACCCTAATAAAATGTTTTTATAGTTCTTGGCGTTGATTACCTGGTCTTGTGTAGCGAGCATGAATCCTTCAGTCTCGGGGAAGAGCGTCCCGCTCGTGAGCCCTGCATTGGAAGCCGTTTTATTTATATGGTCTTGATGGTGGTCATTCCAGTGTCTACCATGGAGTGTCTTTGCCCATCTTTCTAGCTTCGTTTCTTCCATCTGGTCGGGAGGGGACTCCTTGCTAGGTTGAGTGGGGTATGCCGGTTGTCTATCTTCCTTATGGCCTGGTAGAGTGCTACTGTATTTTTCTGGAAGTAATTCCTCAGGTTAGCTATCCTTTCTTCTGTTGCTCAATTAGGTCTGTCAAGCTCCTTCTTTCCGACCTATTGTCAGTCTCTCCACTGCTGACTTCGGGTGGTGTTGGCAGTTCTTGGTCATCATTGTCCTTGTCTTTTTCATGATGTCATCCAGCTCCGGTGTTAGTCTAATCTATAATCCCGAAGGAGTAGTTAGCACTGGGGCTGCGCTCTTGTGGATACCACAGTTGGTAGAATCGCCGTCCTCCCTACATATGGTGGAAAAGACCAGAGTTGGAATTCCGTCATTGACGGGAGTAATTTTTATGTGTCTTTTTCACAATGTGGCTGAGTTAGTAGAGCTCAGGCGAGGGTAGAATGTTTTTTCTCCCGAAAACTAGGGTTTTTCTGGAATGAAACAGAAAATCGATCTGAGAACATGTGCAATGTACAAGCAATATACACGGAGCAACATGGGCTTAGTTATCGATGCTCCTAAAACCCAATAATAACAAAAACAACAACAACTGGAATTGCATAGATGTTTTTTGATTTAAGTGTGTGTTTCCTCCGTTTAGCTTTGTTTTGAACAGGATTCTTAGTCTCGAATGGTATTTTTCGGTCAGCAGGCCTTGATTTCCTTGTGCACTAACTGCTGAGTCTTCACCATCCCCGGGTATTTATAGGTGTCTCCCCCCTGTAATGGCGTCGATCTCTTCATCAGCCTGTAGCTGGCTTGGATCTCAACAAATGCAACTCGGGGGGGGGGGGGTCTTGCATTTGTTGAGATCCAATTCCATCCTGATATCATTGCTCATTTCTTCGATGATCCGGAGTAGTTGCTGTAAGTGCTTCTCGATTGCCGCTTAGCTGTCATCCATGTATGTCGGGTTGGAAAAGGAGTACAGGTTTGTCCTTCCTTCTTTGAGGTTTTATCCATATATTTGAGGTTTTATCTTGCTGTTGTTGAACATGGTGGATAGCGGGTTGAGTGCTAGACAGAATTATAATGGGCTAAGGGCATCTCCCTGAAACATTCCTATTATTATTATTATTTTACAAGAAGCTGTAATCTATTGTTACAACGTTCTATACAATCGGCCAACTGTACATAGTTGCCATTGGTTTATGGAACGACATGAAGGTCATTCAGCTGATTTTTGGTAATGCTTTGTACAGTATGTTCTCTATAAACTCAAATGTACACCCTTTTAATAACCGGTAGGCTCTAAAGGGGGTAAAATCATTAAGTGCTAAAATAAACAGATTTTAATAATACATGTACAAAAAAATAATACATCATACAGGCCGTCTTCATTTGAAGCATACTGATTAAAATATTATAAACGCTCTTTGTCTCTCTACAGTTGTTTTTCTGTCATTGTGATAATGTTAACAACAAGAAAAGATAGGCTTTTGATATTTTCATGAGTTTTTCGTTGACGTTTAACTCAAGAGGAATTGAGGATTACCCCTTCATAGTATCTTTTATGCCATTTTTTCACGCAAAACTGACATTTTATTCCCACAGAATTCTTGTAACATTTCGTAACTTGCGGTCAGTGTTCCTCATTTTAAGAGAAATTCTAGTTTCATGCGCTGTTCTACAGATTTTAAAGGAAAATCCAGTTAATTTAATTTAATATCGAGATATATATGGAGATGTGTTCTATCATGCCCAAGTGAATGTTTTCGTTGGGCGCAATAATAGCGTCTTACGGTTGCCATTCCTGCCGCTTTTTGTTCGCATCACGCATCTTTCCTTGTATTTAAAAATGTATTCGCGTGTTTGTGTGTTCCTTAGTTTTTGAGCACCAGTGTGTATAAAAATTAAATAAAAAATATGTATACGTGCTAATATTCAATGAAATTTTTAATATTAAAACCTTACATGTATTGTAACTTTCTAGTTTTATGTGTGTATATTTGTATATTTGTATCATTTGCTTCTTCATAATTCCCCTTCAAAAAAAAAAACAAAAACGTTAGCCTTTTCCACACGGTGTAGAAGTAAAGTGATTATGACCACTCTGCTACCCCGCGAGAGCTTTATGTTAACTTGTGGAGTAATCGCTAATATTACCCTGAGGTTGTGGTCCCTTCAGCGGTTGAAGCGGTCTGGTTGAAAAGTACCGTTTTGACTCCTGCTTTTGTAGCATCACTCCATCAACGGTTGAATTGGTTTGGTGTGCTCAGATTTATATCGGCAATAGGGGTGTGCAAGATCTCCGAGGACGCGACGTGACAGCGGTTGAAACGCAAATGACCCTACACCATTCGGCCACGTAGATTTACACAGCCCTCGCGTGTAGCACAGTAGTTATAATCACCTTCCTTTTACGCCGTGTTTAAAAGACCTCGATTCGAATCGCGAGACAATTTTATGAGGTTTTTTTTTTTTTTTTTTTTTTCTCTCTTTCTACACTGTGACCAAGTAAGTCTATCTCAGTTAAGGGTAGCTGATTTTTCCCTCACGGAATGCCTAGTTTTTTCGGACATAACACACTACGTGTGTGTGAGCTTCGGTTACAAACTGAAAATTTTTATTTAAAAGCCAATAATAATCAAAAATAGTTGAATTGAATATAGTTACACTTAAGTTCGACCATGTGTGTGATATAAACGCAGAAAGGCACATGATAGAATTTATCTCACTTCATTTCATTCAGTGAACTTAATTTAATACAAATGAAGTTGACGCTGATGAGCTCTTTAGACGCTGATGCAATCACGGCCTTACAATTTGAAGCCGGGAAATCCCTGGAATTGACAAATTTCCCAGGTAATAATGAGATATCCGTATAGTGATGCAAGTTGGTTGTTCAGTCCGCCTCGGCAATGAAATTTAGCCAGATATTATACCTGAAATTTGAAGTATTGGAGACACCAAAATATTACTTCATTTTCTAAAGGACTATTTACCGTATGCTGAAAAATTCGTAGACATGCTAACAATTTCCTAAATTTAGTTGACCCAGAAAAGTTACCGAAAAAAAGTAGAAATTTGTAAAGAATATCAAAGAAGAGTTTAACCTTAGAAGCCCTTTGTACTAACTTCAGAATTTATTAAGCAGATTGAAAGTATGAACTCAGCACCCCAACCCCGGTACGTGTCCAGTGTAATTTTTCTTCCTTTCCTTATAGCTTTATCATATTTATATTTTATTTTATTGTCATTTCTTTTAATTTCCTCCTTCCTTAGTGCCCATGTCTCAGCCCCATAAAACTAAAAAAGTCTTCATTACCTCCATATCCATTCGCCCTGTAAATATCTGGTTCCTCTTCTCAAATGCTGTTTTTAACCAATTGCAATTCCAATTCTAATTTCCTGGCTGTTCCTCTCATCACTTGTCAACAGACTGCCAAGATACCTGCTGACAAGATATCTTCTTATCATCCATTTAATAGTTCTCTCTTTTTTCATTTCTTCCTACCACCATAACTTTAATCTTATCAAAATTTATTCTCATTCTATATTATTCATAACTCTCCTTAATTCTTCCCAACAAGATCTGTAGTTTTTCTTTTGTATCAAATATCAGCACTGAATTATCTGCAGATTTTACTGGTCGTACAATTCCCATCATCTATCTTTACACCCTCCTTTTCTTACTAGACATCTCTTTCAGATCCATCATTCTAGTAAAATAGAGAAATCAAAAATAATACTCAACGCTACGTTGCTCTTTTGAGCCATAAAATTGAATACAAATCAATAAAACAATAAATCAATAAACAGCTGTGATAACTTCTTACAAAGGTATCACAGCTGTATCTCACAAAGGTATCTCACCTCAAGGGGATGCTGGAAACTTTTGCATGGCACCCAGTACTTTCGACAACTCAGAAACAGAAGAGGTTTTCCCATGAACTATTTGTACTCTCAGGTTTGTTGTCTACCATTTTGTTCTTAGAAAATTCAGCGACTGTTAGATTTTTAATAATGCTATTAAAAAGTGTCTTTTAATTTTTAATAGGGTTAAAACTATTGTGATAAAAGCGAGTTCTTTTCGTATATTTGTAATTTATTGTAATTTGTCTTTAAATTTGCAATTAAGACCCTTTCTGTAAGACCCTTTCTGATGGATTTAATTAATAATGTAAGATTGGCATTTAAAAAATGTTGCAGATATACAGCTTTAATAAAGGTCTGCTCGGGTCTATTCGATATTAATACATATTGGTTGTAGTCAGTGAAATGGAATTTTATCATTTTGTATTCAGATAAGTAAATAAGTCTTTATTGTACGGTAAAATATACTACGCAATAACCTTCCACCGCCCAATCGGCCAGAGGTTTTACAGTAGTCATTTGAAGGCCGGATTCACGTTTAGATTTACTGGTTATCTGTTAATGAGAAAAACACTTGCACTTTCCAGATAAGTGCATAGAATTTAAAATTCTATGCACTTATCTGGAAAGTATCTGTTGTTGATCTAAGAGTATTAAAAGTTAAACAAACGTCCTTGACTGTGTATTCTATTTTATGAATCAAATCATGAGTGCATTAAAATACTCTGAAAGTTTCAAAAATTAATTTGTGATATATACTTACTTATTTCCTTTGAAGAGATTGATAAATTTTTAAATAGAACCGGAGCAATGTTGGGCATTAAAAGATGAAAGCTTAGCTGATCGCATCTGAACTTCTGACACTGGTAATGAAAATTTCAGCAAATTATATTACATAAAATAATGTGATGTGATTCACTGGAAGTATTAAGAATCATTTCATAGCTTTAATGGATTAATATTAAAAATAATTTAATTTTTAATAGGGTTAAAGTGTGTGTTTGTGTGCGCGCGCGCGCACCTGCTTTTCTTTCCTTCATCTGCTAAGGTCTCTCTCTTTCACACACACAGTTAATTAAATTAACCCGAATGTTACCTCGTTTCGACCGGAAGAATTAATAAAAGAAAATGCAGCTAAAACGGAAAATAATAAATTGTGTTTTATCGACATTTATCCTTTTCTAACCTAAGCACAACGTAAGCATCGTTTTCATATGGGCGTTGTCATGAACCACTGTTACCACGAAGAATCTTAGTGGTACGCGGATGCCACATCAGCAGCCACTGATATTAAAATACAAAGTGTCAAATTAGTTTTGGTTATTTTTATTGTCACTATCTGTATGCTATCTAATTTGATTTAACTACACAGAAACACCCACAGTGCTTACTTCCGCTGACACCCTGCATTTATTTCGTTCGTTGCCTTTCACGCTATTTTATATTCCTGGTTGGTGATTTTAATTTAATTAAGAAAGTCTCTGAGCGTTGTAACGCTTCACGGGTATCATCCTGGTGTTTTCGTTCTTTGTTGAAGCGAATTGCACTGAAAGGATGCTGTTAATTTTTATTGCCCAAAACAGTCGCTTTGTGTGACAGAAGCTCACTGTGAGAAAGTTATTCTCTTCCCCTCCCGTTTCCCTCTCCTCTTTTCAACAGCAGACCTCGTTAACGAGTGATGCTCTCGATTTGTTGGTGACTGATGCACTCCCATCATTTCCTGCCTGTGCGCGTATCCTGGCGTTCGTTGCTGGCGTTGGTCATTGTTTGCTCTGTTGACGCCGCTTGTATTCGCTAGGTCGGTATGGCTATAATGAGGAGGAGGGGAAGCGTTATGTTTGCATAATCACTACATGTGAACGATTAGTCTCGTTCCGACAGGAAAGGTAAGGACTGGCTACCTCTGTAATACATTCCGTACATGAGCAACTTTCCTGTATATTATGAACGGGCGTCTACTAGATTGCGCATTCGTCTCGTGGGACTGAGGACGGCACCGGTGAGTAGCAAGATTGATGAGGATTGGATTTCGGTGGTTTACTAAACAATAAGGTTCCCCATTCAAGGGCAGGCAACTTATCATCCGAGTAATTGACACTTCCTGCGTACCTGACATGGACCAGAGAGAGTTGTATCGTACTGTATACATAGATATTTCACAGATGTATTTCGTGGCTATCCATAAGCGACCTCGAATATAGAGGTATATAATTACCTCTAAAATTAGACGCAGCAAATATTTTCCACAAGAAAATATACTATGTACCTTCAAAGATTTTCATTATGTTATTTACTAAACAGGCGAACTCAGATCAACCTCAAATTTCTTTTTAAGCGCTTACGTCCCAAAATCTTAGATACAGATAGCACAGAAAATATAACATGTTCTGTTCCATTTGCTTCCTACGATATCACTCTTTTTTAAATTAAATATAGAAGTGGTTGCGGGAAAACAGTCCTTTATTCCGTGCTTTAATTTTTCAGAACAAACTGCTCTTAGATCCTTTTGTACCGAATTTTATTTATTCTCTAAAATTTCAGCTTAATAATTTGGATTTAGCTGAAAATTTTGCCAATTTTAATTTTTTTGTCCTTTTGTAACTTTTTCTCCTTTTTATGTAGATATGTATGTTTAGCTCCTTTAAATTTACAGTTGTATTTAAATATACTATAAGTATTGCTGTATTAATAATGACAAATGATGCAAGGAAGGAAGCTTAAACAGTATCAGTTAAAAAAATTCTCCATATCATCTATACATCCCCCCCCCTTTCCAACAATAGGTCTAATCTTTACTTAGATTTATTCAAACTACCGATTTCCACAATACCAACAACAAGCAACAATTTATTCGAACAATCAATCCATTGATTCAACTCTCTGGCAGAAACCATATTTCATTTCGCACATCTGACCTGCAACCATTCTTTTCCAATTTAAATTTCTGTCCCTTATTATTTGTGTTGTTCGAGAAAGAGTAAAAATGTCATCAGCATTTAGTTTTCTCAATCCATTCAAAGCCTTAAACACTTCAAACAAATCTCCTCGCAGGTGCCGTGTTGCCAAATGCTGCAATTTTCAGAAATATTTCTTGGTAACAGTACCCTTTTGCGCCCCTGACTAATCTCGTTGCTTTTCTCTTCTCTGCAGCCCCCTTTCACAAATCTACATCCATCCTAAAATGAGACTTCCAGACCTGTACGCAGCACTCAGATTGCGGCCTAGCCACTGCCTTATACATTTTTTTTTATATTGCACCAAAATATTTATGCGTTGTGGTACAATATAAGAAATGGGCTTTTATTTTACAATAAATTTTTTAAAAGCTCGAAATTCAGCAAATCGTAGGATATGGCAATTTACTTTGGTAAAACCCGAAATTCGTACTTTTACTAAAGCGAATTGTTAAAAATCCAAATGTGTTCCGTTATCTGACTGAAGTACTATATATTAAGCCCGAAATATCAGCGTAATTCGGACTTTCATCTCTCTGATAGAGTAAATCCTAGAATTTAACAGTTCGCATTTGTAAAAGCCGTTTGATAATTGCATTTGCGATTTTTTTTTTCCCTTTTTCATTATGACTGAAGTACTGTACATTAGCGCTCAAAATATAGTAAATATGTTACCCAGGCAACTTTGCGATAGGAATTTGAATCGGATAGGAGATATATTCCCCTTATGTTATGGTTTAAAAATCGAAAATGTGAATGAGGTTACTCTGATATAAAGGGGTACTCAAATTTATTGAGCACTCCTTTATATCAGAGTGATCTGTTTTTGGTATTTTTATGCTGGCATTAGTTGACTTAACCAATACTTCAAATTCATGTAATTTATTTGCTGTGCTCCTATTACTGGTAGAAGCACAGAACATAAGCAAGCAGATGAGTCTGTTTATAACACTAACACAGCCTTTCCTCATAATTTCCATTTGGAAGTAGGTAGTGTTAACACCGTTTATTACAAATATTACAAATATCTGCCAGGGATATTTGTAATAGTGTCCTATTACAAATATCCCTGGCAGAGTAGTCAACACGAAGGTACAGCAGTACACGCGTTTTGAGTTCACTGTTAAATACGGTGATGTTCTTATATTCTCTCTCTCCTGGGGTATAAACAGAAAATTTAATATTTTCTGTGACTCTTCATTCTAGGTATTGTGTATTAATGTTTCCGTAAACACTGAGTGATCGCTGAATTATCACCACCTACCTAATACCATTCGCACGAATAACAGCCGCTATTCGCTTAGAGGCATTGAACTCCACTCGTTGTCTGAAGACGTTCGTAGGGATCTGCAGCCATGCTGCTTGCCAGGCTTTCCACAGTGTCAGAATAGATGACGGTTGCGTGTTCATACGCTTCACTTCCTGTTCAAAAACATCACATAGGTGTTCAATTGGATTGAGATCAGTCGAATTTGGAGGCCAGTCAAGCTGATATTTTCACTGTGTTCCTCTAACCGCTCGTGCACAGTGCTAACCAGATGACATAGCACATTATCACCTTGGAATATCTCATTTCGGTCCGCGGAAAAATGCAACGTGGCAGGGTGCAAATGGGGTCTCCTGAGCGCTGCCGGTAGACCTTATTAGTAAAACATTGGTCCATATGCACCAGGGGTCCTAGTTTTTTCCAACAAAACATGCCCCATATTAAGCAACCACCGCCACTTGCCTGGATAGTGGGCACTATACTTCGTATGGATGCCCACATACGAAGGCATGTTGTACCAGGCATTTGGACTCATCCGACCAGCACGCTCATTTCCAGTCCTCCAGTGTCCAACCAGCGTGTCGTTGACAGCAAAGCATTCGCCGTCGACGATGATCAGCGGTGAGGAGAGGGTGTCTCTTGGGTCATCTGCTGTGCAACCCCATATATTTGAGTGTGCGGCGCATCGTCATTTGTGACATTGTTCTTGCATTCTCCATATCGTATTGTGACAGTTAACATCGCAATACGATATGGGGACCTGCCGTTGAGCCCGTAAAATGTGCTGCGGAATAGTTCGTTACAGACAGGGTAAATAAATTTTCTGTTTATACTCCGGCACGACAACCAAGTCAGTGGAATTTACAATAAATCGTCAATACAAATATTTATCGTATTTAGTAGTCACGGGCTTGAACCCCGGTTCACTCAAGGAATGCGTACAATGCACTCTCGCTCCTGACCACTGGGCTACGTCAGGTAGTCATAATTCAGTGATCACTGAGTGTATATCTACTTGCCAATCATTTAATTACTTAAAACGGAGTTCCACGGTCTTACGATCAGTTCAATTGCTCGTTTTATTAAAGAAATAAGAACCTCTAACAGGTCCCCATACTTCCTTCTCCTCTCGATGCTTTCCAAGTGACTGCATGTAACTGGGGAGAGCAAATTCATCCACACATATGTATAATACAGTATATGTAAATTGAGTGTTTTTTCTATTCGGATTGTTTGTTTTGCTACACTAAAAGAACCCTGAATTCTGGAGAGAAAAAAAAAAAAAAAAAACTTTGCTGTCCTCTCCTGAGACTGGCTAAATCAGCCTCTGTGTGAAAAAGGCCCACCCATAAAAGTTCCTCGTGTCATTAACGGGATTCGAACCCAGACCTTTTCCACACGGTGTGGGGGAGGTCGGTGATCATGCTCCTAGCAAAATTCCGGACACTTTAACATGCCGAAGTCCTAACTTTTTCTCAGCATCACTTCATAGATATGAACCAAGATCTCAGTTTGCCCATGTTTGATTTATAAACTGAGGCAAAAAAGAAAAAAAATTCCAGTTTTTAAACTGAATAGGATATACCCTGATCCTGTTCCATTTAATGAGAACCTCCAACAGGTTAATATTTCCCCTGCTGCTTTTATAATATATTCTTCCTTTCTCTGACAATTTAGTTATCCGGAATTTATGTTATGCACAGCATTAAAGTTTCAAAAGGACTGAACTGTTTTCCAGATTGCAATCTGACGAGCAGTTCATTCCCTGTCATGCTGTGATTGAATCTCATGTGAATTGCATAACACTGGCAAAGTAAAAAGCATTTTTAGGTTATAGTTGTGGTATTAACGAATAGTATTTGTTTAGTGTAGAGGGTATGGTGATACTGAGGGCCTAAATGTTCCCTTTTGGCTCTCTTATGTTATTTCTGTGTTTAAACAACTTGTCATCCGTGTTCCAATCTGCTAATACCGAGCCGCAACTATTCGCTGATGATCTGAAACTTACAAAGTTAGTGATTCAGCACCGAACTTTAATTCTCATTCTCTCTCTCTCTCTGATTGAATACGAACAGCGTATTTTTATAAATCCTCCTAAATGTGATTTTCGTCTCTTTTTCCTAATCGTATGATTAGACTTTTAATAGGTAGCTCTTCCATATTGCATCCCATTTTTGACTTCTGCCATGTTATTTGGTCTCCATTACAATTACTCGTTTATATCTTGTATATTACTTATCTCACGATGTTGAACGCATTGAAATCAGATTTACTAGATTTTTGTTTTCACAAGCGTATCATCTACGATTGACGTGATTATAACTCTTTCTATAATCATTTTAGACTTTTTTTCTCTTTGGGTTACAGAAAATATACAAGGTTATTTATTTATTGTACGACCCATTGGTCAATGGTTTATATGAGATAACTAACGCAGCAGAGCAGATGGTGTCAAGGCCGCCGTAGCCTAGTGGTCAGGCGCGCGGGTGCATAAGTACACGTGCCTTGAGTGACCGGGGTTCAAGCCCGTGACTGCTGAATACGGTGCTGTTTCTTGTATTCTGTATATCTTGTGAACTCCTCTGACCGTTTGGTCGTCCCTGAGTATAAACAGAAAATTTATTTATTTATATGAAGAGATATTTTTGGCAATTATCAGAAGGCAGTTTCGTTGTAACCACAGTAGTATTTTAGGTAAAAAAAAGTGCAGCCATTATCAACCCACTGCAGGATGGAAGCCTCCTCAACAATTCATGCTGAGGGAAAGGGACCATAATCTGCCACGCTGGTTCATTGCAGGTTGGCAGATCGACCGTATTCAGCAGTCAGGGGCTTGAACCCCGGTCTACTCAAGGAGTGTGTGGTATGCACTCCCGCTCCTGACCACTCGGCTACGGAGGCCCTTATTTTAGGTGTAATACAGCATTTATTGGTGCATACGTAATATGAGTTTTTCCCTGAGAAGAACGTGTTTACTTTGGAATTCTCTTACATCCAAATCTCTTTTTTTTTGGAAAACCAAATAGCACTCAATACAAACAAGGCTAAATAAAAACATGGAGAAATTCAATGCGCTATTTAGAACATATTTTTCATAAACTCGCACTAAACACTAAAAGAGTGAATACATATCTATATGAGCAAAGTGTACGCTTCCCACATATTCTGTAACAGTCTTAATTCTCTATTCTTTATTAATAAAAGAGTACTGTATTGCAAACCGAGTTGCATTTCAATTGAGTAACCACGTAACATAATACTTTCTTTGTTTGCATTGTTATTATTTCTAACATAATTCCCCTATTATTTTTTGCCTAAATTATTTTCATAATACTACTTATTGATGGCCGACATCATTCCTATTTCTCCTTTCTTGATCTTCTGACAAACCGTTTAGTAGATAGTCTTTGTTCCGCGTTTTACAGGTCGTAAATTAGTATAATATTTATTTTACTCTTAAAATCTCTTAATTTAAAAAATTACGTTATGCATTTTTATTGTTTTCGGGGATTGCACAGTGGTTATAATCACTGTCCTCCTCACCCCGGATGGAAAAGGCCCGGATTCGAATCCCGTCAATGACCCGAGGAACTTTTATGGACTTTTTTCACTCCATAGCTGAGTTAGTCGGTCTCAGGCGTGGATAGCAATGTTTTTCCCCTGGATAATCCGGTTTTTCGTCCATCAAAACAGGCAGATCGATCAGGGAACATACGAAATTTATAGACAATACATATGGGCTAATAATTTCGGTCTTGGGTGGCCCTAATATGACAGATTTCAATGAATTTTTATTGTATTATTATTATTAGTAAAATCGGTTTATTGAACCAATAAATATGGCCTGCGCCTGCTTCCCTTACACAGTTGCTGTCGTAGAGTTTTATTATCAGCTATTTAGAGCATATTGCGCCATATATACTATGTCTATAAAGTGCGGGTGTTCGGTTTGCCTGTTTGCTGCGCGAAAAATCAGGATTTCCAAGAGCAAAAACATGCTTCCCTCGCCTGAGATCGACTAACTCAGCCACATTGTAAAAAATATATATATATATAATAAAAAAATAAATAAATAACCCATAAAAATTCCTGGCGTCATTAACAGGATTCGATACCAGGCGTTTCCACTCGGTGTAGGGAGGATGGTACTCTTATGCACTGTGCTACGCGCGAGAGCCCCGTACATAGCCGCAGGCTCAGTTGTGGGAGACAACAGGTGGCGCCATACCCTAAACATTATGCCACTATGCGTACATAACCGCTAAGCTTCTATTGTCAGTTTTGTTAATTATCGCATCCTTTTATATTTAATCATTAGAATCTGCGCACCCTGCTGTGTGAGAAATTTACATATAAATAAATAAATTGTGTTAATTTTTTAAAATTAAAATAATCAATCTTAGCACGCCGAAATGTTCAGTTTCTTAAAATTGAACGTCTTCAGCGTATTAATATCAAAAAACCAAATTTGATGTTATCTCTAACCGGAATTAGAGATTTTATTAATGCTTTATTCAATTGTAGAAATGAAGTCTAATTTTTTTTTCTGGATTTATTTTCTTATTCCTTATTGAATAATAATACCGTTGTCCCCCACTTTGGGATGATTTTTTTTTTTTTTTTTTTTTTTTTTACTCCTGAACTCATTAGCCTTCGTGACTTTCTTTGTTCCTACATATGTTCAAGAAGATGAATAGATATTTCAAGAATTATTTCCTCGGTGTTGACATTAGTATTTTACTAATAAAGATGTTGGTTTGCATATTGCTCTACAGAGAATTTACGCTCATCCAGTATGTTTTCCCTTATTTGCTCAACATGCATCTCAGTTTCACTTCCTGCCATACTTATATCTTCTCCTTATGTGTTGTCGATTGTGATCTCCTCAGAGCTCCCCTTTTCTTATGATAGAATACACAGCAAATTCTTGGAATTCCGCATGCCATCGATGCTGATCGCTTTCGTATCTTTCTTTGTTTGGCGGAAATGAGAATTTCAATATTTTGAGAGCACATATTCTATTTAAAGTTGCTTTTGAAGATAAGTGGAATTTCTCTTTTTTTAAAGAATTGGCTAACTTAATACGTCTTTGCTACTGAAACTGTTTTCTTTTATTTATTTATTTATTTATTTATCATATTTTTTTTGTACTGTTGAATTTTCAACTCCATTCGCATGTGTACCCTTTTGAATTCCTGAGATAATTAATGATTTTTTTAAAAATTAATATTGAGCAATATATTCTCAGAGTAAGCGTATCATGTCATATTGTTTTGATATGTAGGCCAATAAAAACAATCAGCAGATATAGCTGATTGTTTTTGAATAGATTATGTTTAATCCTTTATTGACATCAAGGTTCGAAGATGGGGTTGTTGTCAAGAACTTTGGAATTAAGTAAGCAGTTCATTAGTACAACCTTCCACCGCAGCTTAATAACCTGCTGGACACCATGTTAAATAGACTACAGCCATGCTCCATCTCTCTATCAACGACCAACCTACAAGAGGTGAAAATAGACTTGACCTAATTCTGTCTTCTGGTAAATGTGTAATTCATGTACCCCGAAATGTTCTTTCCATTTGATCATAGCCCAATTGCAATGCTCATAATGCTACCGTATATGGACTTCAATGCCAAGGAAAAATTAAAAGCCAGCTTATCACTTCGCCAGCCTTTCTGGATCCAAATAAATGCTTATTTGCTGCCAGCTGTATCCCGTGGGAATGTCTACTCAAATGTGATGTCTTATTTGCAACAACTCTCTTAACCAGTTGGATCAACTCTATTGTAGATTTTGCGGCTTCCAAAGTAGTAAGGATATTACCAAGACAGAAAACGTGGTTCTAGCCTAACTGCATTGTTTAAACTAAAGCAAACTCTGCACAGAAAATGGAAACTGTCAAATGATACACAAAACAGAATTAACTACTCGAGGGCTAGAGCAATATTTAATAGGGAAAAATCTAGAGCAATCAACCGCTACATGAAACACACACTTGACAGGGGAAAGCTACCTCGTTGCAGACATAAAAGTGACGCAATTCAGGAACTTGACGAAGAAGCGTGGATGGACCACATCAGCAGATTCTCCAGCATATATCATGAGTCACAAGTCAGGGAGTTTGAATGGAATCAATTAGTTGACAATGAGTTGGAGTCTGTTCTTATCACTAAAGAAGCACTAATACAGAGTATTAACTCACTCAGTGCAACTAAGACAGTTGAGGTTGATCGAGTCCCCCACTTCATGATAAAGTGTCTCAGCCCTTACCTAATTGAACCACTCCAAGCAAGTTAAAGCTCTATCCTTGCTTGCCGAGTTTTCCCTGAGAAGTGGAATAAGTACGCTGTAATTCCAATGCCGAAAATTACAAAGCCTAACCTCGTGGAGCACTATAGGCCTATATGTACTGCATCTACCCTGTTAAAAGTACTGGAGAAAGTTCTACTGCCAAAGTTGTCGAATCAGATATTGGTCGGGCAGCCTCAACAAATTTATTATTTAGTAACTACAAGATCAATAATTACTAACCTCCTCACAATTCAAGCCGCGATACTAAATGCTTTCCAAGCCGGAAAGCAAATCGCAATAATATATGCTGATATAAAAGCAGTTTTCGATAGTCTGGATATACATGCCCTACTTCATCTGCTCCAACACGCCTTCCAAATAAAAGGAAATTTGCTGAAGTTCCTACAGGCCCTCCTTGCTTGTCGGTCCATTTATTACCATACAGACAATCAAATCCACCAACGCCAACTCCATGGAGGAGTTCCACGAGGTGGAGCCTTATCTGGACTCCTCTTTACCGCCATGATGACCCCGTTCTGCGAGGGTAGGGATGATGTATGCACTTACGCAGACGATATTAAGATCCTAATGTCCATCCAACCATCCATGACCAATAGTGCATTGTGTGACCAGATTAATCATAAGCTTCTGAACTTATTCGTGTACTTAATTTGGCTTGGCCCTAAATCCGCAGAAGACTGTAATCATGGTGTGCTCGCTCAAAAAATCGCCTACCCTCGTACATCCAAAACTAAATGGCAAACTTATCCCAGTTGTTGAGACGCATAGAGATCTGGGAGTAACATTTGATACTAAACTTACGTTAAAGTCGCATGTTGACCTGATTGTAAAGAAAATTAACTACTTACGTTGGGCAACAAAACAGGACCTTTTGCACGTAAAACAGACTACAACACCCGCACGATATTTAAGAACCACAGTGTATTCGGCCATATTGTATGGCGCCGAATTGTGGGCGTCAGCCACCCCTACCCACTTTGGAAAATATATGCGATTGAATTCTGTCTGCTGAAGTGGGCAAACCATAAGCACCATCTCCCTCAACAGTTAAGGACCACGCAGTTTTCTGAACAGCTTAAACTACAGCGTTTACCAGACATCATTGCCTGGAAACGATTAATAACTACAATCAAAATGATGACTGGCATGATATCATCACCATGCTTCTGGCTCCTTTGTGAGTGACACATCCCGCCATCTGCCTTAAGAGGCACCAAATCCTTGAGAATGAAGACCAACAGACTGGCGATGGCCGACAGGTTTCTATCCGCCAGTGCGTTGGAATCAATTCAGTGCTTAACACATATTGGAATTGACTTACTAAGAAGATCCAAAATATGGGAAACAAACCGCAGGGTGGTTCACTGAGGCTACTATTGCCTAGTAGTGTCATGTTGAATTTTGTTCTTCATAGTCCAGTGTTAACAAGTATCTTCTTTCTTCTCGGCCTTCAATCCATGCGCGGTACTAGAGTATCATGGGGTCCAATAATCTTAGTGTTTGAGCTACCATTTTAAAAATGCTGCTTCTACCATCTTTTTAGCTGCTATTTAAGTATAATTATTCAATTATTCAGTACACTAATTAAATGTGCACTGTTTATTGTGACGCCGAAAATTTAGCGGTCCTTAACTTATTATGTATACAGTCGCAGTGAATCTGGCTTCTCTCCTCTCCGGAATAAACGGAAATTTCTTTATTCAAATATAAAGGAGTATTACAAACTACTATTTTACAGTTATATTTTTTATAGCTTATGACTTTAGAAAGCTCGAAGCTAATGTGCTCTGAACTACTTCGGAATAATAATCTCTTTCAACTGAATAGAGTATCTTCTTTTCCTTGAAGAAATGCGCTTGTACTACGAGTAAAATAATGAACCTCGATACTGCCCTGGTATAGAGAGAGTGAGAGAAATTTTTATTGGTTATCAAGAATGAAGCTTTGTCTTTTATTTTCTTTTTTCTCTCCGCCTACAATCAGGCATCTAATCATTCTTTCTCTGTCACGAGGCTAGCACATTTTTGGCTTCACCTTTTGAATCTAGTGGTGACTAATTATAAAGAAGACCACATCAATCACTGCCCCATCTTACTGGCAGCCGAAAAGGCTGCTCTGCTGCGAAGTGACGTAAACAGGCAAGCGTCAGAGTTTAGCTCATGTGAGGGACAGATCCAAGTTGTGACAATCCGCCGAACACCTGAGAGTTGTGAGACTCTACCGACAACAAAGTGACACGAAAGAAAAAATAAATACAGAGAGATCTCCAATGTCTGAGAAAGTTCCACTGTATAATATGAACGGTACTTGCTTATAAATATCCTTTCCCAACCCACCCTTCTTTGAAGGCATTCGGAGAACGCTCTCTGGGAAGAAGACACTACTTCTCTGGCGTAAGTGTGGAATGTTGTCTGGCTGGCTCTCTTAGATGGGCGAGGGAAAGAAAAAAAAAAAGCATCAACAGAAAGTTGAACTAAAAACATGCTCTTAGTCTGACACTCTCTTCTGTTTTCCCGAGATATTTGATACCCAAACAAACTCTTTCCCTGCAGAATTTTGGACTCAATGTCGCATACGTGAGATGTAACGGAGAGATAGTGGTCTGAAGACGTGCTCTGCTGTGCTGAGTACAAGGTACTTCTACTCACGGTTGAAAGAGATAAGGAAATACCTTTCATTCGATCTGTTTTCGTTGAACAGGATATTTGCCTCAAGAATAACATGAATTTATTACAATCTATCCTCAATCAACATATTGAGCTGCGAACCGTGATTAAGAATCGTAAGGATCTTAATCTGACTCTTTTCGTTTCCTATTTGAATTGCGTGGTAAGTTGAAGAAATAATCGGCCTTTCTCTACAATTAATAATTCGCGTTGTTTTTCCGTTCGCGATTCCATGTGCTGATAAAAAAAAAAGTAGATGCGATTAATAATAAATGAAGATTAAAATTTAATACCAGTATTCATTGACTATTGAAATTTTATTTTAATTTGGTTGTTGCATATCTTGGTAATATTTCGTATGTTGTCGCTCACTTGGCTAATACAGTGGTATTCGTCCACATCGTGTGGAAACTGCTTGTGTCAATCCTGCTGTGGCGAGAGAAATTTTATGGGCTTTTTATTCACCGTGCCCAAGTTATTCGGGCGAGGGTTGCATATTTTCTGACCCCAGAAACTCTGTTCGTTCCGCATACAGGCAAACCGACTATAGAATATTTACCACAAAAACAGCATACAATTATGCTAAAGAAACATGTGGAAGAAGTAAATATTCATATATACATCAGAAAGTAAGCGCACCTGATAAAATATAGTCGAATACAGCAAGTAATAATGCGAAGTCATCTTAGAGACGAGTCTTCTGTAAATGTCAAAAACAAACGTTAAACAGATGAATATTCAGTGATCATTATTTAATGGATGAGGGCTACATACAGAATATTACATTTTTGTGGATCCCTGACAGATATATTTTCCTTCAAGATAAGCTGGATAGCAGTTATTCAGTTTATTTTTTATTTTTTAGTTTGGTAAAAATTTCCAGAATTAGATGATTACTTTTTAATGATCATAAAAGTATGAGTGATGGAACTTTTTTTTTTTTTTTTTTTTTGTGGAGGCAGAATAATTCTGCTTCCCTGCGTCAGTTAGTATTCTAAGTCTACTTTTAATGGATTAATACTGTCCATTAAAATTAATTATTATTACCGGAATTTTAATGTTTTCTTGTTGTCCATGAAATATGTATTCTTGTTGACGCCACTGTAATTATTTCAGTAATTTTATGTAAAAATCACCTAGCGTGTTGTTAAGCAATTTTTGTACATTTATAGTAGAACCTTAAAAATCCTGAACTTTGTGAATATTGCTCCGGGATAGCTCACCGTACAAGAGCATAGGAAAAATAAGCTGGCAGGATATTAAAAAAAAAGAAAAAAAAAAAAAGAACGCAGGTGCCAAATTATATATGAATGATGTTCTCTTACCAATTTCCAAACACCATTTTTTTCCTATATATTTTACATATTTCTTAGACTGTATATCATTAATTCATTTTGTTAGACATTCATTACTTGTTTACTTGTTCACTGTAATACTTAGCAGTAAATCCATTTAGTTTTTTAAGGTGATTGCACTATTTATGCTTCATATTAAAAAAATATATATATTGGAAAATCGCAATATTCATACTGGAGTCAGCATTAGAACTAGCGACCTTTATATCTTGTTAGCCGCTAGACTAATCCGGATCACTAGTTTGACTTAATGCTGGCAACTATTGTTCTGTGGAGACTATAGTAATCAGAGGTGATGTGTTATCTAATAAAAATAGCGAATTATACCCAAATACTTCGGTTGTATGCATAAACCGTCAGAAAAAACAGGAATTTTCAGAAAGCGCAACTTGCTATGTTCCTGAAGGATGCTGGATTTGTGAGGTTCTACTGAAATTTTATCAGTTGTACTGATAACTTTAATGTTATCTAGAAAAACAAAAGTCAATGGCACATCTCGTTGAAATTTGATCAATGTACACATAAAAATTGCATTTCCTAAGTTTTATTTATTTTTTTTTTTTCAAATTATTTTTCATTACTAACATAATACGATTTTGGTGCGACAGAGAAAGAGGAGAAAATAAAAAAAAGCAGGTAGGAAAGTGAAATAATACATTTCTCTCTGTCGCACACATCATCTGTTCCCTTCTCTTACTCCTCTTTCGCATAATATTTCCGGCTTAAGTAATTTTTTCATTACAGATCTACAATAGTAAAGAAAATGTATCTGAATGAGTTTACGTATAATAATTATTAAAATTAAGAAAGTGAACTTGAGAGAAACTTAAGAATGCAAACCGCTGCATAATGACAATTACATGAAGCAAGGAAGCAAGCAACAGCAATGCCTCAATTTTGTCACTTTTTGATTACAAGAAGTATCATAAATCAAGAAAATAGAATACGACTGTAATCAAGAAGTGACATAAAACCAAGCTAATATAACCGAGTGTGATACCTATAAATAGATAATATACACTATGTATTTAATTTTCAAAATATACATAGTTTAACCATCCTTATATCAGTGTGCGCTCTAACTAATGTTGCGTGACCACCTCTCCTGTTTTGGCGAGACGAGTGAGAACTTTATGTTCACATCCCAGCAAGGGTCGTAAGTTGCCGAAACCCCTAGATATCAAGCTGTGATGAGAATAATTGTTCTCTGAAGGTTTTACAGACTAATCATTATATACTGTTCATTTATGTAAACAGTGCATGGCGACAAAATTAAAAATTATCATTGTCACAACGCCGGATTTGTCGTTCCTATCCATTTGGTGTATTGTAGAATTATGTTCATGGCCCGATATGCATGATGGGGACTGAAAAACCCAGTATAACTGATGGAGAAAACTATACTCCCTCTGCCGGAAATCAGCTTACTACAGCCTCGATTGAAGCGGACTTTAATAAAAAAAATTCTTCCAGTCATCGATGGGAATCGAACCCAGAACTTTTTAAACAAGTGGGAAACGACTGAAATATATCGTGCCGACTAGATGCCACAGAAAACAGTGCGTTGTTACAGGGCAACCTGTAGTATTTGGGAGCAACATGGCCTGGGTCGGTTTGTTAGCCTCTCTTCAAATAATCAGCAAACTTTTACAGGTTTACCTTGGATATCCTCGTTAATATCATTTATGAAATTAGAAAGGGACCGGTCCCTGAAAGACTGCACTTGTTGCAATTATCCACTCTGATGACCGACGATTTATGATAACCCTTTGTCTCATATTTTTTAGCCACCCTGCAGTCCAGCGTAGGATTATACTAGTAACTCTAACTTCTTCCAGTTTATGAAGCAGCCTTCCACGTGGAACAGTATAATGTCGAAATAGATGCCTGTATCCAACTGTTTAATGACTACACTATAGTAGTTTACCAGATTGGTCAAGCATGATCTCCTCTAAACGAAACCATGTTGGAAAGTATTCAAGATACCATTCTTGTTGAGATAGGCCTCAGTCGCATCGTTAACTATATAATCCGTGATCTTCCCTATTACAGAAGTCAGACTGACAGTATATAGTTACCTAACTCCTTTTTTAGCGCCACGCTTGCGGATTAGGGAGGCATTAGTCTTCAGTCCTAGAGTATCTTCCTGGAGTCTATATCTGCTTTCATTAACATTGAGCTTCATTAGATTCCGGGTAGATTTTATATGTATAAATTTTCTGTTTATATTCGTGAAAGCATGGTCGGAGGAGTAAGACAGAAAATACAAAGCTGACGCTTATACTATTGTACTCTCACGCTGACTGCAGGTTAATAACCAATTTATCATTTACACATGTGTATATTCGGTTTTATTTTATTATTATATATATATATTTTTTTGCCTGTAGTTTAAGTAGAAAATCGGCTGCTACAAAAACTTAGTGTTATGATTCCTGGCGCTGAAGGCCTATTAACTATTATCAATTTTGCAACATTTAATGATCATGGCACTTAACTTACTCGTATGTAAAAAATGTCATCTCTTCGAAAATTTTGTGCGGGAGACCATAGAGCACTAAATGGTTTCATAAGTATCAGTCAAAAATTGGAGAATACAATTCTTAATTCCTAAATCTTCAGAGATGATTTAGGAATTAAGTATGATGATTTAACTAAGATGATTTAGATTAAATGATTTACATTAGGTATATAATGAAGGTACCTTCATTATATACCTAATGTCAAAGCTTTAAACACAGAATTATCTGCCATTTTGCAAAAATGGAACAAGTTATTAATGTACCCAATGCGATATATTTCGCGTATTAGTAAATAGTAATAATTTGTGATTAAAAAAAAGAAAAAATAAAATAAATAAATAACGACTTTTATTCGCTAATGAGAAAATACCCGCCACATTGTCTATTCTATTCATTCCTCCAACCAGAGCCGGCCCGAACAAAAGCGGGGCCCGGTGCAAAGTTGACTTGCGGGGCCTTGATACAAATTTCGTACAACAAAATAATTTATTGCATTTTGATATTTATTACATTGCACAAATTGGTTTAGGTAAGTATTATATGAAAATGATAAATAATTAAATTATTTTAATAAAATCAACATTTTCAATCACAAAAAATTCTTTAATAAATCAAATAAGAAAAATAATTGCTTCATATACTTATAAAATACAATTTCGTATGCGACTTAATCGAATAAGGTCACAATATGTGATTTTTGTTTCATTTTCTTACATGTTTTATAGCAAATTCGTTGATAATATCATCATAATTTAGTTTTTTGGCTATTTCGGATTCGATAGATAAAATGGCTAAGGAGGTAAATCGTTCTTGACTAATGCTAGATCTCAAGTAATTTTTTTATTATTTTCAATCTTGAGAAAGATCTTTCTGCAGATGCGACGGTAATTGGTAAGGTTAATATAATTTTCAGAACAGTAACAAAATTTGGATACAATTCAAATAAATTATTTTTCAGTAAATATTGTAATATTTGTAATATTGTGATCCTGGAAGGCAAAACTCGACGACAAATTTTGATTTCATTAAATAAATCAATGCAATCAATATCATCTTGCAAGGTCGCAATTAAGTCTTTGCAACATTTAAGAAGATCGTTTTCAGTCAGTTTTTGAATATTATCCGAATTATATAAAAAACCATATGATGTCTCATGTTCGTGATAAATTTCGAATCTTTTCTTAAAAGAAATAATCGCACTATCGATTATGACTAGAAAATATTTGAATTCTGAAATATTCTTCGCCTGATGAAATATGCTGATCGGTTCCATCATAACAAAATTGCTTTGTTTTTCGTCCAGTTCTTTGATTCTTAAATTCAGATGTCACTTGTAATTCTTCAGCTATTTCCTTTGCAGTTATTAAAGAATATTTGAATTCCGATTCACGATACTGTTCAAAAAAATTTAAAAGGCCTTTTAAATGTGAATTTGTAGTACCGATATCCATATTTGAATTTTGAAATATCTTGCTCACAATATTTACTTCATTCAGTATATCATACCAAATGACCAAACTTAATAAAAATTCAAATGAAGTTTATTTTCGATTGATTGGATTTTGGATTTCGTTTTCATGTCACTGGTATGTTCATAAAGGTATTTCAAAGCTAGAGAAAATTGTGGTACTTGGTGTCTCACAGATTTCACACTTTCGAGGCGACGTTCCCACCTCGTTTCTGACAGTGGTTTTGGAGTAAGATTTATGACACGCTCTTTTAATATATCCCAGCGTACCACAGAACCTGCAAAAATATTATATATGCTTTGTAAAGTCCCAAAAAATGAATTTGCAAGAGAAGATGATTTTGAAATGTCTCCAAGAACTAAATTCAAATTATGACTTCCGCAGGGCATATACTGTGCTTTGGAATTCTTTTGCAGGATAAGTGCTTGCACGCCTTTATATAAACCTCTCATATGAGCTCCGTTATCGTACCCCTGTCCTCGACAGTTCCCCAAATCTAATTTCTCCTTTTCTAATATGCTTTCAATTTTGTCTGATAACCGTTTTCCTGTCTGGTCTTTTACTGTTTCAAAACAAATAAATCGTTCTTGTATACTCACATCACTTTCAGAGTTATCTACATTAACATATCTTAAAATAATAGATAATTGTTCTTGATGGCTTACATCTGGAGTGCAATCTAATAAAATTGTGAAATACATAGCTTTCTGAACTGTATTTATTATTTCCTTTCTAACTTTTTTAGCCAAAGCAGAAATCAGTTCATCTTGTATTCTATGAGATAAATAGGAACGCGATGCTGATTCTACGCACCGATCCAAATGTTTCTTACGCACCGATCCAAACATTTCTTAGGTCGCAAACAACGGTTTGCGACCTAAGAAATTACCGTTGTGCGGTTTATATAAAGCATCGCTACTGCCCCTGAACGCCAAATTATGCTCTAATAAATATAAAATTGCAGCCACTATTCGTTCAAAAACACATTTTAAACGCTGTATTTCGTTTTTAATTATTTTTTCATGTTCTTTGTCAATAGTGTTTCCAAGTTTCAAATTCTTTTCAAGTTGTAACAATTTGTACATAGCTTGTAAATGATATTCTGATTTTTCATGACTTTGTAATCGCGAACTTAAATGTACCCAATCGTTAAGTCCAGTTAAACACAGAGAAGTGGTATTTGAAGAGAATAACTTACACGCATAACACAATGTGGCATCTTTGTACTTTTGAGTAGAGTAACCACCTTCGTTCTTGACGTTCCCCATTCGTTGATTTTCTTAAATAATAATTTTTAGAAAAAAACTTGTTATTTTTATCTTTCGGAAAATCGTAGTTTTTTACTTGTCTCACGCCATTTTGTATGATAGCCATTCTAAATTTATCAGTTATAATTTCGGGCCAAGTACCAGGATCATTGATATCGACATTTTGTCTTCGTCGCTTTGTTGATTCTCTTGAAGCTGCTGTCCTCAGAATAATTCATCTTCTTCTTTGTTCGACACTGACAAAAAATCCTCCGTCTGTACGTTTCCCTCTGCTTCATGATTATCTTCCCGTTCTACAGTTTTCTTATAATCGCTTTCCTCTTCATTAGGACGAGAGCTGGCTTTATGATGATCAGGATCGTTTTCGTGGATGTCGCACGGCGTAATTTCATTTCCGCGAGTTTGATCTTCCAGTAACTGCGAATTATGCGTTTCTTCAGTTTGTTGCACATTTTCGGTTTTTAAAAATTTTGCAAGGGAGTTACTCTGTTTTTCCGTAAGTTCTTCTCTCTTTCTTTTTTTCTTCAATTTATCAGAGCCACACATATACTTTCTTCCTGAATCTCTGTCTCTACTAGTCATGTTGCGAAATAGAGAAGAATATGTTATTTATTTTCACACCTCGCGAATCGCGATAAAAACGTACGATGTACGATCAGCTGTATATATATATATATATATATATATATTTGTGGGGAATATTTATTCAATAATTTCAAATTAAACTCCAATAAATTATATAATTATTATTTTTATTTGTAGGCTTCGATCAGCCTAATTGTTTATAAGGTCTCTAAGAGACTCAATATTGCGGTAGCCTAGATTAGGATCAAATGAGTAAATGGCCTACTAAAGAAGCGTAGTTAATGAGTAGCCTACTAAAGAGGCTTCAAATGAATAGCCCAGTCGGTGGTATATATAACCTTTAGAGTACGATAACTATGCAAACGCTGGCAACATATAATCGTACGTCTGAACGACTTGTAAGGAGAGATATTTTAAATATATTTGAAAGAAAATATATTTTTCCGTGTTCTTTGGAGAATTCTTGGCGGGCTTTCAGATAATGTTAATAACATGATTATTGACATTTTATTTCTTATGTATATTAAAAATATGGCCATTTTATTTTATGGCGATGTCGCTAGATTTTGCGACAGTATTTAAAAAAAAAAAAAAAAAAAAAATGAAACCATTTTTATTTTGCAAAATCAGTCAGCGGCGCGGGGCCTTCAGAAATGCGGAGCCTTGTGCGCTCGCACCGTTCGCACCCCCCTCGGGCCGGTCTGCCTCCAACCAAATTTTGTCCCGCTTCATCGCAAGCTGCAGCCTTCGAGAATCGCTGTCCTACCGACGGGCCTTTTGGGCCTTTTTCACAAGGTGGCTGAGTCAGTCGGTCTCGAGCGGGAGTAGCATGGTTTTTTCCCCCCTGAGACACTCAGGTTTTCATCCAGAAAACAGAAAATCGACCATAGAACACACGCAATTTACATACATTATATATACGGAGAAATATGGTCTTAGTTGCTGATGCTCCTAAAATCCTACTACAACGACTTCAATCCAGTATTGGGTAATGTATCACCATTCATTAGTACCAGTTCCTGAGGATTGCTGTATTCATATGAATTACCTTTGTAAAGAAAACAAGGCTAATTTATGCTTGCTAAACTGTAGTTAATAATATATCAACATTTCAGAAAAAGGTATATACAAAAGAGATTAATTACAGTAATGACTCCTGAAATTGGGTGACGTACAAGCATATTGTCCTCCCCCGCAACAAATGCAGACTACTGAAATGGCTACGTAAGTAAATCTACCAAGTCCGCTGACAATCACTAGTAGTATGGACATCACGACTGCAAGTAAACTTGTTACAGGTATAACTTCTCCTCTAATTTGTAGGACATCTGCAAACTATAAACAACTCCCCACACATATATTGCTGTTTTTCGAAAGTACACCGACCAAAACACTGCGACCTATTCGTAACAGCACAGGTTCATTGCTCAAAATGTTGGAAGCAAACTGAGTGAGCATGGATGCATATGCATCGGATATTAGGCACAAACTCAAAATAACAGAGTACTGGATGATACTGCTCATCAATCATAACCCCCACACACTGGATCTCATCTACTTACTATCATCATTGTTTTTCTATCATCTAAATATAAATAATCATTTATTGCCAAAAATTCAGGCAAAGCAATCACGGCTTTATGTCTAGGGGCTGGAATTAAAAAAAAAATTACAGATCCTATAAAGGTGGATTAATTACAAATGGGAAAATCTTGGCACACATTCCTCAGTGTTATTTGGAGACAATATTAAGGACACACTTCTCTGACATTTATTGTAATGGTGAAGTTTTCAGCCACTTTTGATCAGGTTGGCTATCTCTTTTCAATAGGATTTGCTGGAGACAAACGTGTGCACGTCAACTAATTAATCAAATGTCAAGTTGATTAATTAGTTGAAGTGCAGAGTTTGAGAATGGTCTGTCCATTTGTTGGAGCCGGTTCAGTTCAGAGATGTACAGTTGCTTGCTCTGTGTTTTCTGACAGGATGACGCTGCAGTGGCTGTAACTCTGCACATGAAAGAAATTTTCAAAAATGCGTATCTACGGATAGAGATGTAAATGAATCAAAATTATATCATATTCAAGTCCAGAATGAAGATATTGCGTCCAACTCACATAGAGACTCTTAAAGGTTTGTGTAACATATTTTGAAAATCATGAACATGCATAGTCCAGTCAAAAAATTATGGCTGCCTATCTTTGACATACCCACTATTAGATAATAGATATGTGATTAGATATGTGAAACGCCAGTACCTCCGTCACACGGCGAAACATGGACTCCATAAATCCTCTGAACGTTGCAGAACCGGATGGAAAAGGCCCCGGTTCGAATTTCGTCGATGACTCGTGGAACTTTAATGAGCTTTTTTCGCTCCGTGGCTGAGTTGGTCGGTAGATAGTAAGGTCTTCCCCCCCCCCCCCCCCCCAGAAACTGGTTTTTTTTCGTCCAGCAAAACAGGCAAATCGACTAGAGAACACACGCAATTACAGACACAAATACGGGTTTATGTAATCAAAACGACGGATCGATAGATCCGTCGTTTCGACGAATCCAAACGATGGATCTATCGATCCACGTAATCCCAGAGATGTTCTGTGGAATTCATATCCAGTAAATTGGGCGGTCAAAGAAGTATCTGGAAGTCACTGTTATACTGCTGGAACACACCTGTGCCGTCCAGGAAGACAGTCGCCATGAATAAAATCATCTCTTTATCGCATTGCAATAATACGACCCTTAACGGCCAATAGCCCGTGGTTTTGCACGGAAAAGTGAAATAAGGCTAGAGGGCTCACATCGAAATCCTGAGTCTCTAGGCTTCTGGTGTAATATGTAAAAATATCATATAAATTACAGAGATGAATTAGATTACAACAAAGAATAATGTATTATAAAATTATAAGAAATTTAGAAAACGGTGACAGTAGATGACACTTTCTAGCTGGACTTTCGGTGATATCACAGTGGTGTAAACCTTCTGTCCTACAATGTTATGCTTAAAGTGACATCCTTTCTATACTTTTTATTGCATATAATTATAATTGATCATCCAGATTCTGGACAGTCTGAAGCAAGCTGGTGAAGATGAAGCCGTCAGCTAGGTACAGTTACTGCGAAAAGAGGGAAAGGCTCTGATTGTTTGGTGTGGGATCCTACAAGAGCAAATGTCCCAGAAATGAGAGCTGATTTAGCCTATAATTAGTTTTATGGTGGTAGTCAGTCTTCTTTCTTTAAATTTTTATTTCATAGTTGTGTAATTTGAGGGCTGCTGTAATGGTGGTAGTGTGGATGTCATTTGTGAGGTTACGTTTGCGTGCAAGCCACCTGACCATTCAATATTCGTCGGATAGAATGCTGCGGAGTGTGGATGCGGAAGCTGATGTGGTCATGAGCGGGAGTGCAGTAGCACACGCTCTTTGAGTAGACCGGGGTTCAAGTCCCTGACTACTGAATACGGTCGATCTGCCAACCCGCACTGGACCAACGTGGCAGATTATGGTTCATTTCCCTCAGCATGAATTGTTGAGGAGGCTTCCATCTTGCAGTGGGTTGATAATGGCTGCACTTTACCTTTTTTTTTATTCCCAAATTATCCACCTTGGCTCTCTCCTGGACTCCTTGTTACCTATCTGCTAACTGGACCCGGCGCTATAAGAGAAAAACTCCAAGGATTCGGACTTAGCTACACTCCCTTATGCCATTGTGGCCAACGTCAAACATGGAGACACCTAATGTACGACTGCCAACTGTACGAAGACCTCCGCTGCCGACTCATAACCAACACCCAACTAATATTACAAGACCAGGAGCACCTCCTACTAACTGACAATGCTTTCACCCAGTTCGCACAAGATCTCTTTACAAGAAGAAGGATGTTCCCACAACCACAACTGCAGCCGTAAAGAGTCTACCCGGTAGCTATGGCAAACACGGCATGGACCTGATACCAACATAACCCCGAACGGCATAAACTGCCCGCAGACAGACTACACTACCGACAGCTTCAACTGTAGTGAGTACAAGAAGCAAGAAATGAAGACGATATGGACGGGACTAGCCCCATGAATGACTACTAAATAAATTGGACCTTTGGATACCTTGGTAGGGATACTGTCCCATGAGTGACCTTCCACCGACTGATGACACAAGCCATGTTGGCGGTCTAAGCCAGCGCCCTTGCCTGGCCCACCTTTCCTTCTCTTTCCCCGAGGGGGGGGGGGTAGACGGTCCGCCTGCTTCCTCCTCTCCTCGCCACACCCATCCACTGGTATGGCACACCCGCCGGTGGATGCGGGACTTTATGCTATAGCACAGACTATTGGAACAGGCCCGGCTTTACATGACGTCGAATGTGCACCGGTAATTGGCTGTCCAGGAGGTCCAGGGACATCTGCTCCCTGGTGGCAAAACGGCCTGACATGGATAACACATACTGCAGTATTGTAGTGTAAGTGTAAGTGTTTTCAGTGTCTAACGGCACCAGGGGTTTCTCCCATCTCCGCGTTGCTTTTATTGTGGGTGTACCAGTTCACTGGGAAGGCCAGAGATTTAAAAGTGTATGGATTATGGAAGTGTGGTGCTTTGTACCGTTGTTCCTCTGGCAATTTAGCCGCTGGACCTCTTCTGAGGCCCAACGTTGCCCCACTTACGCCCCGTGGAGGCAGACCAGGTACCCGATAGTCTTTAGTTCACTCTGGCAGGTCCTGCCACCTAATTTCCTGAGATTTCAGTGGCTAGGACCTTAAAAAAAAAAAAAAAAAAAAAAATTTTTTTTATACACATATATGTATAGATATATGTATGATATCTCTCGATTGCGTAGGGTGATGTCGCTTGAATAAGGATAGACCGAAATATGGGCGTAAGTTAATTTGGATTAATTGAATTTATGTGTGTGGGGGAATTCGCTTGTGTAAAGATAGAGAGGGGGGAGAATGAAGACTGGGGGGTTAAAGGAGGAAGGATAAGGCCAATAGAGTAGGAGGCCTTAATTTGGTGTCAGCAGGGCATGCCCATGCCCTGCCAGAAGGAAGAATGGGGGTGGCATGGAGGGGAGGAAACAGTATGACCATCTCTTTCCCCTGCTGGGGTGGGATAGAAAGGGCCGGACAAGGGAGCCGGCACAGGTCGCCAATATGGCGTGTATGCAGCCTGGCTGCAGAGTAGCAAGGTCAGCATCACAACACTGGCCCCACCAGGAGGTACATCCAGGGACAAGGTCTCTACCGACTTGTTCACAGATCGGTTGAATGCCGGCGTTGGTCATGGGATCAAGGTCTCATCCAGTTTGGTCGTGGTCATTGTCCTTCTATTTCCATTTTGAGTGGTCATTGTTGGTATGTGGTCACTTTCACTGTTTGTTCTGTTATCTGGGCGTCGATGCAGTGTTGTCACTCCTGCATATGGTGATTGTCACATTCTAGGGTAGTTCGTTGGGTAAATTACATGCGCTGTCGGTCCAGTTGACAGGGTGTCCGTGTTTGATTGTGATGTTCATGGGAGCAAAGTCCCGTCCGATATCGTGGTACTTTGATCTTTCTGGTACAGTTGACAAAGTAATGGCACTCATGAGAGCAGAGTCCCGTCCGATGAGTTGTAGTTGTAGTCAGGTCCTGCATCAAGCCTAGGGAGGTTGGGTCATTGCCCTTAGCCGGGTAAACAGCTCATGTGCAAAGCACGAGAGGGCCTTGTAGTGCTCCTCCTCATGTAATATAAGGTGCTCCCGTTCCTTCGGATTAAAGCGTATCTTTGTGATGAAATGACATCTGATGTCCTCAAAGAGGGGACAATCGTGCATTAGGCGTGACCATGTTTGGTTTTCTCCGCTCTGGAGACCGATATCGTATTGTACAGTATTGTAGTGTGTGTTGATACTATGTCAGGCCCATTGAACAGGGATTATTTCCTCACAGAGACAATAGGTGGAGATAGGCATATGCCTAGGGGCCGCCATAAACAGGGAACATACATACATACATACATGCATCCTCGCCACCCCCACTTTCCCTTCTGGTAGGACATGGGCATGCCCCACCGAAATCTGGAGTCGTCTTGCCTGTTGACTCCAATATTTCTGTTTATCTCCCCCCCAGCCTTCAGTCTCCCTCCCCCACTCTATCTGATGCAAGCGAATGCCCCACACTTTCCAAACCTAATTACATTCACTGGTTAATATTTCCGGCCTTTCAGATCCTAACGCTATCTCCACTACGCAATTATTCCCCCTTTTTTTTAGGTCCCAGCCGCCGAAATCTCAGGAAATTAAGCGGCAGGACCTACCAGAGTAAATTTTATTCTATTGGAGTTTCCTGGTCTGCCTTCACGGGGAGAAAGTGTGGCAACGTTGGGCCTCAGCAGGGGTCCAGCGGCTAAAAGACCAGAAGAACAACGGTACATGACACTAAACAAATACAATATCCGCACACTTTTAAATCTCTGGCATTTCCAGTGAACTGGTGCACCCACAATGAAAACAACGCGGAGATGGGGGAAACCCCTGGTGCCGTTTGACCCTAAACACACTTTATACTTTTAACCGACAATTATACTTTTTCGAAGTCCGTTAGGTTAGCCCTCGTGGGTAGCACGGTTGGTAGGATTACCGTTCTCTATATAGACCAGGTGGAAAAGACATGAGTTCGAGTGCCGTCAATGACGGAAGGAATTTTTATGGACCTTTTTCAAAACGTTGCTGAATTATCGGACTCAGGCGAGGGGTAGCATGGCTTTTTTGCCCTTAAACTGTGTTATTTCGTTCAGCAAACAAAAAAAAAAAAAAAAAAGAACTTAGAACTAAGAACTTAGAATTTATAGGCAATATACACAAAGCAACATGGCCTTAGTCACTGATGCTCCTAAAACCCTACTACAACAACCGTCAGGTCACGTCCTTTGTCCATGTCGATCAAGTGGACATGTGTGTGGACATGTGTATATGTAAAGGGCGGCTCCTAGAACGTTTGTTCAACTCCGCCTCGTATCTCTGTGAAGAACAGTAGCACTACAAATGGGCCAGATATGTGTGTGACGTCGGTTTGTGTGTATTATGTGTGTGTTTTGTTGTTCTGTTCTGGCCGCTTGGCTACCCAGAAGCATCAGTCACCTGGACAGATGATTCTGGGTACTCGTCCACACCACGGGAAGGTGGGCCAGTCCATGTAAAGCACGTACTGTCTCAAGAGAGACTCTGACCCACCTAATGTTGTCAGAAGGTAGGCCAGGATCCTCTGGGGGCCCATTCCAGAGGGGAAGAAAAAAAAAAAAAAAAAAAAAAAAAGGATCACCCGTGGTGCTGGATTTGGAACCAAAATTATTAAAATAAAACATTTATGTAACTAAATAGTAAAATAAATAAAATTAAAGAAAATAAAAATAAATAAATAAATAAAATTAAAAAAAAAAAAAAAAAAAAAAGGAAGAAAGCACTTAATTTTGTCTGCAGGCCGAGGAAAATTTCATTTCTTGAGGATTTGAGTTTATGTATTATTAAACGAGATCTAACCAGCTATGCATCAGCAGGACCGTTGTGCTGCATCCTGTTGAGATCTGTCGACACTGAACGCCTTCGAAGAAATACGCCTTGAGCGAAAGCTTGAAGAATCTGAAATGACTCCGAGCTTTGAAGCAGAGACGACTCCTGTCCTGATTGAAAATTAGTAAGTGCTTGAAGAGGAAGTCTGAGATCGTCATACAGGGAGCAATGAAACAAGATGTGATCCCAACTCTCTGGTGATCCACACGAACAGAGGTCTGTTTGTGATAAATTGAACCTAAGAAGACTCTGGTTCATCGATCCATGTCCTGTCAACAGGTATGACGTGAATATGTCCATACAGAACCACAATCGAACACGTTTATCAAAGAGAAATGAAACTTGTGGTATAAATTTTCTCGTTGTTGCACCAACGGGAGCTGTGTCCCATCGAGACTGCCAAATGTTTACTAACTCGTTCCACAGTCTCCTTCTTTCTCTTTTAGCATCTTCTTGAAGGTTGATGGTTATTCCAAGAAATTCGGTCTCAATCTGCCTTTTCAGTCTGTATAAAAAGCCTCTATAAGTAACTTGCAAGTCTAAAGGTAATGTTCCGGCTAGTACTTGCAGAGCTTGCGTTGAGACTGTCCTGCATGCCTTAACTAAACACCGCAAAATGGTTCTCTGCAATGAGGCGAGTTTTGTAATGAAGTGTTTGAGCCGTGCCCTGTGAAACCATGCACCGGCAGCATACGTGATTAGAGGGAGGAAAACTGCATTGTAATAAATCCTTAAAGTTTTTCTGGAGAGCCCCCATTCTACACGGGACACCCTAACAATTGCACCAGTAAATCTACGTATTTTAGATGATAAGTTTGTCAAATGAGGAATAAAATTGAGACTGGAATCAATTACCACTCCTAGAACCTTGTACTCTTTAACTATGGGGAGACGAATGTTGTTGATCTTGACCAACGGAGGACGAGTGATATCCAACTTTGATCCAAGAATCATCATCTTTGTTTTTGACAAGCTGATTTTAAGCTTATTGGCCACAGTCCAATCGTAGAGATCCCGGAGAACAAAATTTGCGGTATTTTCCAGATCGGCCCTAGAGTTACCATTTACCAAGATGGTGAGATCGTCTGCATACGCTATTATTTTTACGTTACCGAAAGATCGGGAGAGCCACTGCTGCAGCACCATGTTCCATGTAAAAGGACCCAATATAGAACCTTGTGGGCACCCTCTAGATACTGATCTTGATACTTGGCTATGTTTAGCCTTGACTATTATGGTTCTATTGGCAAAATAATTGCGGATTAAAAGGTAAAGGTGGTTGGAGCACCTAGCCGATCGCAGACGCTCCAGGACGCTCTCCCACCAAAGGGAGTCGAAGGCACCCTCGAAGTCGATGAAAACGGCCAGGGTATATTTATGTACCGAGTTTTGAACTGAAGAGACAAAGTCCACAAGAGCATCCTCGCAGGAACGTCCGGGACAGAACCCATATTGACTTCTTGAAAGCAGATCCTGTTCTACCAGTAGGGTATTCAATCTAATGGCCATTAGTCGCTCTAGCAATTTACCCAAGTTAGCCAGCAGAGCGATCGGCCTGTACGATCTAGCCGCTCCAGGAGGCTTATCCGGCTTTCTGATCAACTTAACTAGAGCGACCTTCCAAATTTCCGGAAAAGTTTCTTCCTGAAGGCATCTGTTGAATAAGTTTAGAAGAACGTAAGGTTTTAATTTCAAGACTCTGATGATAAAAATGTTTTCTGTAAGATCTAGTCTTGGGCACTTCTGAACATTAACTTTATGGGAGACAGCCTGCAGTTCATCCAGCGTAAAAGGTTCGGTGGTTGTTGAGGACACATAAAATTCATTGTCTGATCGGATTTTAGAGTGAATAGGTAAGTCTGAGGTTGGATCATCCAACGGAAAAAGAGCATCTAAGATTGCATTTGTAGAATCATGCCAGTTCAGTGTTTCCACGGAGTCTGCCACAATTGAGCCAAATATGTTAGAACTAGAGGTTTTTCCTCTTACAATCTTGTATAGAAGACCCCAAGGGTTAGCATTTCCAGAGGTGTGAACGAAATTCATCCACGTTTCACGCTTTCGAGAGGCAATGGCCTTCACGTAGCTTTTCCGCAAAGAAGAATACTGCTGGTAAAAACGATTAACGTCGGCTTGGGGCCAGTCTCTATGCCTTTGGTAGTACCTACGGGCTCGATGAACTTCCCTTCTTAACTGCGATAACTCCTGCGTCCACCATGAGCACGTCTTCTGGTTAACCCTCTTTTTCCTAGAAGACTTATATGACGCTTTTATTATAGCATTTTGAATATAGTTCACTTGATGAGAAATAGGTGAGGTTTCAAAAGAAGCAAGTTTCTGTTCGTCAAGGTCCAGAAGAATGGAAGAGTCAAAAGCATTCCAGTCAATGTTTCTGATGGAAAATCTTATTAATTCTGGCTGTGAGAAAGTGTGTGAAGATGGAACGGTAGAATCAGGGGAAAGCATATAATAGATGACTCTATGGTCACTGGTGCACCAGTCCGTATACACGGTCCAATCAGTAAGCCGCAAATCGAAGTGAGAGTTTGTCATCGTTATATCTATATTAGATTCTCCTGCATAACTTGAGAAAGTATGAGGGTGATTAGGCTTGTTGTGAATTGAAACACAATGATTAATTATGAACTCCTCCAAGAGAAGGCCACGTGCATCTGTAGAAGAGCTGTGCCAAAAGTTTGATTTTGCGTTGACGTCCGATGAGATCAATACTTAATATGGATCGCATGCCACGAACTCGAAGTATTACATTTCTGGTTCTCACCGCAACACATGTGTCAAGCGGGGAGGAACCGCCGATTGACAAACATGGGGGTGGTCATAGTGTTTTGTTTGGATAGTGTATGTGCCATTTGATGTAAAATGTGTTTGGACTGGAAACTTTACATACCCTTCAACTGTAAGATTGCACTAGGTTTCATACTGTGATAGGTTCTCATTACCTTTCTGTATTCTTTAGTAAGCAGTAAAGATCATTTATTTTTACTTAAAGTTTAATCAAAGCCTTATCACAGATGTGAATATATTAGTCAAGTGCCCAGAGTTTTCCATGCTTTAGAGGTAGCATCGTATACATGAGAAGACGGAATCTAAATATAAGCCAAGATTTTCTTAGTACCTGAATTATTATTATTTTTTTTATAATTTATTTGTTCCTCGCGGTGTACTACCAGCAAGGAACAAATAAATAAATAAATGATTAAAAAATAATAATTAGTTTATTTGTTTTCTGTGGGTTGTAACCCACAGAAATCTCACAGCGGGTGGAAAAGATACGGGTTCGAATCCCGTCAGTGACGCTAGTAAATTTTATGGGCAATTTTCGTTCCGCAGATGAGTTAGTAACCCTAATGAGTTAGTAACACTTTTTTAAAATCACTTATTTGTGATTTTATGTGTTTGTGCGTAGTGAAAAAAAATGATAAATGTAAGTTTTATTAACTATTTCTGGTTTTTATTAATATTAGTATTAGTAGTGACAAATGGAGTAAGAAAGCTTATACAGCATCACCCTCCCCAAACCCCCCAACCATATCACTTGTACATTCCCTCTAATAGTTTGTTTAGTTCTTCCGTGAATTTTTTTCAAATTACCAACTTCTGAAACACAAGGTGCAAGTTTGTTTCTAACAGTCAGCTACTGCAAGCTGAACGCAAATTTCCTCACATACGAGTATATCCTGCAACCACCCTTCCTCAATTTGAATTTATGCTCCCTCATGTGTGTAGTCTGAGCAAGAGGAAGGATTCTGCCATCATTGAGCTTAGGCAAAACATTCAAAGCTTTAGGCACCTCAGTCAGATCTCCTCGTAGGTGCGTAGTCTGCAAACTCTGCAGTTTGCAGAACCGAAACTTTTCCTGATAAGAGCACCCTTTTGTTCTCATCACTGATTTATTTACTCTTCTCTGCACCCTTGTCTGTCTGTCTCTCTCTCTATCAGATCCAGTCCTGTATGCAGTATTCAAGATTTGGCCTACCATTGCCTTATACAACGGGAAAATCCCCTCTTTATCCCTTGCTGGTGTGAGGCTATATTATATTCGCGACATTGGAACTGTTAAATCCATATCTTGGGAATGCTTCCCCGCATAGTTCTAACTGTTTTTGTTTTTGTACTTGTTTTTGACTTGTTCTACAGTTATAGTTCCGTGTTGTCATTATTTACCTATTTTTTTACTACAATATTTCTATTAATAAATATAATTAAATGCTAAGCAGATCATGTTGTGGATATTCTTTTATTGTTCGTTAAATAATCCGAAGCAATTTTTAGTTTTGTTTAGTTAAAAACGTTTACTAAATCATTTTTCTTATATAAAATTCCATGAACACTAAATTATTTTCTGCCGGATAAACATGTTTTCATTGATTATAGAATCAGTTATTATTGAAGTTGCATCTGCGTACCTGACGTTAGGAGATGCCTAATGTTAAAATCCCTTTTTAAAGGCGATCTTCAAAAGACCGAGAGCTGAAAATTATTTATCGAAGTATATCAGCTGGTTCTTATAGAGTGTTAGTACTGAATATGAACCAACTGCGTTAGTACCGTAAAAAAGTGTATTCCATCGTTTTCATTTACTGCTGAGGCTTTAAACAATCTCTTAATTGTTTTATTTCCCTACATACATTTCAATATTGTTAACTAATCCTATTGTGTCACAGTGGGAATTTTGTAATCCCACTTATCAAGTTTCTTATCATGTATTAACCTGACTGGGACCACCTGAAATTTTACGAATGGTTCGTACAGCAAGGTTTGAACTTCACTTATTGATCTGTGTGATTCTTGTTACGAGATGTCATTGAAGTATAAAGAATTTATTTGCTCCAAATTGTCTTTTAGTGTTTTGTTTGCAGTATGAAGTACGCTGCTTTGACTTGTCAAATTTTTTCGAGACTGAAGAACAGTGACATACATTTCATGTATCAAAAAAATGTTTTAGCTTGGATTTTACCAGTTTCACAGCGTACTTCATTTTTCTGAGATAAGTTCAACTATGTTAGTGAAATTTTCATAAAAAATTAAAAATATATATATTGATGTCATCTTAATTTTATATCGATCTGGTTAATTAGAGGAGGTTTAGCTAAACAAGTTTCAGAAGCTTTCAATACAACATACAATTCTGTTTTCAATTTTGAAGAAGAAGAACGTTTTCATCGTTGGATGATCCATTTTAAGTATTTTCTTCTGATTTTGGTGGCATCTAATTTTCAGTACCAAAGTCATCCTTTATATCTTCTGCTGGCAAGAGAACTTCCAGAAACTATGTTTATTTGAATAAAATTTCATCCCATAGTTAAAATAGGCAGCGAAATTTGAAAATTTTCCTCTGACTTGACATATTATCTGTATATAAAATTATCAAAATAGGCTAGTAAATTTGCTTTTTATTATGAAAGACATTATTAAATAATTATAAATAACAATAACAAACAAACAAAAATATGCAGTATAACCAGGTACGCACAAAAAATTCAAATATTTACGCTAGAAATTAACACGAAGGTTTCATAGGCTAAGGAAGAGACGAAAACAACCTCAAATGTCTGGTGATTAAATCGTGATATAACAAATTCAATTACTATGTAAAACCATTCAGTTATATTAGCTTCTTTTTACCTATTTGGGTTGTTCAATTCAACACTGACATAATCTTCGTTTGCCAATAACTTATTGATTGAATGCTCTCTGGATAATCACGTCTAGAGGTTAGTTAGGCTGTCACATTCTCTGGAAAGTGTCAACCTTGAAATGTCCCTTTCAAAAATAAAAATACTGCTGTCTAAGCGATGATTCCAAGTATCAACACACTTTGTAACAGATCTTCAACAGGAAAATGGATAATTATTTCGCATAATGTTGCACTTTTACTAGTTTGTCTACTGTGTATCAAATTCTTGACATTCGACTATTAAGTGGGTTTCTTGCACAATAGTATTGTTGATTATGCAGTCAATATGGCTAGGACGTTAAGACAAAAAATAACGTGAGTGTACACGCCACAGTTTACTTTCGGAAACTTTATTCGAGATAAGACTTTCGAATTTTATTAGTTATCTAAGTGTTTAAATTAAAGTTTTGTAAATGTTCAATTCAATTTTTCTAAGTGTTCAACAGTTCAATAAAAGACATACATTTCTGGTCTAATCAAAATCTACTGAACTAGACAGCAAATATAAGCTAGAGTAGAAGTGTTTGAGTGATCAAAGGTAAATGAAAACAAGACTTTTCAATGACCACATGCTACCATGCTCATAATCAGAGATATCTGCTGGATGTAAGCTCTTTCCCTCCCCCTTCTTCGAAGCGTACAGAAACGTGACCTTCGCGATAAGGCGACACGTGCGTTTGGCTGAAAGGTCGGCGAGTGACTGATTTAGGTGGCCAATGCAGATACTAGTGGAGGAGGGGAACGAAAAAACGAGATTTTTTGGAGAGAGCTGATAAATTTCAGTTGCACACAAACACCCCTTTACCCCCCCTCCCTCCCTATTCGCTTTCTATTTCGTTTTGAACACTCTTCACGTTACATGTGCACCCTCCCGAGTTAAAAGGACGGCCGGAGGCTTCTGGAAAGTGTCACCGTCCATCAGGGAGTGACATCTGAGCTAGTCGACGTAGCAGGTTCACCAAACCACCCCCCGAGGATACGGCAGATCTTAAGATTTTCTGATATAGGACACCTAAATGCACAGTGCAAGAATACAGAAAAAAAAAAAAAAAAAAAAGAAATGCAGACGTCTCTGGTCTCGATCCTGTCTGTTATAGTTTTCGCCTTGTTGCCAAGATAAGCTTTGCGCTTTACACTGTGTGGACAGCCAACTGTCTCGTGCTTCATGCGTCTCTCTCCATTTTTATATTTCTGTATTCGTTTCTTGTATGGGTGGCGTATGTAGTGATTCCACTGCTTATTTAAACGTCATCACTTATTAAGAAGACTTACTGCAGAGAACTGAGTAGAGAGGTAAGCAGCTTGGCCAATAAAAAAAAAAAAAAAAAGGATTGCAATCAGCTGTAAGTGAGTTGATAGCAGGTTGGTTAGATTCGTCTAAATTAAGGTTGCATATTCCTCCTATATGCTTGAGCAAACAAGGAGTAGGTTTGAAGATATCAAGGGGTGTTCTAAAACAGCACAACAAATTATCGGTTATTTCGAAAGTGTTTTCTTTTGCTTTTATTTCATAAATATATTTTCTGCTTCTGTAAAGTTATGTTGATTAGTTCATTAAATGATGTTATTTGGCCATAGTATCAAAATTATCCCTAGTCAGTCGCCTTGAATAGTTTCAGTGTAAGTAACATATTCCTTTCTTTTGGAAACGTTTTGTTTACCCTCCCTCAGGACAATATACCCGTAAGTTGCACCCGCTTCGTTTCGGCTTAATTCCGTTTTGGGTAGTATCAAGTATATTTTTTTTATATAAAACTTGTATTGATTAAATAGTAATCGGCGAATTATATTTGTAACCCATGTATAGAACAGACCTGTCTCTCTCTCTCTCTCTATAGAATCAGGGAACATGATGCACACTGAATAAATTCTCATGACAGTGATATATTCATGTCATAATAAAAGACACGATTAATTGAGATTTTAGTCGCTTTATTGCACGGATAATTGGAATTAGTTTAGGCCTGCATGTTTTTTTGAGGCATTTGCACTTTTTTATTTTACTTTATTATTTTAAAATGTATATATATTATTAATAAACACTTTTAATATAGTGAAAGACACGACATGTTTTCGTGTATTGTATTTTGCGTAAGCGACTGTTTAACGTTAGTTCAACTCCTCCGCAATTCTCAGTGATGATACAATAACTGTTCTGGCCACTTTGCTACCAGGAGTCAGCGATCACCACGAAAGCTGCTTCTCAGTATCCGTCTACGCCACGAGGATGGTCACAACTGTACAGTATTCGAAGGTATATTTTATTCGAAGGTAAGATAACTCCCGCATACATAGGAAGTAGAGCAAAACCTATAGATTCCAGTACCATTGGGGACCAATGTATGGTACATGGGGGAAAAAAATAAATAAAAAAAAAAAGAAAACGGAGGGAGGGGGAGGAATAGAGCTGAGTAAAGGATACAAGAGGAAAAAATCATCTGGTAAATAATTCACAATACCCATAAGAATTTGCATCCTGAAGTCAGTCTTGATTCAGTTAGGAAGTTAGGATCAGTGGTCAGGATCGGTAGACCAGTCAGGTAATCTGAGCCGCCTTGGTAATTCAAGTAATCTAGTCCGAGACTTCCTGTTTCGGACAAAACAGGAAGTAAGAGGTGTTCAAGATTCCTGTTCAAATAGGCGGTAAAATCCGAGAAATCTAAATCGAGAAGTCCACATATTAGAAAACGTCTAATCAAGTCGTCTCAATTTAGTTTCGATCATAAAGTAGAGTCCAGGATACCTTGAGGGCATTCAAGGTCATTCAGGTAATCTTATTCCATTTCGAGTCTGCCATTTCCAGTCATGACAAGAAGGAAGAGAAGTCCTTGATATACTATTCAAACAGTTAATCTAATCCGAAAATCCAAGGTATTCTAGTTAAACAGGCAGTCTAATCGGAAAGTCCAAATATCCTAATTAAACAGGCAGTCTGATCCAAAAAGTCTACAGAATGATAGAAGTCCAGTTATCCCGTACTGTTATATTATCAAGTTTCTGATAAAACTTAAGTAGTGATAGGTGAAACGGTAAGCTGGAGGCGTTTTCTCTTTTCAAGAAACTAAGATCATAACGCTTTGGAATTGTTGAAAGAAATATTTGTCACGTACGAAACGCGCTTCATCTGCTTGAGTGAAGGTAGTAAAATATGATTCCAAATAGGGCTCTCACAGAACACCTACAAGAAACTCCAGACAACCGCAATCCTAAACACCTGTATGATAGGCAGAGAGTTCCTCGACCAGTAATAGTAACCAGACATATCAACCACTCCACGCAGCAGGTACCAGCACGCGTCGCAAGATAGAAAAACCCATAAGGGGGGGGGGGGGATGATGATATTATTATTAAACATATTGTGACAGTTGTTCAAATTATTCGCTGTATGATTCCTTTTGCCTCAAAGGTGGTACTTGTGCATACTTCCGTTCCGATATTCTCTGTCAGAGACTTGGTAATTTGGAATCTCCTCTTTTCGATATTCTCTGGCTTAAAATCTCTCTACATCATTTTATAAAATTCATGTGTTATCTCTACCGTTCTCCCAACTCCACTAATCACTTGGAGCTCTTCGACTTCCTCTCTTTGCAACTTGACTTTCTCCAGTCCAACTTTCCTAACAGTGAGGTAATTTTCCTTGGTAATTGTAATGTTCACAACTCCAGCTGGCTTCCGTTTTATAGTCACACCAACACAGCTGGTCGAGATTCCGAGGCTTTTGCAATTACTAATGACCTTTCAGAGATTGTTCATTTACCTACAAGAATTCCAGGCAATCCTAATCCACACAGCCAACACGCTTGATCTTTTACTCATAAACAACCCTTCTAAGTACACGGTCGAAGTGAGTGGTCCTCTAGGCATCTCAGATCACAACTTGGTGATTGTCTCTTCTCCAATGGAGCCTTTATCTCATGGTTATTCCCAACCTCGTGTTGTTTGGCATTACAAGAATACAAAATGGGATGACCCGCGAGATTTCTTTTCTTCTTTTCCTTGGTCGGACTACTGTTTAAAAATTCTGATGTATGTCAATATTTGCGCCTTTCATGTCAGTGAAATTATTCTTGTAGGAATGGAATCCTTTATCCCGCACTCCACTTTAAAATCTCGTCCAATAAATTTGCTAAGCCCGTCCAATAAATTTGCTAATTGGCTTGTTTTCATTTCTTCAGTTTCATTTTCTGCCTACACCAAAGTTCGAAAAAATTGTTATTTGGTTTTTAGGAACATTAGCAACTAAAGTCATATTTCTCCGGGGATATGCGGTGATCATTCCCTGACCTTTCCGCATCCTCCGTATTTGGTGGGCACGGGCTCGAACCCCGGTCTAATCAAGAAGCGTGTGCTACGTACTGCTGCTCCTGCCCACTTGGCTACGGAGGAGCCTTGCAAAAACTGTAAAGCAGTTATTAATCAATCCAAACTAGATTTTGAACAGCTAAGAGTAGAAAACTTGCTTCTTGCTCTAATTGTAGCCGAGCATTCTGGTCTCTTGCCAAAGCTGTTGGCCGAAACTTTTGCCCATCTTTGCTCCCACCTCTGTCAAAACCAGATGGTTCTGTTGTCACTTCGGCCAAGGATAAAGCTGACCTGCTAGCATCCCATTTTTCTTCCAACTCATGTATTAATGATCTTGGTAAAACACTTCCCACCATGCTCCGTTCAATGCCTCCTGTGGTCTTCCGTTAAAAGGATCTCAGAAGGATTTTATCAAATCTTGATGCTAGAAAGCTCCAGGTCCTGATGGTATTTCTCTACGTGTTCTCAAAACCTGTGCTTCTGAACTTACTGTTGTTCTTTGCCGCCTTTTTCCACTTTCTTATTCCAAAGGTGTTTTTCCTTCTCATTGGAAATTTGCTCATATCCAGCCAGTTCCTAAAAAGGGTGACAAATCCCCCCATCCAATTATCGTTCCATTGCAATTACTTCTACTCTTTCTAAAGTAATGGAGAAACCGATTAACCGCCAACTCTTAAACTACCTAGAAACCTTCCGTCTGATCAACACTCTTTCCCACACTCTTTTCCTCTTGTATATTAATGACGTTCTTCCATTGACTGGAAATACTATCCGTAGTTTTTCCGATGATAGCACATTGAATTCCACATTCCATTTTGAGAAACTTTGCCCTGCTCAATCAGCTTCAACTTCTCGAATATCCGCAAAAAATTCTTTAAATGCCGATCTTCAGGTAATTCTCCAGTGGGGCAAAGACAAATTAGTTGATTTCAATCCTTCTAAAACTCAGTCTTGTCTTATATCTCGTAAAAAGGATTCTTCTGCTCCTATGCTTATCTTTGGTGACACTCCAGTTTCTAGGCAAAATGATATATCTCTTTTGGGGATTACCCTGACTTCTAATCTCTCTTGGCACATTACAAATATTGCTTCCTCTGCATCTGAAAAACTTGGTTTTCTCTGTCGCTCTCGGCGTTACTTTTCTTCCAAACAGTTGTTCACTCTGTACAAATCGCAAATCCGCCCTCCCGTGTAATATTGTTCCCACATCTGGGGCAGTGCCCCCCAAAACCTCTCTCAGGTTTCTAGATTCCATTCAGAAGAGGGCAGTCAGGTTAATTAATGATTCATCTCTAACAGAGTCTCTCCACTCGCTGTCTCATAGGCGTACAGTTTCTGCTGCATGCCTCTTCTACAGATACTTCCTTGGGCACTGTTCTTCTGAATTGGCTTCTATAATTCCCGCTCTCTCTTTCAAAAAAGTCCGAACACGTGCTGCCACCAGCCAACGTCCATTTACTGTCAAACTTCAAACTCACAGAATCAACTTTTCATCTTCCTCGTTTATTCATTCAACTTCCCTTTTCTGGAACAACCTTCCTTCATACATATTTCCTGAAAATTAGTCTACAGAAGTTCAAGTCTAATGTCAACAAATATCTTCTCTCGTCTTCTGAACCTCCAACCCAAGCACGGTACTAAGTACTATAGGTTCTAACACCTCTCGTGTTTGGGGTTTTCATTAAAAAAAAAAAAAAAAAAAACTTACCTTTTGGATTTTTTTTTTAAGTTCATCGAAATTTTAACTTAACTTTTGCTCTTCATCACACTCTCAATTTTACGTCAAAGGAATGAGTGAGTTGTGTATAAGTATAAAACTTTTTATTAAATTAAATGAAATTAAGCGCTTTTTATTTAAATAAATTTCAACGTAATTAGGGCTCATCAGAAAAGTGCTTGTGACGTAAACTGTGAAAAATAAGTGGTGTTTATATATGTCTATATGTGGGAGAACTGAGTCCACTTCTTTTCTAAAGCATGGCTAATATCAGCGACTAGAGGCGCGAGCCAAGATCGTGTATTTTGCAGCGGTGTCCTCACATTCTGTTCTAGACACCTCGCTGTAACTCTCAGCACATTACTGCCGTCTTTCTGCTACAGAAATCGTGAGGCATTTCTGACTCAAAAAATTACCGACTCTAGTTGTCCATCACCGTCTTTATATAACCAGTGCCGCCCGGCCGACACTCTTGCAACTTTGGTTCCGCAGTTTACACAAGGTGGCAACACTCCAACTTGGTTTTCAGCCAGCTGGAGTACGGAGGGTGATTCTCTTATTTTGGTTCCCACCGACATCTCTCGCAGTAGTATCTCAAGGCTATTGGAATGAATTATAGGTGAATCATGGCCACAAAAATTAAATTCCGTATGTATTTTAGCCCGCGATTCGACTTTTTTTTTTTTTTTTTCTCGATCAGTTAACCTAGTCAGTGAAATAGTGAAATCATGGCATAAAAACTTGATATTAGTGTGTGTGTGTTGAATTACGGAACGTGGGTGTCCAGCGCTGATAAAGGGAGAGGCAAGCCTGTATTTAAATGAACAAGTGCAGTGGATGCGTCCATATGAGCAAGTCCAGTGAAAGTAAAATAGAGAAGGTGCATGAAGTTAACTTTTGTGTAGTTCTAACTCTAATGACGGTTCATTTACGTGAAAACATCTTTGGCGGCATCTATTAAATTTCGGACCGAATTAAAACCAACTTGTCATAAAAATGTGAAACGGAAATGACGCAAATTATGTCACTTCTTAAATGACGTAATTTGCGTCATTTCCGTTTCATATTTTCGTCAAAGATGTTTTTTGTGAAAAAAAAAAGTTTTTCACAAGAAAACATCTTTTTTTATTTCGGTGATCAGACTGTGAATTTAAGAGTGAATTAAGAGTGAATTTAACTTATTGATTAAATAAGTGAGTTAATTCACTGTCCAGTTTAAAAGCGGACAGTGTTAACTAAATATTTTAATGATGCCTAAGAATTACATTGTATTGTTTTAGTAGGGCACTACTTAATTAACGGCGTCGTTTGATTTTATCTCATATTGTGGCTGCTAGCACAAGGAGATACGAGGTATTGCACTACTTCGAATAAATAACGTTTCTCTAGTAGAGGAGATTACTGTTATTTATTCTCAGTGGGCACCACCACCCAGACGCGTTTCGGAGCTTGTTGGTTCATTCATCGGTGAGTGAGCTGTTGGTTCCCTCATCGGTGAGTGAGCTGTTGGTTCCCTCATCGGTGAGTGAGTCAACAAGCTCCGAAACGCGTCTGGGTGGTGGCGCCAACTAAGAATAAATAAATTTTCTGTTTATATTCCGGCACGACAACCAAGTCAGTAGTGTTTACAATAAATCGTCAATACAAATATTTATCGTATTTAGTAGTCATGGGCTTGAACCTCGGTCCACTTAAGGAACGCGTGCTATGCACTCTCGCTCCTGACCACTGGGCTACGTCAGGCCTAAACAGTAGTCTCCTCTACTATTTATTTATTTATTTATTCGAAGTAGTGCAATACCTGGTATCTCGTTGTGAAGGTAGCCACAATATGAGATAAAATCAAGTGATGTCATTACACTACTATGTAGTTAAATTTACGAGTAAACTTGGTGTTTTTACACCGATATTATATAGTTAATTTCACCCATAACATATTATGCCTTGTGCATTTAGTCTTCAAAATACAGGGTTTACATATTGTCATACTTTCTAATATACTATTATAATATATTATAATTATAATACTATTTGTACAATTATATTATATACTATTTTAGTTGCATTTCTTTTGTAAGCACTATTTTTAAGTTTACCTGTCCACTGAAACAAACATACATGTGGGGGAAAAAAAAAGTATTGTACTTAACAACTGTTTGATTACACCGTTTTCAACTTACACAGAACCTTCAGAACGAATTAACCGTGTAAGTTGGGACTTGTATTTCATACTCTTAATGAAGTTGGCAATGGACAATTACATTTACTTCAGCGATGTAAATTTTCTTTAGATAAAAATTTTGGCCATAAAGATTTTATTTCTTAAAAATCTTTAAAATGTTACATAAACAATTGCCTAAAACGTTACACAGTTTGCACGTATAGCACAGTCGTTATAATCCCCCCCATCGGACGAAAACGTCTGGTTCGAACCCCGTCAGTAATGTGAGAAAAACTTATGGGCATTATCTATAATCTAAACCAACTCAATAACTTAATTTTACATTACAACAAAAAGACTTTAGCCTCTTAGTTAATCCCCCTTCAAGAGAAAAAAAAAATACAATTGAAAGAAACTATCAAACAAATTTCTCACAAAGTTTAGCTTATGAGGCTATGAGTTTGGGGTTCAATAAAAACTGGAACAGAATTACTTTCAGAAATGGGCCGCTACTTTCAATTCTTTTGCACTCTGGGTTTCCTCTGTGGCAGACGGCTGCTGACATCCGTTTCAAATATTTCTGATAGGCTATCTCTCCGTAAAAAAAATACGCTTTTTCCAATCCAAATACTCTCTGGCCCTCTTGGACTGGACACTTCTTTCTCACGTAGGTTTCTCGACTCACATATCTGCATACCTGTCTCATTCTCGACAGGACACCGGGCCCTAGACGCACTTGTAGATTCCTACACATTTATTTACTTCAGAAATACATCAAGTGATTACGTTGCTAGGCGTGCCGATCATCCCATTGATGACCAACTCTGCCTTTACTTTATACTCCAGAATACATGTTTTTCACTCATCTGCACTTTCTCAAAAAAAAATACGCTTTTTCCATAACTCTCGTTTTCTTTTTCTTTCTTTTCTCTCATACTCACTATTTCGAAACTCCGAACTTTAACCATAAAAAAATTCTCCATGCCCACTCCTGCTCTCCGCTCCACTACTTTTTTTTTCCTCATCTTATTTCTCTTTCCCAATTCCAACAACTCTCACACTCTTACCACTCAAAAATCAAACTCTAATCCTCAACTCACGACTCACGAACTCTCATCCCAACCCTTTTTCCTCAGCAGCTTGAACCTCCTCCCACAGGACTCTCAACCAATCCAAATACTCTCTTAATTTCTCACTCTTTCCTATTTGTTAAAAAAACCACAACCACAACTTTCTCCCTTGTGAACAAACCAAATCCCTTTCTTGTGATTTCCTTGCCTTTCCTATTTATTTAGCACCCCCGCGTTACAATTTTTTCATCTATGCCGATCCTCCCAAAAGTAGCTTGCGTGCCTATATTTTCGTGCTTTCACTTTCGCTTTCGCTAAAATGTTGCCAACTTACCTAAAATCCGCCACACTGGCTTCCTGTTTTCTTGACGCGAACGTCAACTGTCCAGCTGTGGCTTACATCAGAGCGTTCATTAATTGGGTCCCATTGTTCACCGCTCGTTGCAACCCTTTCTCGCCCGTTCGCAAATGGCACTCCTTCCCTACATAGTATGGCCACTATTTTGTTTATTACTAGTTCACCCTCTTTGTGCTACTTCTTGTCTCCATTTAACTGATATTTAATTCACGCCATTTGTAACCTCCCTATTTCTAAATGCAGTATTTTCAAACCTTAATATTTACCACATTTAAACTTAATATTCAAACCTTAATAATAAATCTCACTTTTCATCGGCCTACATGAATTTATTGCACATAAATAAATATTTACATTTTATTTGTAAGTGTACTTTTACAATATCATGACTCAGACGGAAAGGCTTGAGGGCATTTCCAGTGTGAGTCACGAGTTAGTCGATTGTTTAAGCTTGTAGCATGTATTCCGAAGTCGGGGTTAGTAGACAAACAAAGTACAACTGACGATTCCTTTATTTGCATTCGATGAAAGGGGTATACCGATCTCAAATTAGAACTTGGTGTATTACGAGTAAAAGTTGAGTCACTGAGAAAACGAATGCTTGCCCTAGAAACAAATGTAACTGGGACTCGTCAGGAACTCAAGTATCTCGTGACCTGCTAAGTGATGTGTCCCCAAATCCGGTTCAAGAAAAGAATAGTCAAGTACATTCTTCTCTAGTTGAAGCAAATTAGAAAGTGCTGAAAGAATGCTGCAAGTTAGGTCAGAACGTGTATGTCTGTAATTCTGCCCAGACACGATAAGAGGTATTATATGTTGAAAACAATGTGATTTAACTCAAGGCCTGAGGGTATCTGTAAGGTCCTAGGGGAAAATTTTTATTAGCATGTCCCACAGTTGGAAGTAGAAGGAATGTATTTTGTTGAGACACTGTTCATTTGAACAAAGGTGGTTCAGGGATTTTTGCCAATTTCCTTGAGGATACCTTAAGAGTTCAGGGAAACTGTTGGTTGGGGGTTGGATAGAAGGGTAATGTACATTTGATGATATAGGTCAAAGTGATGCTTGCATCCACCTGAAGAATTCCTGTTTGTTGCGGCAACGTCGGCTATTGCAAGATGTTCTGAGGGCAGCAACGTTTTAAACGAGTGAGAAGGTAAAGCTTGGGAAACAAATCTAAATATCTTCAAGGGGTTTGTCAGGATGGTAAACTATAGAAGAATACTTAGTCTTAAGTGTGTCTGCAGTAACATTAGGAGTGTTGTTAATAAAATGGCTGAATTCAAACTCCTGATTATGACAACTAATTCTGACATAATAAGGCTAACAGGAAAGTGGTGCCACCCAGCAATTGGGGTTGACGAGTTCAATGATGGCATGTATAATGTATTTAGGAAAGACAGAAGGGGTGATGGGGTCATGCTTTTTTTTTTTTTATCAAAATCAGCCTGAGCACGAAAAAAGATTTTGCTGAGCCAGAAGCTACTTCTGTCAACATAGAATCCGTGTGGTGTGAGTTATTTGGAAGCAAAGGTATAATGAGAGTGGGAGTAATCTACAGACTATAAGATTATGAAGAGTATGACCAGAATCTCTGTATGTGCAGAGATGGAATGGGTAAGCAAGTGTGAATGTTTTATTATGGATAATTTCAATCCATCCCTAATTGATTGGAATAAGTGGGAGGGAAACTCGCCATGGGGAACAAAATTTTTAAATAAACTTGATGATTATTATTTGTACTAGCATGTTAGAGAAATTAAAAGGGGCAAGAACATTCTACACCTCATCACATGCTCACGAATCAGATGACATCACAGAGTTTAAAGTACAGGAACCATTGGCAGGTAGTGATCATGCAGTCGTTAGTTGGAAAATGAAGAAAGATGTTGCAGTAGTTAAAGATAAATGCACGAGTTTTATTTTCAGAAAATGAGGCTAAGGCAGTTTAACGCTGTACATGGCACCTATTAATTGGGGGAGATTGCAGAGGGTGAGCGCATATATTAGAATAATGAAATACTTTCAAAGCAATAATCATGAATGGCCTAAACACATATATACCATTAAGGAAATGTAGCACGAGGAGGATGCTGGGATGGATGAATACTGAGTTGGCCACTTTAAATAAAGGAGAAAAAGACAGCATGGAATAGTTACAGAGCGATGAAAAGTATTGAAGCCTACAACTATAAGTTGACTTGTAATAATACCACAGTTAAGGTCAGAAAGGCCAAGGCTGCGTATGAGAAAGCACTGGCTAAGAGTGCTTTCTCATATGCAGAATGAGGACAAAGAACTTTTCATGTATGTGAATACAAAGTAGAAAAAAAAAAAAGCTAATCAGATCGGCCCCCTTGTGTACTGGTGTGGAAAAGTCTTAGAAAACCCAGCTGATGTTGCAGTTTAATTGAACAGGTACTTGCATCTATCTTCACTGAAGAAAGACCCTTTATGCTGAAGTGAGGCTAATCCATCTGAAATTAGTGATTTCAAAATTGTAGATTACTGTTTATTAGAAAAAATTTCGAGTCTGAAGGCAAGTAAGGCTCCTAAAGTCGATGGCATATATCTAGTAGTTTTGGGGAGGCGGCAGGAGAGTGTTTTGAACAATTTTGGTTGATTATGAGGGCATTTTTGAACTCAGGGGAGATTTCTTTGAATTGGAAAAGTGTCGCCAGTATGTAACGGCAGTTCCAAGAGTGAAGTGGCTAACTACAGACCAGTTAGTTTGACTTCAGTGGAAGGGAAAATCTTAGAGACAATGTTCAAGTGTACAATCCAGGGACATTTAAATAGAAATGGCATTCTGAAGGAAAACAACATAGTTTTATTAAGGGAAAATCATGTTTAACTAACCTGGTAAGCTATTTTGACACAGTTATTCATGAGCTAGATTTAGGCAACAATTTAGACATAGTTTATTTGGATTTTAGCAAGGCATTTGACTTAGTCCTTCATGAGAGTTTATTGTATAAGCTGGAAAGTTTTGGAATTAACTGGAAATTTCTAAGATGGATTGCAGGGTGGCTGCAGGGCAGAAGGTCGTGATTAATATATATTTTTCAAATTGATCTAACTTCAGAAGTGAGGTCCCCAAAGGATAGGTTCTTGGACCACTGTTTTTTCTCATTTTCATTGACATTGATCAGTGCCAAGCAATGCTCCTTTGGGATGACTTGAAGAGAGGCTTCAACAATAGTCAAAATAGTGGCAGCTATGTTTCAATGCAGAAAAATGCATGGTAGTACACTTGGGAAATAGCAACCTCCAAATAACTTATACACGTGGTAGGGATGAATTAATAACAGTGGAGAAAGAAAGGGATTGGGAGTTACAATACGGTGAAGATATGAAGTTTTCTTAGCGGTATAAACAGATGACCAGGAAAGCCGATGGTGTCCCATCGAAAGGGGCTTGGGAGTTACGCTACGGTCAGACATAAAATTCTCCGAGCATTGTAAGGTTGCAAGGAAGGCCCTTGGTGTCCTATGGATGATTTATCGAACATTTGCTAGTGGAGATGAGGACATCATAATCCCATTATATAAAGCTATTGTTAGACCACACTCGGAATACTGTGTTCAAGTGTGGGGACGGCACCTAAAAAAAGGCATCGAGCTTCTTGAAAAAATAAAAATAAAAAATAATAATAGAGACGTGTAACTCGCCTGGTGAGATCGGAAAAAGGACGTCCTTATGAGGAATGACTTCGAATACGTGGGTTGCACAGCTTGGAAACTAGGCACCTTAGAGGCGACTTGATTGAGGTGTTTAAAGCTCTGAGAGGCAATAGTAAAATGAATGAGGATGAACGTTTCACGGTCATAAATGATTCTAGAACTGGGGGCCATAAATTCGAGTTACGTGGAGAGATGTTTAGACTGGATTTCAGGAAGTTTTATTTTAACCAGAGAGTTATAAAATTACTGGAATAAGTTACCTACATGGGTGGTAGAGGCTGACAGTTTGGGGAAATTCAAAGGTCAGCTCAATAGTTACCTACGGGAGGAGGGAAATGCATAGGTTGTCTATTTCCTTTTCTTTTGTTATTATTTATTAATTATTTATTTTATTTTCTATTTATTTTATTTATTTATTTTTTTTTTTGGCTGGTGCAGCATAAGCCTTAGGCTTCCTTGCACCATATGGCCATTACTAATATTAAATACTATCGATGATTTATCGAATAATATCCTGTAGAGATAGAGAGATCATAATTCTACTGTACAATGCAATTGTAAGACAGTATTCGAAATACTTTGTCTAAGTATGGAGACCTCATTTGAAAAAAATGTATCAAAATATTTGTGGACCGTTGCACTGTTATCATTTATACCTTTACTTTTGTCTATCAGTATATGAAAATGAATATGCAATTGTTCTTTGATTAAGAAACAGTACTGAAATTAATCATGATTGTTGAAGCAGCATTAATATTAATTAAAAGCAAAGATGGCTGTTTGGAAAAGTGTAGACTCCCTTTAAAGATTAGTCAATTCAAGTTTAGATTTTTGTATTATGGAGGTCCTAATTTGCATTGCTAAAATTGAGAGAGGCTCACTGCTCTGGATTAGTTTGTTAGATGGATGAATGGATCGGGGAATAACTGGACCTCATTTTGTAACCTAAGAATACATATTTTATGATCGATTTGCCTGTTGCTGAACGGAAAACCGAAATTTTTTGGGAAAGGGAGACCCTCGCCCAAGACGGACCAACTGGCCACTCAGTGAAAAAAAAAAAAAAAAAAAAAAACCATAACGGTTGGTTTCTCGTTCTGAGAGGAAGCATTTCTCAACTTAGACCGGAAAGAATGATCAAACCTGATGCTATTTCACTGCGTCAAGGGCTTAGTATATTATTTTATTTTTAAGGAAAAATAAACGCTTTTTCCTAAAAATTAAATTAAATTTATTTTCTGTTATTTCTGAACTTACGTTCAGTTCAGAATAATAGGAATTCTCTCTCTCTCTCTCTCTCTCTCTCTCTCTCTCTCTCTCTCTCTCTCTCTCTCTCTCTCTATTTTTCCAGAGTTCCATTCGCCATTCTTTGGTGAGTTATGAAAATAAACCATATTCCCTTTAACATTCTCCGACCTTGGGTTGTCTTTAACCGTGGAGTGCACAAAAAAGAATGGAGGGGAGTGCTGGTGTTGGATTTCTACTAAAACATCTTTTTAACTTTCTCGCTCGTTTGCTTCACTCGATAGTCTTCATGCAGTTTTTCAGTTCAATATCGCTAATGTGAAAATTAAAAAAATCGAGAAAAATCTTCGGTGGCTGGCCAGTATATATTATTAATTCATAAGTATTGGAAGAAAACGTTGATAAGCTAACTGAAGGCTAATTGAAATAGAAGTCACTTGAAGCAGGAACTAAAATTACAGTATATTAAAAAAGCCAGAAGGTGTTTTTAAAATATTTCGTTATGGAAGACGGTATGTGTTTCTGTAAAGTCTCCTGAACAAACTGGGCATTGAACACAATTCTAATAAATGGGCGTTGAGCCCACTTATAATGAATGGACATTGAGCATAATTCTAATATATAGTAAGTACATTATTTGTTTGATTAAAGTATTTTAAAATGAATAAGACTGATTTTTAAGTTATCATATGTATTATTGTAAGATACTTGAAAATTTCAGTATATCTTTCAATGAGAAGTGATAGAGACATCATTTTGAATCAGAGTGTCAATCTCCTTTGGAATCTGGTGCGTTTCAGGTGCATTAGCGAATAGTAATAATTGAAGATTTACAATAAAAAGAAGCAAAAACCAACGACTTTTATGTGCAAGCATTTCCGTTTCTGCGCATCAGCCACATTGCCCGTTCATTCCTCCCTCCAACCAGCGCATGGCATCAAATATAATATCCAGTGCTTCAGCTACAATAGTATATGGATAACCTATTTGATATGCATGAAAAAAAAAATAAATAATAATAATGGACGATTTTGGGAAGGCTCGACAAATCGTTCTAAAAGAGCGAAATATAAAATTTCATGAAAATCCATCCAATGGGAGTCTAGTTATTACATGCAGATGGAAAAAGAAATAATAATTGTCGGATTTTTATTGGTTCGATTTAATGAAATTTAATTTGGGAAAGCTGTAGAAATCTTTCTAAAAGGCCCGAATATAAAATGTCATGAAAATCCATCTAATGGGAGTCGAGTTATTACATGACGACCGAAAAAAATAAATAATTTCCGGATTTTTGTTGGCCCAATTTTAATGAAATCTGAAATTCGGAATGGTTCCACAAATCTTTTTAAATGGTCTAAATATTAAATTTAATGAATATTCATCTACTGGGAGTCGAGTTGTTACATGCGGACGGACGGACGGATGGCGAAGACAATAGGTCCATTATGCATATATGCTAACGCAACTAATAATGTGATTTAATAATATAAAGTATATTAATTTTGTGTTTTTTCGATGATAATTGCATTGAGAATGGTAATTAAACTTTATGCTAACAATTTCTAAACTGTGACAACAACAAACAGAACAACAAAAAAAAAAAAAAAACACGAACCCTTGGTGGCATATATTTTTCATCGAAGTTCGGGTGCCACAGTAGTAACTTCAGTATCTCTAGTCCTATATTTTCCTGTGTATAACATCCAGTGTTTTCTATAATTTGCAAATTTTGTTAATAATCGACGCAAAATAATATCAATTTTGATTAATAAAATATCTAACTGTTGGGTGACTGGTTTTGAACGCTCATTTGGACCGAATGAATTATGTCTTTAAAATTCAGGACATAATTCATACAGTATTTGCATCTTTATATACAGTATTTTTGTTCTGTGTTTTTCTTATCTGTTTGGACACTGTGTCCTGTTGTTTAGCAAGAGTTTGTTATGTAAAACACTGAAAGAGACAAGACTTTTTAAGAACTAATGTAAGCTAGTGTAAATCTTTCGTCCAAAGGCAAACCAACTATAGAAAACACGAAGCTGACAGACATAATATACCATTGCCTCGTGGCCTTAATTGCCTTTGTGCAAAAACGAACAACCGCTGCTGTAGGCAGACCGTGTCTTGGACACGTGCAGATCCGAGTTCAGCGCGTTGCTGCTTCGAGTATATACTATAGAACAAATTTGGAGGGGGTTGCCTCGAATTTCACCGCTGGATATTCTGTAAGTGTGGCTGAACATTCCTATTATTAAGGCTACAAACTGATCGATGCTGAAGTTGCATGTGGACATGTGTATATGTAAAGGGCGGCTCCTAGAACGTTTGCTCAACTCCGCCTCGTATCTCTGTGAAGAACAGTACCACTACAAATGGGCCAGATATGTGTGTGTGACGCCGGTTTATGTGTATTATGTGTGTGTGACGCCGGTTTATGTGTATTATGTGTGTGTTCTGTTGTTCTGTTCTGGCCGCTTGGCTACCCAGAAGCATCAGTCACCTGGACAGATGATTCTGGGTACTCGTCCACACCACGGGAAGGTGCGCCAGTCCGTTTAAAGCACGTACTGTCTCAAGAGAGAGACTCTGACCCATCTGACGTTGCCAGAAGGTACGCCAGGATCCTCTTGGGGGCCCATTTCAGAGGGAAAAAAAAAAAAAAAAAACACGCCTTCGAAGAAATGTGCCTTGAGCGAAAGCCTGAAGAATCTGATATGACTCCGAGCTTTGAAGCAGAGACGACTTCTGTCCTCTTTGAAAATTAGTAAGTGCTTGAAGAGGAAGTCTGGGATCGTCATACAGGGAGCAATGAAACAAGATGTGATCCCAACTCTCCAGTGATCTACACGAACAGAGGTCTGTTTGTGATAAATTGAACCTAAAAAGACTCTGGTTCATCGATCCATGTCCTGTCAACAGGTAGGACGTGAACATGTCCATACAGAACCACAATCGAAGACGCTTATCAAGGAGAAATGAAACTTACGGTATAAATTTTCTCGTTGTTGCACCAACAGGAGCTGTATCCCATCTAGATTGCCAGATGTTAACTAACTCGTTCCATAGTCTCCTTCTTTCTCTTTTAGTATCATCTTGAAGGTTGATGGTTATTCCAAGAAATTCGGTCTCAATCTGGTTTTTCAGTTTGTATAAAAATCCTCTATAAGTAACTTGCAAGTCTGAAGGTAATGTTCCGGCTAGTACTTGCAGAGCTTGCGTCGAGACTGTATTGCATGCCTTAACTAAACACCGCAAGGTGGTTCTTTGCAATGAGGCGAGTTTTGCTTTGAAGTGTTTGAGCCGTGCACTGTGAAACCATGCACCAGCAGCATACGTTATCAGAGGGAGAAAAACTGCATTGTAATAGATCCTTAAAGTTTTTCTGGAGAGCCCCCATTCAACACGGGACACCCTAACAATTGCACCAGTAAATCTACGTATTTTAGATGATAAGTTTGTCAAGTGAGGAATAAAATTGAAACTGGAATCAATTACCACTCCTAGAACCTTGTACTCTTTAACTATGGGGAGACGAATGTTGTTGATCTTGACCAACCGAGGACGAGAGATATCCAACTTTGATTCAAGAATCTTTGTTTTTGACAAGTTGATTTTAAGCTTATTGGCCACAGTCCAATCGTAGAGATCCCGGAGAACAAAATTTGTGGTAGTTTCAAGATCGGCCCTAGAGTTACCATTTACCAAGATGGTGAGTTCGTCTGCATACGCTATTATTTTGATGTTATTGAAAGATTGGGAGAGCCACTGCTGCAGCACCATGTTCCATGTAAAAGGACTCAATATAGAGCCCTGTGGGCACCCTCTAGATACTGATCTTGATACTTGGCTATGTTTAGCCTTGACTATTATGGTTCTATTGGCAAAGCAATTACGGATTAAAAGGTAAAGGTGGTTGGAGCACCTAGCCGATCGCAGACGCTCCAGGACGCTCTCCCACCAAAGGGAGTTGAAGGCGCTCTCGAAGTCAATGAAAACGGCCAGGGTATATTTATGTACATGTGTACCGAGTTTTGAACTGAAGAGAAAGTCCACAAGAGCATCCTCGCAGGAACGTCCGGGACAGAACCCATATTGACTCCTTGAAAGCAGATCCTGTTCTACCAGTAGAGTATTCAATCTAATGGCCATTAGTCGCTCTAGCAATTTACCCAAATTAGCCAGCAGAGCGATCAGCCTGTACGATCTAGCCACTCCAGAAGGCTTATCCGGCTTTCTGATCAACTTAACTAGAGCGACCTTCCAAATTTCCGGAAACGTTTCTTCCTGAGGGCATCTGTTGAATAAGTTTAGGTTTTAAATTCAAGGTTTTAATTTCAAGACTCTGATAATAAAAATGTTTTCTACAAGATCTAGTCCTGGGCACTTCTGAACATTAACTTTATGCGAGACAGCCTGCAGTTCATCCAACGTAAAAGGTTCGGTGGTTGTTGAGGATACATAAGATTCATTGTCTGATCGGATTTTAGAATGAACAGCTAAGTCTGAGGTAGGATCATCCGACGGAAAAAGAGCATCCAAGATTGCATTTGCAGTATCATGCCAGTTCAGTGTTTCCACGGAGTCCGCCACAATTGATCCAAATATGTTAGATCCAGAGGTTTTTCCTCTTACAATGCTGAAGTTGCAGATTCCACCCACTAGCTGTGGTACACTGCTCGACAAATTAACAGAACTAAATGTTTTTCATGAATATTTTATTGTGAACAGTGTCGCCGAAAGCGAATATTTGATATAATAGGCATCCTGGCATGCAAATTTTCCTAGTATCCCACAGAAATCGATCTACCATCGTATAGAGCCGCACATTATGCAAATTATTCATTCCCATAAAAACATGTGTTGTGACCATATCACTTCATTCCCGTTTCTTTGCAATTGACCAGCTTCTCAGTGAGATAGTTACATCTCCAGTACTCAAGATTTCAAGTCATCGTCGTGTAGATAATTCTTTGAGATGGCGGGCCGTTGAACGACTTGAAGCCGGGCAGTCGCAGGCGAGGTGGCACGTTGGCTTAATGTTTCACGCAGTGTCATCTCGGCATTATGGAAGCAGTTTCAAGGGACAAGAACCATTACGAGAAGAGCTGGCCAAGGTCACCCGAGGGCGAAGTCAATCGGAACAGACCGCTACCTGGCTCTAACAGCAAGACCGAACCCTACGATGTCCTGTCGCCAACTGTCTCTTGAGGTTGCTGCAGCCACAGGTGAAAACATTTCCAACCGGACTGTGTAAGAAGGCTCAATTCAAGTGGACTTTACGCAAGGAAGCCAATGGTTTGTATACCATTAACCCCCTCCAGGTGTCTTGGGATAAGAGTCAGGTGTCCCCTGCACCCTGGCTGCGAAATGCTAGGTGCCGACAATCAACAGAACCTACACATACACTAAACACACTTGCACGTAATCACAATTGACGGCCTTGGCGCTTTGCCTTCTCAGTCGAATCAGTGGTGTATAGGGGGAACCCTGGAGATCGCCATGCAAACACAAATACCTTAAATCCCATTAACTACAAAACACCGCAGAGATCGTCGAAATTGGTGCCATGAACACGTGACTTGTAGCCTTGAAAAATGAGATTCAGTCCTGTTCTGTGATGAGTTCCGTTTTTAGCCTACAAACAGATTTTAGACGTTATTTCATCCGGAGACAACGAGAAATGCAGTAACATCCCCCCCCCCCCAACATCACATGAAGGGACATTTACGGTAGACAGTGTTCTCGTGTGGGGCGGAATCATGATCAATCATAATCACCCCTCTTCATGTTTTTAATATGGGTACCGTAAATGCGAAGAGGTACCGAGAACAGTTGACCCAGATTCATGCACGACAACTCCCCTGCATGTAGAGCTCAAGTAGTGGAGAAATATCTTGAAACTGAAGATATCCAACTACTGCTGTGGCCAGCACGATCAGCAGACTTAACTCCAATTGACATGTGTAGGACGCCCTTCGGAGGCGCATTGCACGCTGACAGCCAACTCCTTGGTCACTTGGTGGAAGAATGGGATTTGTTGCCACAGAATCTTATAGACACCCTTATATTGAGCATGGTTCACCGCTGTCGGGTCTGTTTAGCCGTTAGAGGGGATCCTGCGTAGTATTGATGTCATGTGACCATATTTTCAATCACCTTGTATCGAATTCTGTAATATTACCTTTTTGGTGATTTTTTTTTTAATGAAAACCGCAAACAGGAGAGGTATTAGAACCTATAGTACTTAGTACTGTGCATGGGCTGAAGGTTGAGAAGATGAAAGAAGATATTTGTTGACTTGAACTTCTGTAGATTGTAATTTTCAGGAAATACATATGAAGGAAGGTTGTTCCAGAAAACGGAAGTTGAATGAATAAAGGAGGAAGAAGAAAAGTTGGTTCTGTGAGTTTGAAGCTGGACAGTAAAAGGATATTGAATGGTGGCAGCACGTGTTCTGACTGCTTTGAAAGAGAGAGTGGGAATTATAGAACCCAATCCAGAAGAACGGTGCCCATGGAAGTATCTGTAGAAGAGGCATGCAGCAGAAACAGTACGTCTATAAGACAGCGAGTGGAAAAGCATTCTGTTAGAGATGAGTCATTAATTAACATAACTGCCCTCTTTTGAATAGAATCTAGACGCCTGAGAGAGGTTTGGCTTCATTGCCCCAAATGTGGGAACGATATTCTATGGTAGGGCGGATTTGCGATTTGCATAGAGTAAACAGCTGTTTGGAAGAAAAGTAAAAATCCAAATTTTTCGATGCACAGGAAGCAATATTTGGATGTACTTATGCCAAGAGAGATTAGAAGTTAGGGTAATCCCCAATAGAGATATATGATCTTGCCCAGAAATCGGGGTGTCATCGAAGATAAGCATCGGGGTGTCATCGAAGACAAGAGCAGAAAAATCATTTTTGCGAGATGTAAGATAGGACTGGATTTCAGAAGGATTGAAATCAACTAAGTTATCATTATCCCACTGGAGAATTGCGTGGAGATCAGCATTGAAGAAACTGGTAAGGAATCAGCATTTAAGGAAGTTGAAGCTGTGTGAGAAGGGCAAGGTTTCTCAAACTGGAAGGTGGAATGCAATGTGCTATCATCAGCAATACTATAGATAGGATTTCTGGTCAATGAAAGAAGGTCGTTAATATACATGAGGAAAAGAGTGGAGGAAAGAACTGAACCTTGGGGAACACTAGCATTAGCAGAGAAATTAGAAGACAGAGAACCATCTACTATTATTCGCAGTGAGCGGTTTAGAAAATCACGCCAAACACGATCGAAGGCCTTTGAAATGTCGAGCAACTGTTCGTGTTTCACCAACTGTTTCCATTGAATTTGTCCATAGATAGGTAACATAAGCCAGAATATCACCAGCGGATCAACATTGACGGAATCCATACTGGCGATCGTTGATCTGATGGAACGTTTCGTTTCTAGATAGTTTAAGAGTTGGTGGTTAATTGATTTCTCCATTACTGTAGAAAGAGTGGAAGTAATTGCAATTGGATGATAATTGGAAGGGAGGAATTTGTCACTCTTTTTACGAACTGACTGGATATCGGCAAATTTACAGGCAGAAGGAAAAACACATTTGGAATAAGAAAGTGAAACAAGGCAGGATAGAACTGGAGTATGATCAGGAGCGCAGGTTTTGAGAACAAGTGGATAAATACCATCAGGACCTTGAGCTTTTTTAGCATCAAGATTAATCGAAATCCTTCTGACATCCTTTTTATGGAAGACCACAGGAGGCATTGAATGAAGTGTACTGCCAATAGCTTTGTCAAGACACCAGAATGCTCGGCTGTCATTTGGACAAGAAGCAAGTTTTCTACTCTTAGCCTGTTCAAAATCTAGTTTGGACTGATTAATCATTACTTTACAATTTTTAGGAGCTTTTGTGTAGGCAGAAAATGAAACTGAAGATTTGGAAACAATCCAATTGCGATATGCAATATTTTTCTCTTGAACAGCCTTAGCACATTTATTAGAAAACCAAATTTTAGATAAAGGGCGAGTTAAAGGTGGAGAGTGGAATAAAGGATTCCGTCCCTACAAGAATAATTTTACCTACACTATCTGGGCAAACATTGACATCAGAAGTTTTGAAGCAGTAACGCGATCAAGGAAAAAAAGAAAAGAAATCTCGCAGATCATCCCATTTTGCATTCTTTTAATGCTAAACAACACAAGTTTGAGATTGGGCATGACAGAAAGGCTCCACTGGAGAAGACACCATCACCAAGTTGTGATAAGAGATGCCTAGAGGACCACTCACCTCGACCATGTACTTAGAAAGGTTTTTTGTGAGAAAAAGATCAAGTGTGTGGCTAGGACTGTCTGGTATTCTGGTAGGTAAATGAACAATCTGTGCGAAGTCATTAGTAATTGCAAAAGCCTCAGAATCTCGACCAGCTAGGTCCGTGTGACTAGAAAACGGAAGCCAGTTGGAGTTATGAACATTAAAATCACCAAGGAAAATTACCTCACTGTTAGGAATGTTGGATTGGAGAAAGTCAAGTTTCAAAGAGAGAAGTCAAAGAGTTCCAAGTGATTAGTAGAGTTGGGAAAACGATAGCGGCAAGAGATTAATTTGACAGAATGTGGTAGAGAGATTTTAAGCCAGAGAAGATCGAAAAGAGGAGATTTCAAATTATTAAGTCTCTGACAGGGAATATCAGAACGGACATATGCACAAATACCACCTTTGAAGCGAAAGGAATCATACAGCGAATATTTTGGACAACTGAGATGAGTAGCGATTGAATCAACCGGTAACTGAGATTCTCTCAGAAAAGTACATAGGGCTTGGCAGACTGTAAGTGGAAATGGACATCAATGAGATTAGAACTGAGACCACATATATTTGTGAAATGAACGAGGAAGTGTTTGGGGGGGTTTAGATCTTTTCACAGGTAAGTTTGCTTTATTATTTTGACAATTCATGGTGTATTCAGTAGAAAGATAAAGTGGGGAGACATGCTGTTTGAAGTAATTAAATTATTGGATATGGCATATACATGGTAAGAATATACCGAGATCGTTGACATAACGTGGTTCGGCCTAGCGTACTAACTAGCTGCCGGCATGCGAACACTGTTTTAGAGTTGTACCCTCGAAATATGAGGAAGATTTGATCTCGCCATGATGTCCATCATAACCTCAAAAGACATCAATCATACTGCACGAGGAAGATATGGGTGAGGGTTTAACCAGAGTTTTGCTCTGGAACATGGGTTCCACCACTTCAAGCCTACAATAAGCAAAATATTGGTATTTCAGCGATTGATGAGAGTCATCGACCACCTAGCATTGCTGGTAACACAGAGGGGCGGCATTTCTCCGTGTGGTGTGGGCGCCATGCCTCGAATCCTGCTTACGTTGGTTCGCACCTGGGTCATCCACAGTGTGCTAGGTTGGTCACCCACAGTGTGCTAGGTGTCGTATTTCAGGATTTGCACATGGGGTTTATACCCAGGGTTACTATCAGTCGCACCATCGTGAAGGTGCAAGCAGAGATTTGGCTGTCACAGACCGACCGAACTTCGCCGAAATTAGGTCTACTTGACTAGTGTGTCACCCGAATATCAGTTCCATCAATGTTTTAGACTCTCAAGTAGCAAGCACACTTAGCATATCTGAGAGAATGTCTGCGACACCCTCAAGGACCAATTATACAACTTATTATTTCTTATACAACTCCTATAAATGTCCCTTATACCTGTTCGAAGTTTCTTGCTGTCTCCTCATTTCGTTATTCTATGGTATATCACCGTACCAAATTTTGTCCTGCTTCATGGCAAGTTGCACGAGTTACACCACGTTTTCTATGTGTTCTGTTAATTTTGTCGAACAGATAGTGGATAGCCGCGAAGGCTCAATTTTCTGCGCTTGTGGTCTCTTTGATTAGCGCATTGTGTAATTCAAGGCGGTTTTCAAGTACTATATGACTATCAAGTCTAGTAGATTTTTTCTAAGATTTTTTCTATATGAGATTATGAAGTATCCAAGTCTCTCTCTCTCTCTCTCTCTCTCTCTCTCTCTCTCTCTCTCTCTCTTTCTGTGCTGTTGCCAAGACACGGTTTACTTTTCAGTGTGTATTTTCTCACACAGATTCACAAATTAAAGTAACATGAAGTCATATTTCTTCAAAGGTTAATGCCTGAATGTATTCTCAAAAAGAGTGTGAATATTTTGAGAAGAATACATGAGGTGCTGTTTGAAAATATGTGTGAAGAGGAATTTTAATAATATATTTTTATGTCCACCATAAAATATAAATAAAATTCGACATTCATGTTTAATAAAGCTTTAATTTAAGAACAATATAAGGTTCTAAGTTTGAATATATACCGTATCTTTATAAAGATACCATTTGAACAAATTTGCTTTATACTTATCATCATCTTTTCGCTCTGCTGCTTGTAAAGGAGGCTTGGGAAAAAAAATACAACTTCAAAGTAATGTTTGGACTTTATCCAAACACTTGAACAAATAGGCTATGCATAGGATAGCATGCACGTTAACGAGCAAGCATCTTTTTAAACGACTCGTATTCGTCTCAAGTATTGTACGGAACAGATACAAGTGGCCTATTCTTAGCTAGCCTAGCTGAAAAAAACACAACATCAGCTTTACTTTTTATATGGATAGATGGGTAATTCTCTCCTTTTAGTATGATTTATTTGTATCGTTTGCATAACAATAAATTAAAAATTTACAAGGATTAGATACTCTGTACCACTGTTTTAAACTGAAAACATAGGTATAGTCGAATTAAAGATTCAACAGCTATTTTAGATCTAACCAAAACTCATTTATGCAGGCAGATCTTAGAAAATTTCGGTTATCAGAAATAAGAAACAGACTCACTTTATTCTCTGTCGAACACATTGAAATTCATTCCAAGTAAAAATTCCTCCTCATGTATTTGAGTTTGCTAATAATGAAGCTTGCAGTCATTTGGGACCATTATTGAATCATTTGAATGAATCAGTGACTATCATCTATTTCATTTCTTTCTTCAGTTTTTAATGAATAGCCAATATAAGAATACCCCAGAGAGTAAACATAGCTAAAGTTATTCTCAGTCTTGCAGTATTGCTTTCACTGGATTTAAAATTTCGATTTCTAGTTTAAAAAATGAAACATTTTATTATTTTTTACGGAGAAAGAACGAATCTCGCTATTATGATCGAATCATGAACGCTTTTCATTCGCTATTTATTGACTTAAAGTGCCGAAAATAATAACTTGCATGAATCGGTTTTAGGATCTTTTACCGTCTTGTATCGCATCTTTTTGGACTAGATTTTTTTTTTAATTTGGGTGCCATTTTTATCTCCTTATCAGTCGAATCTCAGAGTTTCTTGAATGTTGAGAGTTTCAAAAATTGATGTTAAGTTTGTATAGCTGGATGTTTTTCCCGTTGAAAAGTAACACGGTGAGTTTCAAACTCACCGTGTTACTTTTCAACTGGAAAAACATCCAGCTTTACTTTTCAACTGGAAAAACAATCCATGTAATAAGTCTTGAAGACTTATTACATGGATTTTAAACTGATATTCCATGAGCTGAGCTATTTAACTGAGGAAATTACCTATCTTTACTAATTATAAAACGCTTTCAGGTGCCCAGTGGTTATAATTGCTGCCTTTCCACACTGTGTGGAAGAAGCATTGGGTTAGAATCCCGTTACTATGGGAGGAGTGATGAGTTTTTTTTCCATACGTCAGTAGATCCAGGGCAAGGATTTTTTTTGTTTGAACCGTACACTCCCTTCTCCCCCAAAGAACTTGGATTTGGCATCTACAGCAAAACTTGCCAACCAACCAACCAACCTTACGCCTTATAGCCGTAGTTGCTTTGGCTCAAAAAAAAATATATATAAAAAAATAATAAAATAAAATAAAAAATGACGACAACAGCAACTTAATTAGATAGTTTGTCATATTACTTACCTTATGTTTAGTGTTGCAATGAGGAGTAACTAATACAGTAGAGGCCCACTTATGCGGCGTGATCGGGACCGGTAATTGGTTGGATAATCAAACAAGTCGGTTAACACGGCGTACCTAAGGAATTTTATTTTTACAGCAGTTTTTTTTATTTATTTTTTATAAACATCACATTGATTCAATATAATGTAAAGTTGTATCTAGGGCATTTCTGTGCACAAGAAATTTTTGGGTCTGGATTTGATTCAATCTCTTCATTTTCATATTATCTCCATCTGCTTCTATTATGGTGCAACGATATCTGCACTGTTCATAATTTCGTTGTCCAACAAATCGGTGACGATTTTTTTGAAAATATTGTTGAATCCATTGTTTTTTGTATTCTTGCTGTAAATCTTTGGAAATTATTCAGTTTTCCTGACATAATTTCATAAACTGTGTTCATTATTTTCTTATAGTTCGAGACTTTCGTTAGCATTGTCAATCTCGGGCCAAATGTTCTCCAAAATTTAGCAGATATTGAACTTGGAATTTCGTTCCATGCTAGTGCTATATTGTAAACACACATTTGATTTTGACAACTTTTAACAATTCTATAACACCTTATATTCGCGTATTCTATTTATTTATTATTTTTTTAAATTGAACTTAACAAAACTTTCATTTATGTCGTCTCTTTGGACATTCAAAAACTTCTTGATCTATAGGCTGAATCAGGGATGTTACATTCTTGGGAAAAATAAATAATATTCCCTTCTTTGTATCCCAATGCTTCTTCCACACAGTGTGGAAAGACAGCAATTATAACCACTGGGCACCTGAAAGTGTTTTCTAATTAAGATAGTTAATTTCATACACTTAAGTTAGTTATAAACCAGTTATACAAATATATTAACAAAAATCAGTAGCTTTCGGGACGCGTGTCCCTTAATTTAAACTAAACTATGGATATTAAACTATGGACCCCAGTACTCCAGGCCCATTCGTTACTATAGTTAATTTCCTCAGTTAAATAGCTCAGCTCATGGAATATCATTTTAAAATCCATGTAATAAGTCTTCAAACTCACCGTGTAACTTTTCACAAGTGGAATGTGAAGGAGATTATTATCCAGAAAGAGAATATCCTTTTTAGATAAGTTTATTATCTTCAAGTGTTTCTTTAGAGAAGGCATAAATTCATGAAACAACCATTCTTTGAATAATGCAGAGTCTATCCGTGCTGGTTTTTTGAGTGGTATTAAACTGGTAAAGGTGAATAATTAATAATTTTTAAAATATCTAGAATTACATGATTTACTAACAACAAAAAGCAACAATTTGTGAATTCCACTTGCATTGCAGCAAGCATTTACTGAGAATCTCTCTCTGTCTCTCTCTTTGGATTTTAAGTACTGTACCCTGATGCGGCAGGCTCCGCTTTTTTGCCATAATTTTTGTAGGTAACATCTTATAATTTATACCTGTTTCGTCTATACTGTAGGGTTTCCAGTATATTTTTGTTTGATAAATGACTAATTTTTCTGTAAAATTTTGAGGAGTAGGCTGATCAGCGGATAATCTCTTCCCACTCAATACATTAATATCATGCCATATTTTTTCTAATGTTCAATCCATCTGTAAGTTGATATCACTTTCTTCACCATTCAACGTTTTGGTGGAAACAAGAGGCCTTTTCTTTGATGCCTTTTATGGGTCTGCTGTTTGGAGTTTTATGTTGTCTTTCTTGCCTAAACCACAGCCATAACATTGTCTACTATCTCTAATTTTGGTTTCTTTGAAGTGGAGAGAAATCTTTACTCTTGTGAAACAAACTGAATACAGAATCCTTTTAGATTTTTGTACAGTATTTTACAATTCAACAGCAGGTTTTTTTTTTTTTTTTGAATTTTTAAAAGTTTTTTAAAGAGTTCTTTTAAGACCTTTATCGAGTCTTTCCAGAGTATCCAATTTAGTTCTATATGAAAACTAACAACTTTCTTTTCTCGCCCTTATTTCATTAATTTACGTAATGTTTAATTAAATTGTTACTGCAAAATAACAAATCATTTTGCTTGCGCAAACACTAGTTTGAACAAACTGATCTCTCGAGAAGCATACAACTCAACAGGCGGGCGTGTTGTTCTACACCAGCCCCAAGCATACTGGGACAGTGAAAAGGGAGAGAAACATCGGTTGATTCGGTAAGAGGGCTTATGCTGCAATGAAATACATTTTCTACATTCATATTTCTTTATTCATGAAAACTTGTGATTAAAAGAAATAGTCTATAATTTTATCTATCAGTGGTGACATGGTCTGGAATTATAAGTATCTTCAGTTTTCAGACGTTTTGTCTGAATTTTATTCGGGATTGTAGCCCGAATTAAAGAGTAAGCCTAAATTCAAGACATGCATGCAATATAAGAAATAATCATTTATTATAAATGTAAAAGTCAAATCTACAGTTTGACTTAAACATTATAGTGCACCATATACTGTACTTACATTAGTTTATGTAGGTACACTAAGAAAAATTAAAATGTAAGTATTATAACTGTGTTAATACAAATGCTATATATATCTATGAGTATATTTAGATACGTTATAATCAGGCAAGTGAGTAGGTTTTCGATTATTTTAATTGTAAATCTTATTTTAATACAAGTAAGATTGTTTTTACACAGTCACTCTTTGATTGTGAAATATTCAAGGAATAGATTTCATTGTAGTTTTTTTATTTTTATTATTATTATTTTTTTCAATTTAATATACTGTATTTTAAATAATCTGCCAGTTTTTCCTGTATACAGTTCTTCAAAATCTGACGTTTAGATCCGTTACTTTTTCGACTGATAAGAATGAAAATTAAAATTTCGGTTAGTTTTAATAATAATTACATTTAATAGTTTGATAGTGTGAATAGAAGAAAATTCAGAATCATGTATAGCCAAAAACATTAGCTGATTGTAAAAAAAAAAAAAAAAAAAAAAACATTAACTACCTTAACTGACAAAATAATAAAATTACCTGTGCAAAATAGATATTCATTGGAATTCATAATCGTGAGCTGATATGTGAAGTTTTAACCTTAACGCCTGAAACTGTAAGTTGTTCCAATTGTGTGTCACAAAGAAAAAAAAAACTTCGCATAAATATAAAAAAAGTCTTTATTAATTGTGACGTACATGCCTGTCTCCCTTCCCCCATTTAGAGATTATTTACAACTTTCTCTTCACGCTTTACAGTACAGAGAAGAATTGAGTAAAAGGGGTGTGCTGCTTCCTGAGCTTCACCAGCACTTATAGCGTTTGTCGTGTGATCTAAGAAATGCGTAGGACAGCATTACTGTTCACATAGAGTCAGTACGGACAAATTGTAGAAAATAAAACAAAGTTTCACTGTTCGCACAACCACGTTGGTTATAACAAAACATATAATGAAAAGAGAATAAATTACATGATTAGAATATTTCGATCAACCGGTGAAAATATCAGAAGGTGGCAGTTTACGAGAGAGAGAGAGAGAGAGAGAGAGAGAGAGAGAGAGAGAGAGAGAGAGAGAGAGAGAGAGAGACTGACAAAATAGAACAATTTGAAAGACAACAGGATTATGGTACGAATTGTTCTTGGTATGTATATTCCTGACTTTAACGATAAGCGGAGGATTAAAAAAACAAAAAAATACCAGTTTTCATCAGCGCCTCCATCTCCAAGGAAACGAGTCTTAACATAACCATGATATGCAGAGCACCGTAAGAACGGTGAAGTCGAGAATAAATTAGAACGCCAACTGGCGTTCGTCAGAAAAGTTCGTGGAAGGAAGTTATGCGTAAAGATTCACCGTTGTGTCCCGTGGGCACTACATGGTGTGGAACTAGTGACGTCATTGTGCTGCTGTTATCGAAGTCCAGTCCCCCAAGAGAAACCTGAGTTTGTCCATTAGGTCCCACTGATCCATCGTTTCCTAGTCCACAAGACGGTATGGGACTGGCCTCTGAGAAAGAGCTGGTAGCTCCTGGACTGCTGACGCTCAGGGTGAGTTGTGGTTCCGTTTGTCGTTGATGTTCTTGTTTCAAGTTACCTCTTCGCCACTTAGCTCTGGCATTTTGAAACCATACCTAAAAGAGAAAAATACAATCACCATATTTCATTGGATTGTACACAAGTTTGTTTCAAATTAAATTTAAATTACAGCTACTTTTAATAAAAACTTCATGTGCATCATATGGAGTGTGTGTGTGTGTGTGTGCGCGCGCGCGCGCGCGTCTGAGTTTTCCGTCTAAATTTTAAGGGCGGCAGTTTGTCGAAATAATTAATTTTAAATTTCCCTGACCTAGTGGCCACGCCGGAGTATAAAAAAGAACCTACAACTTGCAGTTTCATGCATTTCCAAATGAGAAGGAAAGGCGAAATAGCAAAGTTCCAAGACGATGTTAATTGGTTGCAGCTGTTTAGTGCAACTGTCTCCCGGTTTTTACAGTCACCATAGTGAGTATCGCGGTCATCATTTCAAAGGTAATCAGGAAAACCAGTATATTTTATACATTTCTGTTGAGAAAACTCTGGTAAGCGCTGTATTCTTCGCCAACAGGAATATAATGTAAACCAGATTGTTTGCAGCAACAGAAATTCCAATGGAAATGCGCTCTTTAGGAACACTTTCAGAAGCACAATGCCACTTTTAATGCGCTGGTTGTATTCCAGATGATTCGCGAAACGTGAAAATAATTATGTATAGTAAATACTTGCTTTAACGGACTTCGGAAGGGGCGGGTGACGTCCACTGAACCAGACTTTTCATCATCGTATGGGACCAATGTGATGTGACTGTTTCAGTCTGGTACTATTTATCATCAGTAAAAATATTTTTAAAATAAAACAAATGTAATAATTCAGAGTTAATGAGAAGGTTGGATTTCTCTCGTTTATAAATACATTATCCGTTAATGAGATAGCACAATAGAAATACTGTACGAAGCATTTGTTCTCTTTTATGATCACAGAAGTAACTTACTGAAGTACTTTACTTACCCCCCCCATTTTTTGTATTATTTTAATGCTTTTTTTTTACATAATAATGTATTTAATTTTATTGCCTTTTATTATTATTACAATTTTTTTTGCGGTACAATAGTTTTTAATAACATTTTAGTAACTTCGAGGACCGTATACATTCTTTCCGGCAATCGGATTAGTGGCAAGCTTTATATAGTCTTTAAAATCAAGATTTTACTGTATTATATGAAAAAAAAAATGCTAAACTTATTTATCGTGATACTTCTAATCTTTACTAGGAAACTTTCTACGTGTTTTGAATATAGGCGACACTTCAAAAATATTTTATATGCCAAATTAATGTTAATGATTAATTATTGTTGATTAAAAAAATAAAATTAAGTTAATTAAAAATAATGATGCTTGAATTTGTTTTATCTGATTATTAGCAGTACCATTGGCTAGGATGCACTGCTTTATAGAACGTTTGTTTTTTATCATCTATCAAAACTTTGATCCCATATCATGGCCCTCGTGGGTAGCACTGTGGTAGAATCGCCGTCCTCCCCACACTCTACTTGGAAACCCGAGTTTCCGGGGAAAACTCGGGTTTTTTGTCTATCAAACAGAAAATCGACCACAAAACACATGCAATTTACACACAGTATACACGGAGCATAGCCTTAGTCGCTGATGCTCCTAAAAGCTCACTAAAACAATAACAAACAACAACCATTTCTTGAAAGAAATGGTATCCAGCAACGGCATTATCATTAGTTCAGTAACTGAACTCGGGATTAAAAATTATGCCTACAGTTAAGATACTCCAGAATTAAAAATTCAGAAGAATTATATCTGGAGAATGGAAGAAATGAGTCCTTCTCGTCCAATCCGTCGGCAGGAAAATGTGTTGTTATCTAGAAATTCTAAAACTTTCTGGCTCAAGTGTTGTGGTACATTAAATAATTGAAGATATCCACATGAACCAAAAAAAAAAAAAAAAAAAAAAAAAAACCACTTCTCTTGTGACGAGAAACTTCGCTGAGCATGCATTCATATTTAGATTGCTCCTCTCAAACAACAGAAGTTTTCAGTTTTTAACAATTTCCAAAAAATATGCAAGAGAGCAAGCCTATATATAAAGCATCAGCCAAAAAAAAAACAAAAAAAATCAACACCTCCCATATCACCTATCCATCCTCTCTAACAGTGTATAGTTCTAACTTGAATTTATTCAAAATACTAACTTCTACAACACCAGATGGAATTTTGTTCCAACAATGAACTACATTGTTGACTGAAGACAAATTTCCGCACATCTATCCTGCAACTATCCTTTCTCAATTGAAATTTATGTCTCCTCATGTAGTTATTGTTGTTGGATTTTTAGGAACATCGGCAACTAAGACCATGTTGCTCCGTGTAAATTGCGTGTATTCTTAGGTCGATTTTCTGTTTGCTAAACGAAAAAACCCCGAGTTTCCGAGAGAAAAAACTATCCTACCCTCGCCTGAGACCGACTAACTCAGCCACGCTGTGAAAAAGGCCCATAAAAATTCCTCCCGTCATCGACGGGACTCGAACTCAGGTCTTTTCCACCCGGTGTGGAGAGGACGGCTATTCTACCAATTGTGCTACCAACAAGGGCCATGTAGTCTGAGCTAGAGGAAGGATTACATCGGCATTGAGATCCACATCCTTCCTAAAAAGAAACCTCCGGACCAGCATGCAGTACTTAGATGCGTCCACCATTTCTTATACAACGGAATAATCACCTTCTTATCCCTGCTGGCAAAATTCCTTAATCTCATTGACAAAACCCCATGTGCTTTCCTAGCAGCCTATGTGCACTGCTCATACAACTTCATATCTGACTACACAATTACCCCCTTCCCGTTGTCTTTCACTTTACACCTACCTCGAGTGTGGTACTACAGAGATTGTACATTAATCTGGGATTACTGCTACCCATATGAAGTACCTTGCATTTGTCAATATTAAACTTCATTTGCCATTTGTCAATATTAAACTTCAATTGCCATTTGTCAATATTAAACTTCAATTGCCATTTCTCAATCCAACTTTCTAATTTGTCCTCGTAGGTAACAGTTGGTATAATCACCGTCCTCCTCACATCTGGTGGAAAAGACCTGGGTTCGAATCCCGTCAATGACGGGAGGAATTTTTATGAGTTTTTCATAACGTGGCTTAGTTAGTCGATCTCAGGCGAGCACAGCATGGTTTTTCCTTCCGTTAACTCGAGTTTTTCGTCCAGCACCCAACAAATCGAAAACAGAACACACTCAGTTTACAGACGTATTATAAAGGCTCAATAAGGCCTACGTTGCTAATGTTGCGCCTAAACCTTACAACAACAAAACTGCTTAATTTATTTAGATCTTCTTTTTGCAGTAGCATACCTTGATTACCGTCATTAACTACGTTCCAACCTTTGTGTCGTCTGCAAATTAGGCATTAAGCCTGACATACCTTCATCAATATCATTAATAAATACAGAAACAACAGTAGTCCCAGCACTGAACCTAGGGGGACTCCACTAATAATATTTGCCCAATGAGAGCAGTGTCCGTTGATAACAACTGTTTCTTATCCCACTCAACCATTCCTTTATCTATAGCAGTAACTTACCTTTAATGCCACACTGTTCCAATTTGTGCAGCAATCTTTTATGTGCAATAGTATCAAAAGCTTTTCTGGAATATTTTCCATACCACGCACACATGAAAACTGGACTCGTCACTAAATGTATCACTGTCGAAGCAGGCGCTGCTGTTTTCAGTCTGCCTGAGAATTCTAGCAGCAAAAGCTTTTCGATTGTCAGTAGAAGTGTTTTTTAATCATTGGAGAAACTTCTTCACGATTTCGCGCACAAAAAAAAAAAAAAAAAAGTTTTTTTTTTTTTTTTTTTTTTGTAGCAAATTGGGTCTTTAAGGTATTGTGGACTCCAAGCTTTCTCTGTACTTGTAACCTCTCGATTTCCTCAGAGTTTAAGAAATGGTTTTCTATGCGTTGGAAGTTATTCATTAGCCGAAACGGACCATTTCCTTTATTTGTACAGTATGTCCTAGTAACAGGTAGCAAGATGCGTTCAAGTAAGAGGCACAATTTGGCCTTAGTTGCCCTTGTGCCAATAAACTTCCATTTAAACCAACCAGCGTTCAAGTAAATACATTTTTAGGAATGCTGTGCATGGAAATAGTAAGAAACTAGTTTATCCTCTTTTTCCTCTATGATTCTGTCACCTGATATGGTGATTATTGGTTTCTGAGCATACCTTATACGATTGCAATCAAAAGGTTTTCTGATTATGTTTTTATTTTCATTTGCGATTATTTAGCGGCTGTTTCATGCTGTCACTTTCAAAGAAGTTTCCTTGTGACCTGATACAGTGAGTTCAGCGATTCCCTCATGGAATCATTTGTGGATGTCTTAGGCTTTTAACTCCGCAAATCTAGCTGCATTGTTATTCCATTGCAATAATGTCATCACATCATATTACTATACCTTCAACGGCGAACTTTAGTTTTGGACAATGAAAAGAAGTCACACTGTGTTGGATCTGAGGAGTATAGTAAGTGGAGGACAATAGTCATGTGGTTTTTAGCCAGAAATTGCTTCACAGCCAGCAGCCAGGACGTTGCCGTGGGAGAGAAACCAATCAGAATGTTATCTCTGTACATGTTTCCTTGGAGCATTTTTGTAGAAACGTTGATTCACAGTTTGGCCCTTTGAATAGAAGTCTTCAACGTTCAGCGTCGTCAGTAGAAATCATTCTACTTTTGAACTTTAAGAACTCCTAAAATCCTTGAGTTTTCTATGATTTCCTCTCCAAAAGAAAGTTTTAACATGTTATTAGTTTCCTCAACAGCTTTGCCTAGTCTGAAACAGAACCGAGTATGAGCACACGAGCTTTTCTCTCAAGTCAGTCATTTTCCGGGGGGAAAAAAAAAAAAAATGAAGCAAGAGTAAGAGAACACTACACATTATCTTACTTAAAGACGAGTCACTTTTACGTGACACATCCAGTGGTTTTGAAATAAATAGCAAATGATTCAGCAATGTTCGTATCTTGTATATGTACCTTTGTCTCGAAAGTATAATGAAATTTATTCCAGTTTTTTTTAATTTACTTTTTTAAAATTTAAAGACTAAAATATGATTTGTTATATTTCATATTCTAAGGTTACTGTGCGTGAAGTCGCAACAGACCCACGCCGGTCAAGTTTTTAATAATACTATATATTGCTTGTATTCTGTACACCATTTACCCTTCCATATAACTGAGATATTATTTGGGGGTGTCCGAAGGGCCGTGTTTCAGCTGCAATAGAAATTCTAGAATTAAAATGTCTAGAAGCAGTTAGTTACTTTTTATACTTAGTTATAAGTAGTTATATTTATAGTTATATAGTAGTTATATTTAGTTACTTCGCGTTCATTGTAGTTACAGAAAATCACTGGCCCTGAATAAATACACGAGACTACATAAAATATGTTTAATTAAATCAGAAGAGTGATAATAGGTTTAGAGCTAAGAATAATTTAAGCTTGCCATTCTGGCGCCCATATATGAACGAGACGTAAGTTGTCGTTACCGAAGCTGTTATAAGGCATTATGTTATTTCTAACTTATACACAAACTTCGTCCGGAAAAACTGACAGATTTGATAGTAACCAATTTTTATTTAAAAAACGCGAACAAACTAATTTATGTGTACAAGTTTTGCATATTTGAGAGTTTTATCTTAAAATGTCCTGTCCCTTTCATTGCGTTGTGGTACGAGTACACAGACCACGTTCGAAACGACTGATACATTTGATAGTAAATAGTTTTATTTAAAAAAACGCAAAACAGTATCATTTCCGTATATATCTCTCAACCTGTTCAAGGGTGTATATTCCATTAGTATAAGACAGAGCTACGATGCTCAGTGCGTTCTACGTTGTATTTCAATATATGTAGAAGAATGAGAGAAATTTACCTCAATATGATATGTAGAACACTTTCTAATGACACACTCCAGCAAATAAACGAAAATAAATTAATGCAAATTAATTTCAGTAATAAATTTGTTGGCGAGTGTCATTAGGAAGTTTTCTACGTATCATATTGAGGTAAACTTCTCTTATTCTTCTACATATACAATATTCCATATACACACTTGAACATATTGAGTAAAATCGTCATAACTTTTCGGTGCATTTCTTCATTTATCTCAACAGTTTTGTTACGACTCCTGTTGAGCTACTTCGTAATTCTTCGCATAATTGTATACATAAGGCTCTTTAGATATCCCCATAGGCAGCAATAGTCAGGTGCTGTAAGACCAGGAAAACGAGGCCACCATGGCACATCTCCAAAGCGAGAAAGAGATTTCGTGTAAAAAAAATAAAATAAAATTTATATTCGCTCTTGCCGTATGAGATGTTACTCCATCATGCTAATACCACATCTTGTTTGTATTGTTAATTTAATCAAATTGTGGTCAAACTACTGATTCATACCACGATAGTTTTCTGCTTTGACGGAAACATGAAGAAAGTGAAGAAAGCTTAGCTTTCTTCATTTTCGAAAAAGAAAGGACTAATAACCTTAAACGCCGATATAGTGAACCACCCAAGTCACTTTCGGTGAATGAAATGGCAATTAATGAACTTGACGAGGATAACTGTTAACCCAACAGTGATAATTTTGTGTTGATGTCACCATTCAAATAAAAATGTGTTTTTATGCATTACTCATATTCAGGCATTACTCAAGCTCTTTATTTTTAAGTTTAGGTATTTTGTCAGTTCATTTTGTAATTTGTACTGTTCTTAAGCAACGGCCGCATTGTATAGAGAATATACTTCATTATAGCCTCTGCCAATAAAGTACAGGCGTGAGACTAAATTTTTGGCCACTCATGATTTGATTGTGTTGGAGGGCGTGTTAGGAACACGAAAATTATGTTGCGTTGTAACGATAGATTTACTTTTTAAAAACCACTATACGCATAAAACGCACTGTTGAATGCTCCACTGCTCCATAATGAACTGACTTCCCTAGGTTAGGTGATCAGATTTTAAAAAATAGGGGATACAACTGCAAAGCCTGCAGCGGCGACACCCGAGACAGTATAGTGCGCACTGCTGATGTACAATATGTATCACATATGATTCTATCCTTTGATTTGCGTTGCTGTTGTGCGTTGTTCTCAGTAGTCACAAAATTTGGGAACAGAGACCGCAAAATATGTAATAATAGATTTTTATTAATAAAAGTCTTCTCAGACAGCGAAGCCCGAAGCCATGACTGTGCCGAAATTCGGCACTGAGAGCAGATGGCGAATCATTAAACGTTATTTTATTATGTTTATTTTTTTTAACTATTTTAATAAGGTAGGTGGTAGATGACTCTCAAAACCGGTGACCACCACTTTGCTTAACGATACATGACACTGTATCGGCCTTTACAGCGTACTGTAATCTCTGGCCTTTACAGCGTACAGTACTGTAACACATGACAATGTAGACTACGCGGAGATGGGGAAAACCCCTGGTGCTGTTAGGCTCTAAACACACTATATACTATACACCACTTTGCTTATTAGAGGCTTGAAGTGGTGAAACTAATTTTTAGTCTCCAGATCAAAGTTTTTGGTTGTTGTTTGTTTGTTATTTGGTTTTTAGGAGCATTAGCAACTAAGGCCATATTGCTCCGGGGATATGCGGTGGTCATTCCCTGACCTTTCTGCATCCTCCGTATTTGGTGGTCACGGGCTCGAACACCAGTCTAATCAAGAAGCGTGTGCTACGCACTGCTGCTCTTGCCCACCTGGCTACGGAGACGCCGCAAAGTTTTTGGTATTTCCCCCATATTCTTAAACCCATGCACGGTGCTAAGTATTATAGGTTTTGATACCGTTCGTGTTTGGAGTGTTCATAAAAAAAAAAAAAAATCTTGAAATATGTCTAATGAAACAAAAGGAAAGAAAAAAGCACTCTTATGAAATGCACTTATATCAAAATCTATATGCAATCTATATGCAATCTCTAAATAAAATGGCACTTTTGAGAAAAAAAAAAACGGGCTATTTGTCGGGACAATGAGACACCTCACTCAAAAATGGGACGATCCCATTAAAAACAGGACGTCTGGTCACCCAACCCTGTTGCACACTCTCATTAAAAACAAATACTCCTACTGCACATGTTCAGGAGTAAAAATTAGCGAAATGTGTCAGGTATTCCTGATGGGCCCTGTATACAACAGAAGCTTGGCGTGAAATATGTGTAATCGCAGTGAATTAATCAAAGTATAGTACCTTGATTTTTTATCAAACCTTTCTCATAGTTCTCTTAGATTAATAGGCCACTGAAGTCATCACTAGGTACCCCTATGTGTCTCAACCTTGGATATCATGGATACATTAAAATTAATTTTGTTGGAATTTTTCCCAATAGTGTACAAATTTTTGTTTACATGTTTGATCATCCTTCTTAGCCAGTGGATGACCTGATATCTTAATGTGAAGTTTTAGCAATCGCAGTTCTGTTGTTAGATCGCTCCCCTGGTATTAACAAAGGAAAAATGCTGTTTGATAAATGCGAATAACTGGTAAGAGTGATTTTTCATTAAACGTTACCAAATTCTTGTTTTCTTAGATTAACACCAAAATAAAAAAAGACACACACACATACACGCGCACACACAAAAGCCACTAACCTGTAACACCCGTTTCGAAAGTCCCGTCTTTTGCGCGAGCTGTTTTAAATCTTTGGCATCCGGATTTTGGTTGATAGCAAAGTACGACTTCATTGTACGAAGCTGATGATGTTTGAAGGATGTGCGCATGCGTTTTGTACGTTGTGATTGCCCATTGGACAGTGATGTTTGTGATGTAGGAGTCGTGGTACCACCATCGATTTGCGGAAGATGAAGGTTGCAGTTGGTGTCAATACCAGCGAGACCTAAGGAATGAAAACGAAAAAAAAAAAAAAAAATAAGAGACATGCGCGTAGGATTCGTTATCATCTTGGAATCAGTTAAATAGTACTGAAAAACAATGAAATAAATTGGCTAAATTTAAACAACACAGTATTTGGACTAAATTGGACTAAAAGCATTTCCTTTGTTTTCGGTGAATTGTTTATCTTTTGTGACACATGAAAAGTTCAGTTATTCTTGAAAGATCTCTAATATATTGTCAATGACCAATGATATTAGCATTAGCATTAATAGAGGTATATGATGCAAGAAAGCAAGCTTACAGCATCAGGCAAAAAAAAAAAAAAAAAAAATTCGCATTTCACACAACCATTCGCTCTAAAAGATTGTCCAGTTCTTCCATGAATTTATTTAAGCTATCAACTTGCAAGACGACAGATAGAAGTTTTTTCCATAACTTAAATGGCTAGTGTCCCTACTGATGATTGATACTGATGTCTCTACTGATGACGATACAGGAATGCTATTTTCAAAACTGATATAGCCCTTATATGAAGCAGACTGTTCATCTGCATTATTATGGGAACTGTGCGAACGTTAAAATAAAATAATATTTTAAATAAAGATACAAATTAAACGTGGTGTGATCAGTTGATGATGTTTCAAATTAAACGCTTGTGTGCTACGTATGAATATTGCTGACAAATGCAACAAGAAAAATTTCACAAGTGCTAACTGCGACCAAGAAATTAAAATAAACAAATTTAAAAATAAATGAAAAAACAAGTGTTGAGTTGATTTTCTAACATGTTGAGTGAAAGACATGCCGTGAGAATTAAGGAATAAAATTAAAAATTTTAATTAAGATTTTAATTGAAATTAATTAAAACACTAACTCCACATTTTAAAAGAAGCAATTCGTTTATTGACTCTGTATTGTTCAGAATCCTTTGAAAACCCCTTTAAAGCTGCTGTGTTTTCTTTTCGCTTATGATTTATCTTATGTACATTTTTCGTTATGTACTAATTGAATAAATCTTAAATTTATCTCAAAATATTTTCACTGTTTTAGTCAGCTGTGTCAAGAAATTGCCAAGTGGTATGATTCCAGACGCTCCAGGTTTTGTTTTCTGTTATCATGGAAAGTAAAATAATTACAAGCTATATTATTAATAATTGTCAAAGTGACAATAACATATTGACAATAATTGTTTTAAATTTTAATGCCTATTCAGAGACTGCTTTCGAAGAAAAGTAGAAATTTCACAGGAACAGGAGCAGCAGGCCTGTTGGCAGATAGCAGTCGCATAAAACAGCTTTGCTGAAGCAAAATTCAGGATTAACTACGCCATTCATTAACAATCTCTCCCTTTTATATGCCCTTAGCTTTCTTATCATAAAACAACGTGTTTATACATATTTTATACTTTCCTTTTTATTCCCTGCAGTTTATTTTCCATTTTTTATTTTTTCCTCAATCGTAAATGAAACCTTTTAAACACAATCCAAAGTATCTAATGTTAATATTTCAAGTTACCAATTGGAAATGACTGGTTGCTGACAGGAATCATATAACATTTTCTCAACATGGGATACGTGAAATTGACATCCGTAATTCTACAGTTCCTGGCAAACTCTCAAGAAAAAGAAAATAGAAGCGCTGTACATGGCATTAGTAGAGGCATACAATGCAAGAAAGCAAGCTTATGCACCATCAGCCACAAAAAAAACCCCTCCCATTTCATCCCTCCATTCGTTCCAAATGCCTGTCCAACTCAGCCTTTAAATTTATTTAGGCTATATAGCTTCCACAACAAAAGATGGAAGCCTGTTCCACTAATCAACTACCCGCTGGCTAAAGGCTAATTTCTGCACATCTATTCTACAATTATCTTTCCTCAATTTGAAACTGTGCCCCCTCAGGTTCTTAGTCTGAGCAAGACGAAGAATCCCATCAGCATTCAGCTTGCTCAACCCATTCAAGGCATTGTACACCTGAATCAGATCACCTCGCAGGTGCCTACTCTCCAGGAGCTGCATTTTGCAGAACTTAAGCCTTTCTTGGTAAAAGCACCCCTTTGTTCCCCTCACCAATCTTGTTGCCCTTCTTTGTACTCGTTCTAGCAACTCTACATCCTTCCTAAAATGAGGCCTCCAGACCAGGCCACACTTAAGAGTACACAGTACTCTTAAGTGTGGCCTGACCATTGCCTTGTATAACTGGATTATCACCTCCCTGCCCCTGCTAGCAAAATTCATATATATCATTGACAAGACTCCATGACCTGCCCTGGCAGCCCGTCTGCACTGTTCAGCGAACTTCACATTTGGCTGCACAATTACCCCCAGGTCTTTTCACTTTCCACTTCCCTGAGTGTAGTACCACCCAGTTGGTACGTTTCTCTTCGGTTATTGCTACCCATGTGCACTATTTTGCATTTGTCAATGTTAAATTCCAGTTGCCACTTCTCAGCCCATTATCCCAACTTATCTAGATCCAGCTGGAGTAGCATACTGTCATTACTGTCGTTAACAGCTCTGCAACCTTTGTATCATCTACAAACTCGGACATTAAATCTGATATACCTTCATCAATATCATTGATAAATATGCAAAACAACAATGGGTCCAACACCGAACCTTGGGGAAATCCACTAATAACATTTGTCCACGAGGAGCAGTGTCCATTGATTACCACTCTCTGTTGTCTCCCACTCAACCGTCCCTTTATCCATTGTAGCAGCTTACCCTTGATGCCATACCTGTCCAATTTGTACAGCAGCCTTCCATGTGCAACAGTATCAAAAGCTTTCCTGAAATCCAAGTATATGATATCAAAATTATTTTTGGCATTCAGTTCCTTTGTGACCACATCATAGTAACCAATCAAATTGGTCAGACAAGACCTCCCTTTGACAAACCCATGCTGTGCCTTAACTATTACTGCACTCTTGTCTAGATGATCCTGCAATGCTTCTTTAACCAGTGATTCCATTATTTTCCCCGGAACACAAGTTAAACTAACAAGTCTCTAGTTACTTGTGTCACCTTTTGAGCCTCCTTTGTGAATTGGTGATACATTTGCACACCTCCAGTCCATGAGAACCTCCCCTGAGTCCAAGGAAGCTCTCATAATTATGGCCAAGGGCTTGCTTACTTCCTTTGTTGCCTCCTTTAATATAATTGGATAGATCCCGTCCACCCCAGGTGCCTTCCTTATGTTTATCTTCAACAATTTCTCCTCCACTTTGCTCTCAGTTATTACAAAATCACTTAGCTCCATGTTAGCGTTTGATAAACTTCTGGCACTCCTCTCATTGAATAACTCCTCATGTGTGAATGCAGATGCAAAATACTCATTCACTTTATCATCTACCTCAGCATGGTCATCAATAGTCAACCCATCTATGTTAAGTGGTATAATCTGATTCATCCCTTTCCTTCTAGAGTTTATATAAGTAAAGAACTCCTTGCTGTTTTTTTTTTTTTTTTGCATCCTTTGCCAAAGATTTCTCATAATCTGCCTTCGCCTGCCTAACCTCCTTTGTGACTTCATTACAGACTAGTTTATACCTGCTATAGACTTCTCTGTGACCTGATACTTTTTGTGCATCCCATACATTCTTTTTCACTAGCCTCATTAATTCATCTGACATCCATTTCGACTTAAACCTTGAGCAGTATTTCTTAGTTGGAATGAAAAACCTAGTAACCTCCAAAATTAAGTCCCTGAAGGCTTCCCATTTAGAATTCACTGTTGGTTACATCATCAGTTGATCCCACTGTACAGAATTTATAATCTGTCTGAGACCTCTGTAGGCACCTTTACGAAAGCAAAAGCCGTTCCCTTTAGCCTTAATGGTAGTTACATCTTTAAATAATTCCCACATCAATACATTGTGATTACTGTCGCCCAGTGGTTCCTTTATCTGCAGATTCTTAATGCATAAAGAATCACTACTGATAATCAGATCAAGAGTATTACTCCCTCTGGTCTCCGTAGCCGAGTGGGCAGGAGCGGGAGTGCAGTAGCACACGCTCTTTGAGTAGACCAGGGTTCAAGCCCCTGCCTGCTGAATACGGTCGATCTGCCAACCCGCACTGGACCAGCGTGGCAGATTATGGTCCATTTCCCTCAGCATGAATTGTTGAGGAGGCTTCCATCCTGCAGTGGGTTGATGGCTGCACTTTACTTTACTTTTTTTTACTCCCTCTGGTTGCCTCTTGAACATGCTGCTGTAGAAAACAGTCATCCAATAAATCCACAAAAGTCTTGCTACTGTGCGAGTGACCAACCCACGAGTTCCAGTCAATATCTTGAAAGTTAAAATCCCCCATTATAAGACATTCTGATTTACTGCCCCACTCTATTTCTCTGCACAATTGTTCATTATACTCATCAGATTCATTAGGCCTATAACACACACACCTACTCTCATTTTTCCATTCCCAGCGCTTATTTCACACCAAACAGATTCAACACTGCATTGTCCACCAGCATCAATTGGATGCACTTCCTTAGATTTTATCGGTTTATTAACTAACAGCATAACCCCTCCTCCCTTCCTATCCTGTCTGTCCTTTCTATAAACATTGTACTCCCCAAATTCCAACTCTGCACTGCCTATATCTGTGTGACACCCTGTGTGATACTTTCAAAATAATGGCCTTGTAAACTTGACAACCTTGCAGAACTCTGCCTTAAACACTTTTTCTACCGAACATCCCCCGTGTAAAATGTTCCTCCTTAAAGTTGACGCACTGTGCAAGAATAAGTCATAAGTAACCCACATTTGTCGCGTATTATATTGTTTTGATCATTCCGTATTGTGAAAAATAAGATAAAAATCTTGTTGGCCGTATTAAACCGTATTGCGTCGTATACTGTATAATATATCTGTTAATTGCTGTGTTCTGTGTGTCGATTTTCTGTTTGCTGGATGAAAAACCAGAGTTGCGGGGAGAAAAAACCATGCTACCCTCGCATGGGACCGACTAACTCAGCCACGTTGTGAAGAAGACCCGCCCATAAAATTTATAGTAATTGACGGGATTCGAACTTAAGTCTTTTCCATCCGGTCTGGGGAGGACGCTGATTATACCACTGTGCTATTCACGAGGCCGCGAGGGCGTGACAAAAATGCTACATTTGCTTCAGCGGGAGGTTTCAGAGGTGAGTTCTCACTCTGTTAACCTCCTGTGTCATTATTGTTAGTTATTATTGTCCCCGCGGGGTAGCCAAGTGGTTGAAATCACCGCGCTCCCACAACAGATAGAAAAATGCCAAAGTTCGAATCCCGTCAATAATTTTAATGGGGGCTCTGTTCACAACGTGGCTGAGATAGTCGAGCAGCAAACCGACAAAGAACACACAGAATTACAGACAGAATATACAGACGTTTCATAGGGTTAGTTGGTTTGGTGCTTAACACATTTAACCCAGCTGTTATATTTGTTATTTTATCTAAATAAAACGCATGAGTTTCAATCAAGGAACTCGCCATTGTTCACTGATGTTCTGGACGTCGAAGACAGGCCCATGGCCCGTCCACTCTTAAATACATAGTTAACTAGTTCCCCCCCCCCCCTCTCCTTTCGACATTTAAGAGTTTCAGGTTGAGGTCGATTTTAATTTTTTTTATTTGTACTGAAGCGAACATATTTTACATTCTCCCGGAAACTTGGTTTTCATCGATCAGAAACAGACAAACAGTATACCGGGGCCTCATAACCTTAGTTGCCTTGGCGCTTAATATAAAACAATAGCTTCCCACAACATTAATTGTATCTTCTGGGTGTGATTCCGATACGGAATCATAAGGATTTGGGTTTAGAGGTTGTTCTTTAAAAAACAACAGCCTAGAGCCCAAATGTTACAATGTCAGTTATCGTAGCAGAGTATGTGAAAGTGTTATCTCAGACGTGTTTGTTTCACATCGAGCGACTAAGTTGGCCAGCCGCGATGCCAAATGGCATTATAACTTGGTGTGTCAAAACGTGTCATGAGCAGGTTGTGGAATTAGTTCTAAGAAATTTCAACCGTTCGTAGACGTCCAGATCAGTGTGAGCAGAGGAGATAAAATCTCTCTCTCTCAATGCCCGTTTCAATCGAAGCTCAGATACTGTGCAGCAACGATAGGGACACGGTTGTCAATGCAAACCCATCCGAAATCGTCTGTACAGATATGGACTTTATGTGAGATCTATAGTATGTGTTCCATTAAGTGCCCGACATCGTAGGGCCAGAAGAATGTGGGCACTCGAACATCGTAATTGGAATGACGAGGAATGGTGCAGTGTCTCTCTGTAAATGAGTCCAGGGAAAGAGGAACCGAATCAGCAGTCCAACTCCATTCTTTAGGGTTGTATTACTGGTATGAGGTGGCATTAGTCCCTGTGGCTGTACAGATCTCCATATTTATCAGGAGCGGGACTCTGACTTCACGCAGTATAGAAATGGAATCCTGCGACTCATGGTCCTTCCGTAAGTTAGTGCTGTAGGCGGAATTCGTTCTGATGGACAAGGACGGGCACAGATTTGTTGGAAGTTGAGGCCATCATCCATATGGATTGGCCTGCTTGTTTCCGCTACTTGAATTCCACCGAGCCGTTTGGAATGCTTTAGGAAGTTGTATTGCAGCTCGTCCCGACTGTTCAGTGGTATCTACTGCTTCAGCTACGTTATGAAATACGTACGAGTTTTGAGTAGAAAGTTCCAAGGAATTAATACTGTATTTGTGAAACGAAGCTTACGGAATAGTAGTTTCCTTGACACTTTGCATAACGATTCCAACTCTTTTTAAACTTCTGGAAGCGTTCCTGATAGGCTTCTTTTGGAATTAATAATAGTCACAGTGTCATGTTTTGAATAAATTCCTCAGTCGTTGCTAATGTGCGACCCATCAAGGGGGTTTTAGACTTCGGAAACAAAAAAAAAAAAAAATCACAGGGAGGTAAAGCTGGTAAGTATGGCAGATAGAAGACCACAGCGACGGAGTGCTTCGCAAGAAATTCTTGGATGGAAAGTGCCGAGTGTGCGGGAGTGTTGTCATGATGCAAGTATAAATTTACGAAGCCCATTTTCCCGGCCTTTTTCTCCAAAGAGCATCATACACTTGTTTTAGAACTGTTTTGTAGTAGTTCTGATATTCTGTTTGGCCATACGAGAGAAATTCTTAATGAATAATGCTCTGTGATTCAAAAAATACGGTAAGCATGATCTTCGCATTTGATCTAGATTATCTTGCTTTTTTGGGCCTTGGAGAAGAAGGAGTCCTCTCATCGAGAGGACTGGGCCTTTTTATCCGGATCACAGGCATACATCTACGTTTCGCTACAAATAATAATGGAAGCAACAAAGTGTGGCTCAAAATACCCAGTTGATAAAGATTGTGACATGCGAGAACTCTCCGCTTTCTGTGATCATTAGTGGGGACGCGAGGCACAAACTTGACTGAAACCCATCCCGTTCCCAAATCTTGTGTTAAAATTCCATAAGAAATACCAATTTCACTGGCAACTTTGCCGTAGCCGAGTGATCATCCGCGCGGGTGCATAAGTATACGTGCCTTGAGTGACCGGAGTTCAAGCTCGTGACTGCTAAATACAGTGCTATTTCTTATATTCTGTCTATCTTGTGAACTTCTCTGACCGTTTGGTCGTCCCGGAGTATGAACAGAAATTTAATTTAACTTCACTGGAGTTGAACATCGATTACTGTTGGTCGCATCACGAACTTCAGCAACTGAATAATTGGTTTTTGAAGGGTGCCACAGTGAGGATGATTTCCGGCATTCAAGCGAACCCTCTTTAAACTTTGCGAACCACTGAAAAATATTCGAAAGACATAGAGCATCGTCTCCGAGAGCCGTTTTGACATTTATGTTTTTGTGTTGCATTTTTCCGAAGTCGAAATAAAATTTTCTGCCCAGTAAAATCACTTATTTTAAAATGTGACGAAACACAAAAAACACGTACCTTCTATTGAACACGTGCTATTTCAGACTGACTGATTCATCTGTTACCATCTAGTTGAGTAATCGAATATATTTCCACATTTACAACTCGCTATGACTTCCCAATACAAGACAGAAAACCAGTACCGAACTTTTTGATCACACGTCGTATCTCATCATATTTAGACATGCTTTATTCCCTTAATTGTAATATCTGCATAATATCCGTGTAATATCTTTCTAGTGTAATATCTGTGTAAAATCTTTCTAGTGTAATATCTGTGCAGTTTAATATCTATGATATGTGTGTAGTTTAATATCTGTGATATGTGTGTAGTTTAATATCTGTGATATGTGTGTGTAGTTTAATATCTTTCTTGTGTAATATCTGACCAGTGTAATATCAGTATTTTTACTCGCTACATACAGGGTGATTCAGGAGGAATAGTAAATATTTTGGGAGGTTATAGTATCGATTATTCTGAGTAAAAAAGTTCATATAAGCATGTGTCCAATTCTCAATGGATACGGAGATACAGCTGTTTGAAACTGGCGCGCACAACTCCCCGAATCAGATGTGACCAAGAAGCAGTTATAACCTGACGCTATTTAGTGTTAGAAATGTTGTTAAGAATGCCGCACACCTTCACACGTGCTGAATATGCCGATATAGTATTTGTCTACGATTTTTGTGGTTGAAGTGCTACTGCTGCTTGTAGAGAATACCGTCAACGGTTTCCTGACCGCAAAATACCGGATTTAAGAGCGTTTACACCAAACTGCGTGAGACTCGTACAGTTCCCAGCGCTCGTATTTCTTCTGAACGTATAAATGAACAAAATGTGGATGAAATAGAACACATTCTTCAGTCGGTAGAACGTAGCCCTACTATTAGCACACGAAGAATTTCTACGTGTATCGGTGTTCCACATACAAGAGCATGGCGAACGTTACGTGAGCACTGCTTGTATCCATTTCACATACAGCGGGCGGAACACTTTCAACCAGGAGACGACGCCCAGCGATTGGAATTTTTGTCGGTGGGTAAATGCTAATCGCCGTTAATACTGTTCAGCAATGAAGCTATTTTCAACCGTGACGGTATGAACAACACCCGTTACTCTAATAGGTGGTCAGACGAAAATCCACATGCCACTGTAGAAACGAATTTTCAACATCGCTTCTCTGTAAGCGTGTGGAGCGGTATAATCGACAATCAGTTGATTGGGACTGTTGTGTTACAAAAGCGCCTTACAGGGTCCATTTACCTACAATTTCTGCCAAACGAGCTTCCACTACTATTGGAGGATGTTTCCTTGGCTACAAGGATTGGTATGTACTTTCAGCATGACGGACCTCCTGCACATTATACCCGTCTGGTGATACAATATCTAAATCGAACTTTTCCTGAACCGCGATCGGCCGCTGTGGTCCTGTTCATTGGCCACCTAAGTCTTCAGACCTCCGTTAGATTTTTGTTTGTGGGGTGGATGAAAAGCGCAGTAGACAAAGAAAAGGTGAATACAAGAGGCGAATTGCTCGCTCGCATTTTGGATACTGCTGCCCTCATAAGGGAACGCCAAAACGACCTCAGAAAAACAACACGTCATATCACCACAAGAGTTGAAAAGTGCATTGAGGTTGGCGGCGGAATTTTCCAACATTTATTGTGAACTGTAAAACATTTATCAATTATTTGTGTTTTGTATCATTCAAAAAATCGATAAATACAAACAATAAGTCATTTATCATTCTTTACAGAAACCATTACAAAAGTCATAATGGCTTTGTGTGCGCCATTTTCAAATAGCTGTATCTCCGTATCCATTGAGAATTGGACACATGTTTATATGAACTTTTTTAATTAGAATAATCGATACTATAATCTCCCAAAATATTTACTATTCCTTCTGAATCACCATGTATAATCTTTAACCATTTTTTGAAACGCATTTTAACGTTACAGTAAGCGGGAAGGGCGTTGTTAAGGTCAAAAAAAAAAAAAAAAAAAAAAAAAAACAATAATTAAGCAGGAGACTGATCTTAACATTTATTTTTCAACATAATTAGCAAAAACATTTATACACTTGTTTTATGGCTCTGTCAAATTCTGGAATCTGGGGGATGGGTGTTATTAAGTCAAAATAGCAAGAAAAAAGAAAAAGAATTAAACAGGAAACTGACTTAAAACAAAAAGTAAAAAGTTCTTGTTTATACTCCGGCACGACCACCAGGTTAGTGAAGTGTACAATAAATCAATCAATACAAATGTTAATCGTATTTAGCAGTCACGAGCTTGAACCCCCGATGCACTCAAAGAGCGTGTGCTACTGCACTCGGCTACGTCGACCAAACAAATGGAAATCGCTAGGGGAAAGGTAACTGCGCTAAGGAGGACGATCAAGTTCTCACTCCAAATCATTAATAGTTTTTGGGTTGTACGGCTTAGTTTTTCATACAACCAGTGGCGCTCCATGTGCAATGCGTTGCAGCATTCATGGTATCTCCAAGATATGAAAAATTGACGAAAAGAACTTCGTGGTTGATCCAGAAACCATTATAAAAGTCACTATTACCTTCTCTGCTGACAGCAGACTCTTAAACTTCTTTGTTGGGACGAACCAGTATGCTTCCATGTCGTAAAAAGCAGTGCTGTATATCACATGAAATGCTCTGCCCCATAGGGGCGGATTGGATCACCGGGACACCGAGAAATTTCTCATTGAGCCTTAAGCAACAAGATTTATTACACAGTACTGTATATTGTAGGCCTCTGTTCAAGCGCTAGGGTCCAAAAGTACACGCGTTTTCAATGATCTTGTTCTAGCCCGCGTGATTATTAAATACGGAAATATTCTTGTATCTCTCTCTCTGTCTTGTGAACTCTTCTGACTTTGTGTGTGGTCGTCTGGACCGAGTATAGTAAATAAACAGAAAACTTATTTATTTATATAATCGTACAAATTTAAAATTTTGTGTCGTAATCTTTCATAAATTTATGAAAAAAATTCTGGTAAAAAGATATAAATATATTGGTTGTTCTTGTTCTTGGCGCATCAACTGTTTTTATATTTCAGTATTTTCCTCTACACTCATCTCGTCCATTAACAAATCACTTTTATCACAGCGCACTTGTTCACATAGTTTACCGTGAATTCCGTCTGTACAAGTGTGTGCTCGCAGTCCGATTTTCATTTTGTGGAAACTGAAAAATCCAAAGCTGCTGTTTTACCTTATTTCTACTTTCATTTCATCAAGTTTCGTTGTGTGTACTTCTTCTGCATCCAGCTTTTTCATCAACAAATGCAGTACATATCAGGGGATATAAAAAAAAAAAAAGAAGTTTTTCCCATGACCATGTTCTACGTGTCCCAGGAGGTTGTTTTGGAACACATGTTATTCCTTCTCTATGTAGTCACCGCCCAAAGCGACATATTTCTCCCATTTCCTTATGCCATTTTTTGTAGATGGTCTCACTTTGCTCTTGAAACCATGTTCAGAAAATTACACTGTATTGCCAAAAAAAAAAAAAAAAGCTTTCCACGTAAAAATGATTTAAGCTGCGTGGAAAGCTGATGGTAGAAGAAATTGGATGGTGCCAACTCAAGGGGAATATTTATACTGGTCACACTCAGTGTATATTCTCCGTGAAGCAACACAGCTTTCAAACTTTTACTTGAACTATATATGTAAGGACAGTTCAAATTAAAGGTTTGAAAACTTGTAAAAATTGCGAATAATGCTAATTTCTTCATAAAATCAATCAAATCAAAATAGTAACAAGGGATTCTGAAACAGTCTAAAATGCGCATATGTGGCATATGGTATTTTGTAAGTGTAAGCCTTGCAGCTAGGATCCAGTAGGTTCCAGTGTTTTAAACGAGATGTCAGAAGGAGAGCATTAAATTTGGTTATACCCCAGTTCCTCACTAAGTCATTCATTTCTTGCTGAATTGGAAAATTGTGCACTTTTCTTGAACAGGCTTGTGAGGATTAGCAGATTTTATTCTGTCTTTAGAGCAATGGAGAGTGGTATGTTGGAATACACTACAGCTTTCCGATCCATAACTTTTTTTAAACTGTGATTCATCCACCATGCAAAAGTAGTGGTTGCCATGAAAATTTGTGGGCTCTCTATATTCGAGGTATATCAAGAGGCATACACGTGCGTCTACAACGAAACCAACCTTCCGATGTTGACTTGTATCTACCACAGCAGAAATAAGGTGCCACAATTTATCTTTATCACCCATAGACATTCCAAAATCGGCTTCATATGCTGTTCAAAATTTGGTGCCATCAACAACGTTATGCTTCACCTGCTTCGGACCTATAGAATATTCATAAACACAGCAGAACAAATCTGGAGATAACTTTCGTTTCATGACCATAACAAAGTGCAAAAAAAAAAAAAAAAAAGTGCGAATACTGCAGGCTTTTATCACAGTATTGGTACGCACTTATGTAATACATTTAATATCGAAAAAATATCAAACCTAAAAAATCAATCCTCAGTTTCCAAAAAAAAAAACCCGGTATAAATGGTCTCCCTAGTCCTGATCTTGACACATTTTTTAACTTTGAAACAACTCATGCTTATTTGCCAATTCCATTATGAAACCATTATGCTATCATTGCATATCATTATGCAATGATAGCAATCGGTAATGTAATAGTGTCTTTTAGGAAACGACTTTTTTTTTCTTTTTTTTTTTTAAACAAATGTTCGTGCTGGTGATGGCGATTGACTGAACGTGAGCATGCTGTCAGTTGATGAGTGTATTGTCACTGAAAACTTCGATACATTAGTCATACACAGTCGTCCATGATAGAACCACTTCCTCATATGGTACAATAGATACACATGATATAATAGAATTTCAGCGGGTTTTGCGTTCTCTTTTATTTGAAATTTAAATAAAACCCTGTTCTGCAACCAACCAGGTTCCGATGTCAGGGCAAAATGTGTGAGCAATGTTGCAGCAGCCCACCATGAAAATGATTTCATAATGCTAATTGTTTCTTAAATATTAGTCGGTATCCATATTGAACCAGCTTTCTAATTAGAATATGAACAAAACAAAAGTATAACAACGTTTAGTGTGATTAGTGATTTCATCGTACATGGAATGACTTCGTATAGATTAGTGCAAAAGCACATCAAATTTGTACATAGCCATATGAAAGCATAGTTTGCACGAACCTGCATCATTATAACAACATTCCAAGGAATAACTACTGTACTCGACAAAATTAGCAGAACGCGTAGAAAACGTGGCGTAACCCGCAGCTTGCAATGAAGGGGAACAAAATTTGGTATGTTGGTTTACCATAGAAGAACAATAAAATGAGAAGACAACAAGAAACTTTGGGCAGGTATAAGAGACATTTATAGGGATTGTATAAGAATTTCCAAAAAGGCCACATTACAGGAGTTGACATAAGAAACTCGAAAATATGGTCACATGACCTCAGTACAGCGTATGATTCTTTCCAACGGCTAAACAGGCCTGACATTGGTGAACCACGCTCGATATAAGGGTGTCTATAAAATTCTGTGGCAATAAAAGTCATTCTTCCACCAGCGCAGACCCCAGCTGGCCAAGTGACCCAGGAGTTGACTGTCGTCTTTTTTTTTTTTTTTTGACATGAATGTTCGCAGGATACCGGTAGCGATTTTCGGAACAAACAGAAAAACGGGCATTTTTTGTTTTTGTGTGGGGGGAATTATGGCACAAACGATCGAGTACGAGATTTTGTCAGTCTTCATTACTACGTGAAATACCACCACTTTGCTTATTGGAGGCTTGAAGTGGTGAAACCCATGTTTAGTCTCTAGAGCAAAGTTTCCGGCATCCCCCTCCTCCCTTACTTCTCCTTCAACCCATGCACGGTACTAAGTACTATAGGTTTTGATACCTTTCGTGTTTGGGGTTTTTCATAAAAAAAAAAAAAAAAACTACGTTTCTGTCCAAGCTCTGCATCCAATTATGGAATATCTCGCAGTCATTTTTCGTTTGCAGTTAATTGAACGGCAAATATGAGCTATATTTCAGTGCACTTTAGTTTGACGGACTTTAGCTTCATCCCTCACACTTGTTTCTTCCGCTTTATTTTTCTTTACTGTGGATGATTAGAGAGCGTTAGTTGTATCAAGCGGATAAGGATGCAAGTCCAGTAATTGGTAGTCCGTTTCCTTGTTTGCGGGATAAATTATCAGTTTCAGAAATAATAATAAGAAAAAACATATCACCCTCGCTCTAGACTGTGGGAAGCGTTTCTTCCACATTAAAACTGACATGTTTTGGCTTCATAAACCTGCATATGAAACATCACATCCAAGTTTATACTTTCCGCATCGCTTTACACATTTAGTTTTAAAATTTCAATGCCGTGATTTACTTCATCTCTTTATTGGCATTTACCTGTTACTAGTAATTCTCAGAGTGTTGAGAAGAGTGGCAAATTCTTAGGAGGATTAGCTGCCTTTGGGAGCAGCGCTTTTTATTTGAAGTGCAAAGTGCGAAACCGTGACAATTCTGTAACTTCTTCATTATGAGAGTAATTCATTTTTCTTCGTACAAATTGGAACTTTTCCCATCTCAGGTACAATTATGACACCACTATCAGGTCGAGATTATGTTTATTTAAAGTAGATTTATTTAAAGAAACAACTACTGTTAAGTGGAAGCTATGCCTATTGTTTTTACGCTATATAAACAAGTTATAAGATGCTAGTGTTGGTTTGTGTGTGTAATTTTGCGTGTATTCTGTTGTCGCTTACTTTTTTTCTGGATGAAAAATCAGATTTTCTGCTGCATAAGGGAGACCGTGCAATCTATGCTTGAGACCGACTAAGGTGAAGGGAAAGGAATTTTGTTTCCACAAAGTGTTGGGGAGGGGGGGTTATAGTGGTCTTAAACAGATTTTGAATTCTTTTTACTGGGACCAACTGGTCTTATTAAAAAGTTTAACAAATACAATTGCTAAAAATGGGAATGTTCAAGGAAATCACTTTAAAAGCTGCTAATCTTTTTTCACCAATAAAGAGGTGTATCAATGTGTGTCGGAAGAACTGATGACTTGAACCATGAAACGATCAGAGATCCATAGATTCTACAGTATATATAAATTACTTTGTAAGAAAGTTATTGAGGGAGTTAGGCATGCTAAGGAAAATTAGGAGACGTATAGATTATGAGCGCTGGCAACAGAGATTCATGGGGCCTGGAGGTTTCTACCAACATGAGTAAATATTTTATAACTGCATTCACTTGTGAAGATGTTTTTAGACGTCTATATGTTTTGACACTAGTAGCTTAGTTCGGAGTTCTCAAACTTGTGGGTTGCGACCCATTGGTGGGCCTCAGAAAAATCTAGGTGGGTCGCAAAATTTTTGATAAATGTTACTGTGGATACGTAAGTACTTTTGTAAATTATATTTATGTTTTGAATATGGAAAATGTAATATAATAACGGATAAGTATTTTTCTGCTAATTATATTTGTGCTGTGGATATGAAAAATTAGAGAAACCAAAACGATGTATTCTTTATAATTTTTCTGCAAATAGATCTTCTAAAATAGTGGATCGCCTAGTTTATTATTTTTTTTAAGTTTAGGTGGGTCGTGTTATAAAAAGAGTTGGGAAAATCTGGTATATCTAATAATAATCATGTGAGCGAATAATGATAATAAATAATAAAGCTCTCCACTAATAATAATGAGAGTATCCTTGAATAAAACTATGTTATACTTCCAAGCGATTGACCGCTTCATATGTTCCAGTTTACGTCTAGAAAATTAAAATTCTCCATATAAGACATTCTGATCTGCTATTCTGCTCTCTTTATCTGTATATATATATTAATTATATTCATCACATTGATTTTGTCTGTATTAGTTTGCAGATCTGCTGTTTAAATTTCACCCTTAGAACTATCTTTGAACTATCTTCGTGAATAGGAGAGACTTGCATAGTTCCCCACAGATTGGATTCGTGCACACGTCTCTCCAATTCAAAAAGGTGGTTCGAAGGCTGAAGGAGTAAATAATAGATCTGTAAAATTGACTTCTATGTCAGGAAAAATGGAATTCATAGTTAAGAATATAATACAGCACCCTATGCAGTAATCATTCCCATATGAGCACCAACAGTCGAAAAATGACCAATAACAACAGAATAGATGAGACCATCCAAACAATTTCGGGTGGGCTAGAAACCCATATAGCTATTCAGGGAAACGTGACAAACCGGCCAAAGAGAACTCAGTTTGTCCTTACCCCAATCCAGGAATCAGACTCGAAGTAAAGTGCATTATTACCGAAATCTTAACAAGGACAAAGATTTTTATGTTTGAGGAGAAACATGGCATAACTGTCGAGATGTGACCATTGAAAACCAGCAATACAATTTATATATCACTTGTAATAACATGCCCTGTGTCTATTAAGCACAGCGTGCTGTACATTAAAGCCTGTCTGCGTGGTACTGTGGCCAGAATGTTTGACCAGTGTACTTCTCCCACACAGGGGTGACATATTCACATAGCAATTACTCATTTCTAAGAATGAAATGAGATGACGAAAGGTCTTTTCTATGTTTCTCGCAGAATGTGCGAAGCATCACCAACAAGCTACCCACACTACAATCAATCCTACTGCTTTATGAGTTTGATCTAATAATTTTTCAGAAAGTCTGACTGACTCGTATAGTAGGCAAGTTAACGTTTTGATAGAACTTTGGCATTGAATGCATCAGTAATAGGAGAAAAACAAAAGGGAAGGAGGTATAGCCATAATATATATAGAGCCAACATTTCCCTAAAAGATAATAATAACGGTAATAATATTCATTTTGAAGCGATAACTGCAACGTACAGGTCTCTTATTCCAGGTATGTACTCGTATTTTCCTTCAGATTCTTCTAACCAACGTTAACATTCAGCAAGAGATGAATTGCTCACTTGACCTACTGCAAGACTAAATTCCCACATGCCAGCAGGAATTTAGTCTTGCTCGATGTGGACGGTTTTCAAGTTTTCTCATACCCCAGCCGTGGTATGAAAAAGCCAACACTGACCCTAAGCAGAGCACGAGGAGTTTCCGCTTAAACAAATAATACAGAGTCAACAAGAGGAGAGCAAGCTTGACATTGTGTTTCATTATATAGAATAACTAAATATTGACAAGCATCTATTTAAATTTGACGATAATCATAAGGCTGTCATCTTTAATTTTTTTTATAGCAACCTTGGCTTGGACGAAGTTTTCGAATTGCCTGACGAAGGAATAACAGTGGGGCTTGCTCTTTAAAATTCCCGAAATTATATATAGTTAACTCCACAAAGTCCTTTCGTAGTCGATTAAAACAGTACTTTTAGTATGCTTTCCGGCGATGCACTGAATTTCATTGCAAAATAATTGAAAATAATAACCAATGAAGGGAGTCAGCCTCAAAATAGATTTTTACCACAAAGAGAGCCAGCCCATGGTTTAAATGTGTGCGCGGATAGCAAAGTAGTTATAATCATCGTCCTTCCCACACCGGGTGGAAAAGGCCCGGATTCGAATCCTATCAATGACGCGAGGAACTTTTATGGACGACATTTTTTCACTTCGTGGCTGAGTTAGTCGATCCCAGGCTTCAAAAGTAAGGTTCCCCTCCCCGGAAACTGATTTTTTTTGTCACCAGAAAAATAGGCAAATCGATCAGAGAACACACGCAATTTATGGACATAATACACATGGGCATATAAGTTAGTTCTTAGCTTAAGAGAAATCGTGCGCAAATCTACCTTTAAACTTCTCATTCAGCACTACCTGATTGTATTTCTTGAACTTTTCGTCCTCGTCGGTAGCCCAGTTGGTAGGATCGCCTCCCCCACACAGGTGGAAAAGACCTGAGTTCGATGATGAGGAATTTTTATGGGCCTTTTTCACAAGATGGCTGAGTTAGTGGTCTCATGCGAAGATAGCATCTCTTTTTCTCCCTGAAACTCGGGTTTTTCGTCCAGCAAACAGAAAATTGACCTCAGAAAACATGCAATTTACAGATAATATACACAGAGCAGTATGGCCTTAGTTGCTGATGCTCCTAAAACCCTACTACTACAAAAGTATTACTATTGTACTATTGAACTCCTGTTATTATTTGATATTACTATCGAGAGAATATGTCAGTGAACAGCTAGGAAATATTTCATCGTTACTGTAAAAGAAAAACAATTTCCAGATAATTGGGTAATGCTCTTCACATTATACAGTTAAGAAAAGCGTTTTTTTTCAAGCTATAATAAATAAACGTTTTTTTTCCTCTAAACTATAATAAATGAAGTGTTCACTGTGCTGTTATATACACAGAGCGGCCATATTATTAGATACACCTACCAAATAGCGAGTTCTCCTTTATCCCTCAGAACAGACTGGATTCGTTCTGGCATGAATTCAACGAGGTACCGAAAGCGTATCAGAGGGATGCTGGGCCATGCTCACTTGGCTGCTTGGTCCAGCATGCACTGAGTTTTTAAGAACTGTGTAAGGCATTTCCACAGTCATTGCAAATTGGATGGTTGAGATATTCTTTGATAAATGCAGAAAAAGCCAGTTTCCTTGCATCATTTAAGTATTGTAATACGAATACTACACATTTGGTTTTGCAATTAACCTAACCTAATTCCTCGAAGAGCCGCCTGTTGCCAGTGGTACAGCCCGTTCACGGACTCCGCAAGGTGTTGCAGGGTATTCTGTGGTAGTGTTACTGGACACATTGTGGATGCGGTCCACAATGTGTTCAGTACTGCCCACACATTTTAAGGTGGATGGTCGTAGCTCCAACTTCCTTTTCTGCTTAGGTCCCAAATATGCTCATTTGGGTTAAGATTGGCTGAGTTGGGCGGCCACTGAAGGACGGAAATTTCATTGTCATGTTGTTCCTGAAACAGTAATCTACCGGGCCTTGTGACATGATGCGTTGTGTTGTTGATAGATGCCAGAATTGTCTGTATACGTTGTTATGATATAACCTCCATGCATAAGCACATGGTGGGTGACCACCCAGGTGTGAACCAACGTAAGCAGGGGTCGAGGTGTGGCGCCCACACCACATGGAGGAATGCCGCCCCTCTATGTTACCAGGCAGTACTAGGTGGTAGATGACTCTCATCAACCGGCGAAATACCACCACTTTGCTTATTGGAGGCTTGAAGTGGTGGAACCCATGTTTAGTCTCTAGAGCTAAGTTCCGGTCAACCCTTCCCTATCTCTTCCATCATGCAGTATGATTGATGACTTTTGAGGTTATGATGAACGTCGTGGCGAGATCCAATATTCCTTACATTTCGAGGGTACAGCTCTAAAACGGTTTTCGCAGGCCGGCCGCTAGTTAGTACACCGGACCGAACCTATTGGTAACTCTCTAGGAGGCTTCCGGATCAGCTAGTGTATAATCTTGCTACCTCTACTCTGCCAGATAGTCACTGGAGGGAGTCCGAGTAGTGTGTATGCGGGGAGCATTGTCGAGGCCACGTTATGTCAAGGATCTGGGTATATTCTTACCACATGTACGCCATATCCAAAAATTTCATTACTTCATACAGCATGTCCCACCCACTTTTTCTTACTATTGAATACACCATGAATTGCCAAACTAATAGAACAAGCTTATCTGCGAAAAGATCTAAACCTCCCAAGGATTTCCTAATTCATTTCACAAATATACGTGGTCTCAATTCTAATCTCAATGATGTCCATTTCCACTTGCAGTCTGCCAAACCCCATGTACTTTTTCTGACAGAATCTCAGTTATCGGTTGATTCAACTACTGCTCATCTCAGATGCCCAAATTATTCGCTGTATGATTCCTTTCGCCTCAAAGGTGGTACTTGTGCATATGTCCGTTCTGATATTCCGTGTCAGAGACTTGGCAATTTGGAATCTCCTCTCTTTGATCTTCTCTGGCTTAAAATCTCTCTACCTCATTGTGTCAAATTCATCTGTTGTCTCTACCGTTCCCCAAACTCCACTAATCACTTGGAGCTCTTTGACTTCCTCTCGTTGCAACTTGACTTTCTCCAGTCCAACTTTCCTAACAGTGAGGTAATTTTCCTTGGTGATTTTAATGTTCACAACTCCAGCTGGCTTCCGTTTTCTAGTCACACCGACCCAGCAGGTCGAGATGCTGAGGCTTTTGCAATTACTAATGACCTAGCACAGATTGTTCATTTACCTACAAGAATACCGGACAATCCGAATCATACAGCCAATACGCTTGATCTTTTTCTCACAAATAACCCTTCTAAGTACACGGTCGAAGTGAGAGGTTCTTTAGGCACTTCAGACCACAACTTGGTGATTGTCTCTTCTCCAATGGAACCTTTATCTCATGGCTATTCCCAACCTCGTGTTGTTTGGCATTACAAGAATGCAAAATGGGATGACCTGCGAGACTTCTTTTCTTCTTTTCCTTGGTCGGATTACTGTTTCAAAACTCCTGATGTCAACGTTTGCTCAGATCGTGTCAGTGAAATTATTCTTGCAGGAATGGAATCCTTTATCCCACACTCCACTTTAAAATCTCGTCCTTTATCTAAACCTTGGTTTTCCAATAAATGTGCTAAGGCTGTTCAAGAGAAGAATGTTGCATATCGTAATTGGCTTGTTTCTAATTCTTCAGTTTCATTTTCTGCCTACACCAAAGCTCGCAACAATTGTAAAGCAGTTATTAATCAGTCCAAACTAGAGTTTGAACAGGCTAAGAGTAGAAAACTTGCTTCTTGCCCTAATGGTAGCCGAGCATTCTGGTCTCTTGCCAAAGCTATTGGCCGCAACTTTTGCCCATCTCTGCTTCCACCTCTGTCCAAACCAGATGGTTCTGTTGTCACTTCAGCCAAGGATAAAGCTGACCTGCTAGCATCCCATTTTTCTTCCAGCTCATGTATTAATGATCTTGGTAAAACACCTCCCACCATTCCCAACACGGTCCATTCAATGCCTCCTGTGGTCTTCCGTCAAAAGGATATCAGAAGGATTTTGATGAATCTTGATGCTAAGAAAGCTCCAGGTCCTGATGGTATTTCTCCACTTGTTCTCAAAATCTGTGCTCCTGAACTTACTCCTATTCTTTGCCGCCTTTTTTCACTTTCTTATTCCAAAGGTGTTTTTCCTTCTTCTTGGAAATTTGCTCATATCCAGCCAGTTCCTAAAAAGGGTGACAAATCCCTCCCATCCAATTATCGTCCCATTGCAATTACTTCTACTCTTTCTAAAGTAATGGAGAAATCAATTAACCGCCATCTCTTAAACTACCTAGAAACCTTCCGTCTGATCAACGATCGCCAGTATGGATTCCGTCAGTGTCGATCCACTGGTGATATTCTGGCATATGTTACCCATTTATGGACTAAATCAATGGAAAGGTTCGGTGAAACCCAAGTAGTTGCTCTTGACATCTCAAAGGCTTTCGATCGTGTTTGGCATAAAGGTCTTCTAAACAAGCTTCCATCTTATGGTTTGCCAACTGTTTTTAGTAATTGGTTATCCAGTTTTCTCTCTGATCGCTCACTGAGGGTGATGGTAGATGGCTCTCTGTCTTCTAACTTCTCCACTAATGCCGGTGTCCCCCAAGGTTCAGTTCTTTCCCCCACTCTTTTCCTCTTGTATATCAATGACCTTCTTCCATTGACTGGAAATCCTATCCATAGTTTTGCCGATGATAGCACATTGCATTCAACTTTCCATTTTGAGAAACCTTGCCCTGCTCAATCAGCTTCAACTTCTCGAAAATCTGCTACCAATTCCTTAAATGCCGATCTTCAGGTAATTCTCCAGTGGGGCAAAGACAACTTAGTTGATTTCAACCCTTCTAAAACTCAGTCTTGTCTTATATCTCGCAAAAAGGATTCTTCTGCTCCTATGCTTATCTTTAGTGACACTCCAATTTCTAGGCAAAAGGATATATCTCTTTTGGGAATTACCCTGACTTCTAATCTCTCTTGGCACAAGCACATTACAAATATTGCTTCCTCTGCATCTAAAAAACTTGGTTTTCTCTTTCGCTGTCGGCGTTACTTTTCTTCCAAACAGCTGCTCACTCTGTATAAATCGCAAATCCGCCCTGCCATGGAATATTGTTCCCACATTTGGGGTGGTGCCCCCAAAACCTCTCTCAGGTTTCTTGATTCCATTCAGAAGAGGGCAGTTAGGTTAATTAATGATTCATCTTTAACAGAGTCTCTCCACTCGCTTTCTCATAGACGTACTGTTTCTGCTGCATGCCTCTTCTACAGATATTTCCATGGGCACTGTTCTTCTGAATTGGCTTCTATAATTCCCGCTCTCTCTTTCAAAACAGTCCGAACACGTGCCGCCACCAGCCAACATCCATTTACTGTTCAACTTCAAACCCACAGAACCAACTTTTCATCTTCCTCATTTATTCATTCAACTGCCGTTTTCTGGAACAACCTTCCTTCATACGTATTTCCTGAAAATTACAATCTACAGAAGTTCAAGTCCAATGTCAACAAATATCTTCTTTCGTCTTCTCAACCTCCAACCCAAGCACGGTACTAAGTACTATAGGTTCTAATACCTCTCGTGTTTGGGGTTCACATAAAAAAAAAAAAAAAAAAATGATGAAAGGGTGTACTTGGTCAGCGGCGATAGAAAGGTAGGCGTTCCCATCGAGCCGTTGATTAACGGTGATCAGAGTACCCAGGCTATGTCACGAAAATAGCACGCAAATCATAACTCCACCGCTACCAGCTTGCCGAACACCAAGGTAAGTCCAGGTACCTTGGCCTCATGTTGCATTTCTCCAAATGCACAGAGATGCCCCATCAGCCCATGATAAGAATTGACAACGGGATTCATCAGATCAGACGACAGATTTCCACATGTCGGTGGTACAGCGTTGGCGTTGACATGCCCATGCAGGGCGTATTTTTTTCTGTCTCGCAGTGAGCATGTATGCTTTTGACGATTGTCGACTGCCATATCCCCATACCGGGTGGAAAGATCTGAGTTCGAATCCCGTTGATGAAGTAAGGAATTTTTGCAGGCTTTTTTTACAACATGGCTAAGTTAGTCGGTCTCAGGCGAGGACAGTAAAGTTTTTCGTCCAGCAAACAGCAAATCAATCACAGATCACATCCAATTTATAAACATATATATGGCGCAATATGTGATTGATGCGTGATGCGCCTAAAACCCTACAACAACTAACCAACCAACCAACCGACCGACTGACTGCCATAGCCTATGCGAACTAATGTCCGGTGCATAGTCCAAGTGGATATTACTGTTCCTCTCTATTGTAGTCTTGCTGTTCCTACGTTGTAGTGGGTGGTTAGCTGGGCCACTGTGCTGTGTTGTTGCTGTGTTACTAGACAAGACACACGATGAGCGTCACGGGCTTCGACCATACGTGGCTGTACTATGTATGACCCTTTGACTGGTTGTTCGACTGCTGTTGAGTCTGGTAGACTCGTGACACAACAGAATGGGAGGACTTAGCCATGTTGACTGTTGTCGAGATACTGGCACCTGCCTGTATCTGCTACCACCATAGTCATTCCACGTTCGAAGTTGGTAAGATCTCGGCACCGACCCATTCTTCTTCACGGTCACTCAAAAACTGATCGCCACTTGTACGAATTACAATCTTATATCAGCCGTCGTTTCCTTCACCATCGTCACAGACAGTCCATTCCTACACATTATGGCGTTGCTAATGCAAAGCCAACTCAGTGTAATACTAATTACATTTAGATCTGGTGACTGAGTGCACCACCGCATTCAGGTTTTTTTTTTTTTTTTTTTTTTTGATTTGGTAGTTGTTGGCGCATCGGCTTCTGTGGCCATATTGCACCTCCCAAGGTTTTTGCAGTACTTTGATCCAAGCCCGAGGCGGGAATCGAACCCGCGACCTTTCGGTTGCCGGGCAGGTACTTTACCCACTCGGCTAGCCCGGTCGGCCGCATTCAGGTGACTGACGTCGTCCTGGAACTAATTCTGTAGAATTCTGACTTTGTGATATCGCGCACTGTCCGGTTGGATGAACCCATTCGCAGATGATTACACTGCAAGCCATGTAGATATGCGTCTAGTTGGAAACAATTTCCATATAATCTGTGGCATCCAAATGTTGCTCCACTGGTATCAAGGGGCCCAATGTGCACCACCAAAACACACTTTTCACACCATTGGTGTATCCAGGTATCATCATAAGGGGGGCATGGCGACAAGGCTTTTCAGTTTTTTTGTAGAATGCCTCCTACGTTCTTTTTCTTTAATTTCAAATTTTTGGTTAAGGGGGCATATGTCCTCTCTGCCCACCCCCTGAATACGCCCCTGCTTCACACCATTGCACCCCTACCACTACCAGCCAACATTATTGTCACATCCTGGATAGGTCAGTGAACTCAAGCTGTTTTCGCCATATCTGGTGTTCCCATCATTGTGAAACAGCGCAAGAGTCGGGATTCATTAGATCAGGCAACGTTTATCCATTTCTCCACTGCTCAGCATTGCTGTTCCTGGCCAACTTTATGGAACCGGGTTCCATCCAGGAGTGGAACCCGGTTCGGTTATAGGCTACGATACCCATCCATGACAGTGTACGGCGAGTTGTGCGTTCTGAAATGCCTCTCTGGTTATTGTTGTTTTGGGTTGTTATTTGACTGACTGTAGCCTTCCTGTTACGCTGCACAAGTCTTATCAATCTCCGTCGGCTTCTCACACCAAGGTGTTGTTTCGGATTATAGGATTGTCGTTGGCTAAATGTTATTTGATTATTGAAATAATCTCGATACACAGTCGTATGTTAAAACCCCAGCAGGGTTGTACTTTCTGAGATACTCCTAACAGTGCATCTGGCAAAGAATATCATGCCACTTCCAAGTTACTTGGATCTTTTGGAATTGATTTCAGACTTGTAGGCTGAACGATGAACACACGGAAAGAGCCTTTCGTTTTTCACTGAACTGCGCACGTACACTCTCTACGAATCTGCCCACTTGTTTTATATCTTATGGAAGGAACACGTAATACTGTCATTAAACGAGCCATTCATTCCACATAAAGTGGCCACTCGATGTATTACATTATGTTAATTTGTCTTTACGGTAAACTTGTTTTGTTATGCCATGTTTCTATAGGGTCTATTTTTACTAAACGCATAACACGTTAGGCAAAACAGTTTTTGTGCACTCGACAAACAAATTTTTTAGAAAATGTGGTTTCGTTATTATGATTTTCTGAATTCAGGTCGCAATATGCGTACACATTTGCCATGTAACCTTAATGTAACCATTAAGCGTAAATATTATAATGGATTTTCTAGGTATTTCTTGGTTTAGAATGGATCTTTCTCTGGCTAAAGGTTTCTGAGTTCTTTGTCAGTGTGTTCTGACATCGAGATTGGAGTACAACTAATTGCTGCGGGAACAGTAACGTTCTCGGCCAAATGATAGTTCGTCCGCAAATTTTTACTGAAAGATCTTAAAAGATTTGGCTTTATTGCAACTGTTATTCTGAACGAACTCCATTCAACGCTGAAACTTCAAGGAGATTGATTTGAAAGACGATGAAGGAATTAAAAATAAAAAAAAATTGTGGTTCTTGCCACAACTGCCTCAGTCATACAGCTAAAAAAGAAAGAAAGGACTTCCTTCATCCGTGATGATGATCTTGGGCATGTACGATGCAGTTCTGACTACTGGGACGGAATCCCACTCACAGCTCCAACACACCCGAATTATCAAGGACTGCATTATCCCTCTCAGTGCGACGACTCCCAAAAATAAATAAATAATAAACACTTTTAAAAAATATATATATATATCGTTGTATACAGCCGCCCTGAAAACTTGAAAGTCTGGTCATTTTCACACTGAACTGTTTGTGGAATTGAGTTGAATTGTATGCTCCGATTGGGTTTTGAATCATATTAAAGTTAAAAGATTGTTGCCTCGGATATCATCTGCCTGTATTTTGCTAACCAAACGGACCATTCAAGAGTGATTTGTTTGATAATAATAATAATAATGAATACAAGATAAAGAAACACTTACTGTCGATCTCTGCTGACTTTCTCTTTCGAGGTCTTCCCTTCCGACCTGTCCCTACGGATGGAAAATGTTGGAAGTTTGGAGTTGAATTATCGAAAGTCTGGTCCCCTCCTCCTCCAACAGTGACAGTTCCCCCGGAGCTGTTTGTGTTCAACGTGTATACACCATCTTCAGAGTTCAGAAACGTTTCACCATGCACTAGAAGTTCGTAGTGTGAGCGACAATACACCAGGTTCTCCCGCAGTCCAAAATAGTCGCCCTGGGCTAGTGCGGTATTACACCAGGCACAGGTGAAACAGTGCAAATGGAAGACAAGATCTCTGGCGCGCATCACCAGTTCAGTGGCGAAGATTCCCCGCTGACAACGTGCACATCGTTTCACGGCAAACAATCTGCGAAGGCAAATTATAGTTGCGTTAGATCGACAAGTTTACTCAAGTAGTATAGTAGTATGACAATTAGTTAAAGTCTTCAAATTTGCTAAAACAATAATGATAATAATTACTACTTTTATACACAGTGACAGACGATTATGAATATGGGACAATTAATGCTCTGAATTTCTTGTAATACTGATTAATGATTATACAGCATTCTCTTTTTTGCATCACTATTTCTTTTATTTTGCACAAACACAGTAAGGCCATGAAGTGTCGGTATATGATGTCCATAAACTGCCTATATTGTATGATCGGGTTTCCTGTTTGCTGGATGAAAACCAGAGTTTTTTTCTGGATTTAAAAAAAAAAAAACAAAAAACCCTGACACCTTCGACCTAGACCGATTAACTTGGCCATTCACCATTTCCACTGTAATGCGAGATCACTACAGAAGTAGTAATTTCGCACATTGAGGCGCACGTCCAAGATTTTTCTTTTCCTGAGAATTAGAACCATTGATTTCACCTGGCGAAAATTTGTTTTTTTTTTGTTTATTCGTTTTGATCTCTTTAGAGGGGACGGACCCTCAAAAGAACTATTGAGGCACCCCCACCCTTTAATAGCGAACTTTGGAACTAATTAATTTTTCCGTAACCTCTTAATTAAATTGCATACCTCTAAATTATTTTTCCGTAAGTCCCTTTATTACTTCATATTTCTGACTTTTGGCTGTCGGGTTATTTGAAGAACCGCTATAGTGTTGGTAGAGCTGTCTTGGATATAGCACCCTTGGAGACTTGGATCATATGGTTGCGCCATATGGCTGCACCTCACTGTCGTATTCCGTGTCAGTATAGTAGTTTCACTTATTGTCACTCGTTTGTAAAGGTCAGGGTTCGAATACCGTCGGAGACTAAAGGAATTCTTAAAAATGTTTCTTCAAATCGGCACTGTAGTTAGCGGATCTCAGGCTTGGGTGTGTTCCCCCCACCCTTGAACGCAAACTTGTATAAACATATTATACACACAGCGCAATTTGGATGTTATATGCTAATGCGCTATATAAATAATAATAACAGTTAAGAGTTCTACCGTTGAAACCTCTGTCCTAGGTGATTTCATATGAAAGAAGCTGTTTAATTTTCAAGTAGGTTATACTAGATTTTTCATCCCGCAAAACGCACTGAATTGCATTCACGTTATGCATTGTGTCGACTTGGCACTCACCTACCACCACATCTCATCGTTTATAGTGATTTAAGGGGTACAGAGTTACAGACAACTGGAATGAAGAAAGGTGAGATTGCGTTTAGTTCTGTTTGGGAAGCGATAAAGAAGGATTCTCGCGTGACGACGCTCTAGCGAAAGAGATACCTATACAAATCGAATACCAGAAGTTATGATATAGGGTGTCATAATTGTTGGTATTCGATAACCTGCTGTGATACCTCGGCTTCCCCAAGAGTGCACTGGGAGAATTTTTTTTGAAAACAGCTGAAAGTTGAAAATGCCGTAGCTGAGTGGTCAAGTGTCAAGTGAAAGGTACAGAAGTACACACGCTTTTATTAACCGTGGGTTAAGCCTGCGTCACTACTAAATACGGTAATGTTGTTGTATCTCTCTGTTTTATGAATTCCTGTGACCCCTCTGCTCGGCATTTTCAACATTGAGCTGTTATTTTATTACGGCATTTTCAATTTCGAGCTGTTATTTTATTACGGCATTTTCAATTTCGAGTTGTTATTTTATTACGGCATTTTCAATTTCGAGCTGTTATTTTATTTTAATGTCATGTTATTCGTAATTATTAATATTATTTGCTAATCATGATAATAAAAATTAACATTCACTTACGCACACTCTAGCATAAAAATCTAAAAGAATTCTACCTCTCCTTCCGTAGCCCATGTACTAAGTTATGGAATGGATCTGAGTTTTGTTGTTTTCTTTTTATTTTCCCTTTCATAGTCATGCATACATTAATGTTCACTTGCTAATTTATCTGAATATATAGTCAGTTTCTGATTAAGCGAAACCAGTTGAAGTGGAGAGAAAAACGAGGAAGTCCGACTGGATACAGGAATGAAAAAGAGAGCGGAAGCTGAAAAGTTTTCACTCCTGTGGCATAAGTAGGTTGATATCGTTCCTTCCGGTCACATAAAGACAGATAAACTACTGATAACCATCTTAAATGTATGGCACAGCCTTCGTACGTTATAAGATGAAATGTATGATAAAATTTTATTAGTCTGCTAAGATAAGGCACAAGAAAAGATTTGACTGCCTCTAGGTTGGAGCAAGTGCTCTCCTTAAAAATTTCATGACAAAAAATTAACTGATTGTGATTTCAGTACCACCGAATTATTTGAACACAGGTGACAAAACGTAGCCAAGTGGTCAGTGCCAGAGTGCAGTAGCACAGGCGTTTGAGTTTACCGTGGTTACAGCCCACGTGACCGATAAATACGATTAGTGATAATATTCTTTTCAAATAACTAGTTGTAAACTCTTCTGATTTATACCGTCGTGCTGGAGCACCCCAGAACAGTTCAAGTACAAAACAGAACAATTGAAGTACAAACGAAAGCTCAGATACACTGTTTGAGAAGACAGGGTCCAACCCCAGAAAAACAGAAAATCTGTGTAAATATACGAAGCAAATCGAGGCTTTCCTGTATAAGGGTGGTTCCCTTGATAACGTTACGGATCTGTTTGTTATCGGCCTCTACGAATCTAATTGAGAAAAGTGCAGTGACATGAAACGCGACCTCGAACCAGAAACCGATGAACTGGAAGAAATCGCTGCTCTTTCCGAAGTTCAGTGATGTGCAGAGCAGAATGCAGTAACATTCACCTATGCATATCTGAACCGAAAAAGCGCATAAATGCTGAGAACACACACACACACACACACACACACACACACACACACACACACACACACACACACACACGTGTTTCAATTAGTTTCCTTTGTTTTTGTATATTGAAAACTGCTTCTTGTCGATATTTTGCGTATTGCATTTAAACACCTTCTAAATTGTCAGTCGGTAGAGTTCATATGAGAACTGAATAACAGAAATATTTATATTCATAACTTTGTCAAAATTCCTCAGAAAACATTTTTTTCGTAGCAAAGTGCACTGATACCCTCAAATTAGGCTAAGAATTCTTTGTGTGATGCCGAAGTACGGCCAGAGAAGGTTGTCTCGATTGACTGTATCCTAGGGCCGAAAAAGCACAAGGAGCCGTATGAAATATCACAGGCACTTTTGCTTGTTATAAGTTTTAAAAGAAATTAACTATATTTATGTCAGCTAAGATAAGGTGTAAATTTTCAAGTCAATGCGAATTAAACCCCACTACATCAACAACTCCACGCTTCGCCTACAGATTTTTCCCCTTGAATTGCCGCTGCTATTTCTTCTAGGTGACAACGTGATATCAGGCCTCGTCTTGAACTAACTGTGTCTTTACATCCCCCAAATTAATTTTCTTTTTATTACTTTTGTGCGACACACAATGACACTATTCATCTTTATTCTATCAAAACCAATAAGCACATCGTCATCGTTTTTATAGCTTTTTCCTTGAATTTACTGCTGTTTTCTCCTTTACTCCATTTCAATTTATAGCCCAGCTATAAATAAATAATATAAAACGTTTTATGTTTAATTTTTAATATTAGCCACTACCTTTTTATTTACTGTATTCTGCATATTGCAGAATCATCAAAATGTTATAAAATTTAAAATAACCGTACACTCTTCGATATAAGAATTGGCAGCTCAGTGTGACTCCCTAATTCATAGGTTGCATGAGGATATTGGGAGGGAAGCAAAAACACTTGATAAAATTTGCAGAAATAGTATATGCGCATTGTTAACAATAACACAGTAATGTTTTTATTTGTATTTAATTTTTCTTTTTGAATAAATTTCCTTCTTTTGCAAAGTGATTGTGAAGTTCAGCTGTATAGTCATAACCCCAATCTAACCATTATCAATCAAAAAAAAAAAAATTGTCTCCTTGAAATGATTAAACGACAAGGCTATATGCTTCACAACGCGTAGCAGTGAATTCAGTGCCAGCTAAAAGAGTTGAATAAGTTCTCTGAAACTGAAATTGCTACATTCAGATCATCATAGATTATGTCAAACCCAGTTGGATGACTGTTCAAAATCAACATTTTTGACTGTTCGAGTACTCCATATTCCATTTTCATTCGATTGATAACCATTGGCACCATTAGAATTTTCATCTGGGGATCCCTTTTTATATATAGGAATTACCTTAAATGAAAGTAAATTTGTAGGATAGCTTCCCGACTATGTCATTCAGTTTTGTCGCTGATGGACAGCACTACACATTTAGGTGTTTTTTCAGCACAACGTGCAATGGAACTCTATACAGTTAGATGAGCCATAAAAATAAATATCAAGCTACTGTACAGTAAAGGAAAGTGGGGGGAGGGCTCATATAATGTAATTTCACTTAAAAACTAAAATATCTTAACGACCTGAAAAAGAACCGAACGAAAATATGACTTTAGGTTTCCTTGAAACAATACAGAGTATATTATTTTAAGCCAAATTCACACAAGAGCAAAATTCCTGACAGGTTTCGCGCAAACAGTAATCAGAATAGAAGCAAATATTCTCGTAGCCCATAAATAAATTATAGTATAACAGCAGGAACTGCAGGCATCACATAGTTTTCAGTATTTTAAAAATAGTTACCTCGCTGTTAGAATAAAAGCGCTTAACATTTGGGGTTTGCTACCTGATATTGCTGAAAGAAAGCATGTCCAAATCTTCTCATTCGCTGAACGAGAAGACTGTAATGAATAATGAAGTGTATATATAAGTTATATTTACTTCATTCTAATAGTATATTAACTGATATAAAATAAAATTCTGGGTGCATGTGTGGTGTGGTGTGCTGTGCCAGTTTCTTGGTTATAAATAATTATTAATCGATTATAGTCGACGTTCTGTTGTATAGCAAAATTTGGAGAGAGGGGCGCACAGCTTGAGGAGGGAATAGAAACTCTTAATAAATTTCTTTAACTTAATTTTCTATTTTAACTTTATCGATCCTACCACCATGAAAAGTGGTAGCGAAGACACTGTTAACTGTTTTAAAATTTTAACCTGTTCTTTGGATGGATAGAAAATAATTGTACAGGATGGATAGAAAATAAATGTACAGGTTTATAAAATTTTAACTAAAAAGGATTAACGCTTTATAGATTCGTTTAAAAATGATAAAATGATTAACGCCTTAAAAAGCTTCATCCTTACAGTAAAAACGAAAATACAGCGCCTTCCATTTATATAAAGCCCTCAATGGGCATAAGAGAAGGGACAGATACACTTACAGAATATCGGACATCTTCTAAACAAGAATAAATAGAAAGTCAAATGACATTTTACAGTCTAATACATGATTTTACAGTAGATTATTACATTTTACAGACTAATACATGATTCGTACACTTATAATGACGAATTGTGAATAAAAGATGATGTTTTGTAATACGGTGATAGTTGTTTCGATGACATTATTATCACAGAAGGGTGGTAATTTTAAAAAAAATCTTTCAGATGGTTCAATGAAGCGTCATACTGTACAGTTCTCTGCATCATTTTCTGATTAAAATGCATCTACTCCGAACGGGTTTCACCATGACAGGTGATTTAACATTTTGAAATCAAATCATGCTAATATCTGTGATGTTTCCGTCACCACACTAATTCGATAATGAGTAACAGTGTATAATTAATACCTGTTGCAATGCAAAATCAGTATATGTTAAATTGATATGACAGGACATCTAAGACTTTTACAGCTAAGACTTTCGAAGCATCATTTTTGAAGGTTTATTTTCAGACTTTAACGAATATAGTCTGATAGCAATATACAGTATAAGCCCAGTCATCCGAAATTTATGGATTTAAGGGGTACCTTTTACACGAATTTGTCAGTTGCATGCAGTCGACTTTCCAAAAGTCGACTGTATGTTTCTTGGAGATTATCAGTAGATGAGATATAGCTGTAGCATTATGATATCTGGAGAGAAACCAGTAGAGCTCCACATGAAAATCTCTAGTACCAAAGAAAGCAAAGGTTGTGCTATCAGCTTGAAAATTATGGTCGTAAGTTTATTTGATTAGGATGGCGCGCCAGCGTTTTATGCCACCCCCCCCCCCTCTACGATGCTTACTGGCCAGTATTACTTATCAGTGATAAAAATCCTGCGACAACATATCTACCGTTGATATTTGGATGCTTTTGTTTGGTGCATCCAAAGAGAAGCATCCGACAATTGATATGGAGGTTAGGACTTTTTTTTTACTAATGCTATGGATACAGGTTATATCCGCATATACTGTTCTTTCCTAAATACTATACTACTACTATTATACTATGGTACAGGTTATATCCGCATATACGGTTCTTTCCTAAATACTATACTACTACTACTATACGGTTCTTTATTCACACACACTTCTGACATTTACAGAGTTCTGTTTACCTCACAAGAGTACTGATGGCGCAGTTGTGGGGAATCACCGGTGGCACCTTACCCCCAACGCTATGCCGCTATACGGTTTTTTTATAATGATAAATAGTGTTTAATAATCACATATCCTTTAGTTCCTCTCTTCCAATGCCTTCGGCATTTGGATGACACGATCTAGTTCTACCGTTCGAGCTTTTCTCAATGGAACCACTTAAATGGAAATTTTGCAGAAGGGAGGGGGGGGAGATTCTTTATTTCCTGCTGATTGTCTGGAAATGAGTTTTCTAAGCTAATTCTTTCATTATGATGCTTTTCTTGAGGGACACTATACTTTCTTGGGGGCGAGACTGTACCATTTACTGAGACTGGATTACTTATCTAACTTGAAAAGACCTCGGTAACTTCCTCTTATCATGGCAAAAATTCGAACTCAAACTTTATCCAATGTGTGTCAAGAGGCAGAGCCATTGTTTTGGTGGAAGTATTTTGGAAGGAAGATAAGAGTTATAAGTGTAATTAATAATTTGAAAATATTAAAATCTCTTGGTTATATTTACTAGCTATACTTATTTAAATTATACTAAGTGTATATTAAAGCGCTTAAAATGGAAATGGGCAGGTCACATATCAAGAACTGACGATATATGGACCAAACGAATTTTGGAATGGATACCAGTTGACTTTAAACGCCCAAGAAAAGACCAAAGATGAGGTAGATCGATGAAATTTCATCGATCTACCTGGTATAAAAAGGAAACGGAAAGCACAGGACCGCAATCGTTGGAAACTTCATCCTGCCGTGGATCGACAATGGCTTAAGATGATGATGATGATGAAATGTATATTACTTATTTCAACTATTAATGAAAGTTTTAATTTGCTACAAAACTAACCATTGGAAATAATAATAGAAAAAAAAAAAAAACACTATTGTGTTCAATGCCTAATTTTTGCCTGGAATCAACTCTTTAAATCTGTTATCTTCAACGAAATAACAGAATTTCCAGCAGTTATATACATTGTAGCATAAAAAATATCGGGACACTATAAAATATTCATATAATATGTGACATATTTACTATGTTAATAATTTAGAAGGCATTATAGTAGCATATTGATATAAATTTAACTACAGAATGCATCTCCTTCAGTTCCAAGCGAAATGCCGTATGGAGAGGAGTTGATTGAGTTTGCTCGGCAAGTCGTTATTGGCTGTCGTATTGTAGGACTTAGACTTAAACCTTTAATGGCCTATTATATGAGTATAAAACATCATATGGAAGATGCTTGATACGTAAATTTTTACGCGGTCAATTGACAGAAAGGGGGCTTCAGAACGACCAACCGTGTTTGTCAACATATTCACTATATGCAGAACATTGCATTGGGATTTTTCATTTTATACGAACTGCATCGTCACAACTATGAAGTACAGTGCTGGAATTATGATGGTATGGTGTTGAACCACTAACCTTTTCAAACAGGTCAATGAATGGATTTTTCTACCTTGTTATCCTAGGCCAGTGATTCCCAACTAGCGGTTTCCTACCAAAACGGGATCATGTCAATTCGTTGCCGGATAATTCGTTGTACGACAGTTCGGTGAATGACAGTTCACTCTGTGCGACAATTTGGCACATAGCAGTTCGGTGTATGCCACAATTCTGTGCATAACAGTTCGGTTTACGACACAGTTTGGTGAATGATATTTCGCTGTATGTGACAATTTAGTGTATGCCAAATTGATGGTTGCGACAATTCGGTGAGTATGACGATTCGGTTCTCTCGGAAGATTCGGTGTATGGCAAAGCAAGACAGAAAATGCAGACTTATAACATGCATTGCTGTAAATGATGAATTTAAAGATTACGATGCCTTTCTTTATATTTTATATTTTTGATGGAGCGTCCTATCCATCTTCGTTTTTTTAATACACATTCTACTCTTTTTTAGGATTTCCTATTAAAAAAAGGCTATAGACAAGTTAAAGGTTGAGATACACGAGAACCTTGTTCGAGCTTTACTTTATTTTTTTAATTTATTTTTTAATTTTCAGTAAATATTTTAATAATATTTGTTTTTTCAAGTCTTTCAAAAACCAGAATGTATACGCTATTCACCTAAAAAAAATCTAGCGGATATACGGCGTATACACTCCACTACAGCCCTGGTTAAGGGTAGACGGGTACGCTTTCCCTGGAGATTATGTAGGGGTCAGAATTGGAGTCCGATTCCCCTGCATGGATGGAAAAGCGCTCTGTCCCAGTCAGGCACTTTTACCGGGCCCATGGCGGTTCTCGACGCTCCTGACTAAAGAAGGTACGCCAAGAGGTACTTAGTATTAAAGGTGTTGCAATATGGACGGAGTCATGTTGAAATAGGCACATACTCGCTTTCCAGCCTGCCTATGAGAAGGATCAGAATGAATCCTTTTATACAAAATAAATGGATGAAAAATATATTACTTTTTTTTTTTCTAAATTTTGCATGCCTCCTTTCTTAGTGGCCAAAATTTCTCTTGTTTCCTAAAACTTTTACTTCATTGATTTTTGCTAATTTCTGATTTGTGTGTGACACACCGAATTTCCGCTCATACACCAAATGGTCGTACTCACGAATCGTTGTAGCCACCAATTGTCTTTCACCAAATGTTCACATACAGCGAAATGTTATCAACCAAATTGTCTCGTACTCCGAACTATCATGTACCGAATGGTCGCATATAGAGAACTATCATGGACTGAACTGTCGTGCAACGAATTGACATTGACGTGGACTCTATCCAAACATCGGCCATCGTTAGATTTGCTAAGAGTTATGAAAATATGTTTATGTTATATATAAGTATTGATGTTGTATTAAAGTACTGATAAATAATATTTAATAAAATATTACTTATACGTACGTATTTAACGATTAAGTCTCCGTGACAGTATAGTGGTTTTGCCACTTGTCGCTCTTTTATGAAGTTCTGGGTTCGATTCCCGTCTATGGCTGGAGGAATTTCTTAAGTTCGCTTCCATCGAGGTTTTAGTTAGCCCATCTCAGGCGGAAGGAATAAGGTCCCCCGTGAGTTATTCCGCGATTTTCAGCCAGCACAACATAATATACAACGGCGCAATACGGTTTTAGTTGCTGATGTGCCAAAAACTCTAAAACAACAATTAATGTATATACCGCAAAAAAATTTGGGTGCGCAGATGTGGGAAACCACCGGTGGCGCCTGCCACAAAATACTATGCCACTAAAACACTATGTCGCAAATGTTTTAAAATTGTTATTATATTGTCTATCGTTAGAAAAATTTCATGGTTAGAAAAACACAAGCAATTCCTCTAGAAATTTCAAGAATTTGATCAAGTGTGCCATAAATGCCTATTAAGTAAAAAAAACAAAAAAAACAAACTATTATATTTAGGCTACTCGAATAATTAAATTCATCTGCCGTGCTGTGTCTTATGTCTGTTAATTGTGTGTGTTCTATTGTCGATTTGTCTGTTTGCTGGACGAAAACCCGCAGTTTCTGGGGGAAAAAGCCTTGCTATCTACGCCTGAGACCGACTAACTCAGCCACGGAGTGACAAAAGCCCATTAAAGTTCCTCACGTCATCGACGGGATTCGAACCCGGGCCTTTTCTACCCGGTGTGGGGAGGACGGTGAGCCTATTAAGTAAGCCTTCATTCTGTAATCCGTCTTCTACCTTTTGTAGTTGCCATGCTTGCCGAGCGTACTGAGCGGCCAATAAGAAGATAGATATCGCTGTCTCTTTCATGGATCAAAAAATACTGGAGTGCGTCAAGATTCTTTTTTTTTTTTTATTAAACAAACATGGGAAATTTCGACATCATTAATTACATTTTTTTAACTTCACTCCCAGAATTTCTCATTGGCGTAAAGGATTTTTCTTCTGTAAATATCGATGCAAAGTAACTGTTTAGTTCATCTGCAACTTCAGCTGGGGTATCCCACGTCCATTACATAATGATCCAATCTGGTTTGTTCTTATCTTCTTTAGCCGACCGGGCTAGCCGAGTGGGTAAAGTACCTGCCCGGCAACCCAAAGGTCGCGGGTTCGATTCCCGCCTCGGGCTTGGATCAAAGTACTGCAAAAACCTTGGGAGGTGCAATATGGCCACAGAAGCCGATGCGCCAACAACTACCAAATCAAAAAAAAAAAAAAAAAAAAAACTTATCTTCTTTGCATTTATATATGTGAAGAATTCCTTATCCCCCTCTTTGTTCTCTTTGCCAGCGATTTCTCATAATCTGCCTTTGCCAGCCCAACCTTTTCAGTGGCATTATTACAGATCAATTTGTAGCTGTTATACGCTTTTGTACTTTTTTTATTGCTCTGAAACTTTTCCATACTGTTTCTGCTGAAGTAATCTTGCAACTTCATTATTCATCCAACTTGGAATCCTCCTCGTGGACTATTTTTTTAATGGTATATACGGATTCAAGGCTTCTGTGATTAATGCTTTAAAGGTATACTGTACCATGATTCAATAGTATTCGCTGTCTGTGAGATATCTTCCCAATTAATAGAGGCCATGTAGCACCTTAAGGCATCGTAATTTCCTTTGCCTTTAATTACTGTTACCTCTCTCTTCATGGTCCACCGTAGAACTCCGTGATCGCTTCCTGCTACTGGTTCCTGTACTGTCAGCCCTATTATGTCATCTGATTCATGGGTGATGATGAGGTCTACAGTATTGTTTTCCCTAGTACTTTCCCTGGCATGTTGATACAAATAGCAATCATCTAGTTGATTTGAAAATTTTGTCTCCCATGTGGAGTTTCCCTCCCATTTGCTCCAATAAATTAGAGGCAAATTAAAATCACCCGTAATAAGATATTCACGCTTACTTGCCCATTCCATTTGCGTGTAGAGGCTCTCATCATAATCTTCACAATCACCTGGCCTGTAGATTATCCCCACTCTCATTATACCTTTGCTTCCAACTATCTCACACCATACAGATTCTATATTAGCATGCGAAACTCTGAATCCGAGAATTCTTTCGTCGCGCTCAGGCTGCTTTTGGTAAGAAGCATGACCCCACCACCCCTTCTATCTTTCCTAAATACATTATACATACCGTACTGAAACTCGTCATCCCATATCTTCAGGTGGTATCACGTTTCTGTAAGCCCTGTTATGTCAGCGTTACTTGTCCTAACGAGCAGTTCGAATTCACTCATTTTATTGACGACACTTCTGACATTACTGTACAAACAATTAAGACAGTGTTCTTATATAGTTAACTACCCTGACACCCCCTCAAAGTTATTTAAGCTCGCTTCTCTGGTATTAGCTGACCGCTCATTTGAAACGTTTCTGCCCTCAGAACATCTTGCTACTATGTTCTGTTGCTGTGACAAAGAAGAACTCTTGAGGTATGTAGATTTGTAGCTGTTATACGCGTCTGTACTTATATGAGTTAACCTTTACTTTCTAACCTTTTTTAGCTTTAATACTCTAACATCGTTTCCTCTTACATACAAATCGTACTAATCGTTTTTTTTTTTTTTCCTGAACAACAGTTAACACTATATCAATTTCGAATCCCCCCTACCGTGAAATTTCTCCCACTACAGAGAGAGATCAGACTAATCACTGACCTCCCGACAATTTCAGACCATTTCTTGTTACACATACTTTTGTTACAAGCATTTTTTTACTGATAACTAAATCATTTTTTCCAAGATTTACAGGCAAACCTTGGAATAATGCCAGGTCAAAAGAAGTATTATTCACGATACAGTTTTACTTTTATGGGCGCCCTTCTTTGGAATTAGCATCTAATTCCATCTGTTCCATCTAAGCTAGTCAAAACGGCGTGAGCCATTCAGCGTCTATCCATATTCACCTCTAAATTCAGCGAACCGACTTTTCCAGCTTATCTACGTTTAATTAATCTTTGCAGTGTCAACTATCAATCGCTTCTCGGCCTTCTGGCTTAGATCGTATTGTAGTGTCAACTATCAAAGTTTTGTGTTTATTACAAAGTGCAGGAATGAAATTCCTAAGTTGCTATAAAACAACTGTAAATGCAATTTAGAGTGTGAATCTCCATGCATCCTAAAAGCATTGTTCGATGAATGTGCCTCGCACTCAAGCGCGAAGTAAATTTTGAAGACAAACTCTGCAGTCTTGGCAAGTTTAACCAACCTCCTATCTTTAATTCCATGATCTGCTCTCCTAGATAAGTCAGACTTCAAAAAAAAAAAAAAAAAAGTATTATGTGATAAGTGTGTGTATGAGAATTTACTAATCTTCAGTTAAATTACGATTTTTGCTAAAAAATTACTGTTTTATAAGTGATAAAATACTATTTCTTTCTTTATATATTTATTCATGTAATACTGCTCTCTGGAACATCATTCCTTCACGCCTGTTTATTGAAAATTACAACCTACAGAAATCTGTTTCTTGAAAATTAAGAAGTTCCTCTATTATTAACTCCCAAATAGGTTCAGGTCCATATTTACATATCAACAATTATAGAAGACTCCAAATTTTGAAGATGAAAATAAATTTCTAGCTTTTCACAAACGTACTTACATGTATTAAAATAATCTAAAATTTCATTTTAGATTATTTCATAATTTAAAATGAAATACTGTATAAATAAAAATAACTGATTTACTTCGTGTTTTATTGCAAAACAGAGGACACGGCATAATTTAAAATCATAGGCACCAATAACTACATTCCGCCCTGGTCGACCTAGGGCTACTATAGTACAATATGTTTAATACCATTTATTTGGGAACACCATTAAAAATATCTATATTTTAGTTATATTTGTGGTCATAATTTAATTAATATTATTTAATCTCATAAAATATTAACTTTATACTGTATTCTTTACAACATCTTCCAGTGACTGGTAGCTAAACTTATATTAATAAAGTAAAATCGTTTAAACGTTTTATATAACTTCAATGTTGTATACAAAATAAATTTCTGTATGAACGCAAATTCAGTGCTGGGCCTCCTTACCGTTTTCAATATTTATTTAACATTAATGAAAGTATACCAAGTTTCCAAGTTTAATTTTGAAGTTTGGTGATGATACAGAGGTCGGTAGGGTGGTTAATGTAGGAATCAGGATACGGTACTGCAAGAAGACCTAGGGAAATTAGGCGGATGGGTTGAGAAGTGGCAATTAAGGTTTAACATTGAAAAATGCAAGGTACTGCACTTGGATGTTGGCGATTATTCTGTTGTATAAGGAAGGGTTAGGGTGCATCTTGAGTACAGTATACAGTGTGGAAGCCGCATTTTATGAAGGATGGGGACCTGTTGGAACGGATGCAGAGAAGAGCAAACACGATTAGTTAGGGATATAAAAGGTACTTTACCACGAACGACTTGGTTTCCATAAATTGAAGTGTGGAAACTAGGACCTCAATTTGACCTGATTGAAGTGTTTAAAGCTTTAAATGGATTAAGTAAATTAAATGCTGATAGCGTCCTCATTCTTTCTCGGACGACACAGACTAGGGCACATAAATTTAAATTGGAAGGGATAGTTGCAGGATACACGAAAATTGCTTTCACCAGTGAGTAATTGATTATTGAACAAATTTCCATCTGGCGTTGTGGAAGTTGGTAATCTGAATAAATTTAAGGAAGGATTAAACAAAATAAGTGGGTATGGGTAGTTCTTTTTTTTTTGGCTTATGTTATAAGCTTACTTCCTTGCATCATTTGCCATTGCTAATGCGTACTAACTTGGTGTCTGTTGTATTAATTCTAAGTTTAATTATTACATCTATTACGATTTCACTTTGAGCATTATATCTCTAATTTTTTCTCCCATTCTCAGTGGAGTAGTGAGAGCTACCACACCCGAGAGCAGATTAATTTCTACTTCCCTTCTCATGAATGGCAAAAAAGAGACAACTTTGTGCACCCAATAGAACTGCTCCTACGGCCACCTTTCCAGTTCCCCCATGGTTCTACCCTTAGCATACATTATAATTATGACTGTTTCCGTTATGTGTGTGTGTATTATAAATGAATAATAATTTCTACAGCCGAAAATGTACGCAAAATTGGATAGAATAGAGGTAGTAGAAAGAAGTATGTTTTTCTAAAGGTACATAGAGAACAAATGTGAAGAAAAGAGCGCAAAGAAATCATCACTGGGAAACGTAATATATACGCAGTCGTACATGAGTTCAACAGAGAAAATAAATGTGGTCTGTAGTACAGACCCCATTTAACTACAGAGTGATCTATTTTGAAAATGATAACAGTTAGTTATAAAGTAGTCATAAACCTAAACTAACTGTCCTCATTTTCCATCAATTTAGATTTACCAAACTGTTTACACCGCCGAATTCACTTAGGATTGTGTATCTTTATTTTGTATTTCATTCTGACCTACGTCATGGCATTTTCTGATCTAATAGGAGAAAGAGAATCCGGAATGAGCCATTTTGAAAGATATGAAAGAAATTTCACAACGTTTCATTACTTAATAGTGTTATGATTTCGAAACGAAAGTTATAGAAAAAAGCATAAAACTTATTTCCAAAGAATTGGAAAACTAAAGCAGGAATTCATGGAATCTGTTTTTTAGCAAACACGTTTTATTAAATCAGTATAAATCTGCAATTTTACTAGTGCAGAAGAGTAAAGTATCGATTTGCAAATAAAAATCCTGCGACCCATCCTGTGGTAAGCGAGACAGTAAAAATCCCATTTTCAGCTTTTTATAGATTGGTACATCATCGGATAATTTGATTCGCTTAGCAAATTCCTGCTGTTAGTTCCACATTCTAGCTTCATGACTGAGCGAATCTTTAGTTTAAAAAACACGCTGCGAAACGAAAGAAATAGGATGATTCTTGATAACCTTAGAAGCGAATTAATGGTGAAACGCAATTTTGATTTTACTTGTACACAGTTCAGGAAATATCTTGGCACGCCGATGGGAAAAAATTACTCAAAATCAAATTAAAGGACAAATATGCAATAAATGAATATTTATTTTTTATTTATTATAATATTAAATAGACAATATAATAAGTATTCCTTTTGTTTCAAAAAATTGTTTTTCTTTGTTTTGCTTGCATATTTGTTAATTTTGTTGATGGTAATATGTATAATATACATATACAGGGTGAATCACCCTGTATAATATATGTATATCGAAATAAATAAGATTTATAAACTATAGCAAAGTTATTGATATTTTGTTCTCTTTTGCGGGGAGGGAGTGATGGATTGAAAGGTTTGTCTCGATTTGGCATCACATATTGACATCATAAGATACTCTTGTGTGATGTAATATGATACTAATTTGTATGTCACTTATGAGCCGTCATTTTCTTAATGCCACTTGTCCCAGAATTCCGCTGTATGTTTTGATTTCGAGATTTGAAAACATGGTAACTTTAAGATAATTAAATTATTTAGAAAATTTCAGAATTTGATAAGGAAGTTAACGTCTAACCAAATTCTAGATGATAATGATAGCTGAACGTGCATTCATAACGAAACTTTCATTTACGAGATAATTTTTTATTTTCCTTCTGGTTTCACTCAAAGACATTGACACGTTTAATATTTAACCGTAAGAACTAAAACCTAAATACTGTCATATTAGGGTTATTCGAGAACAGTCTCATCCACCTACGTATATTGTTGTCCATAAATTGCGTACACGTCCTCTGTTCGGTTTACCTGTTTTACTGGACGAAAAACTCATTTCCGGAATTAAAAAAAAAAAAAAAAATGAATATAATAAAAATCATGATTCCACTTAAAATTGTGAATAAAGCAAAAATAAGAGTAAATTTCATCCAGTTACTGCTGTATGATACAAGCCATACTAATATAATGGTGTAAACCTCATTGTTAAAAAAAAAGCAAGAAAAACTACGAATTCCCCATTACATAAATTACTGTAAATAATTTATGTAATAACATTATTGCGGTTAGTGTTCTTTTTTTCCTTTTAAAATGGCTGACCAACCACAAAAACGATCTTGTGTTACATGTTTCGGTCCTATATGCAAATCTGGTCCATATTTTCAACAAAATGCTAGAAAGTGGAAAGATCCCATTTTGAGCTACTAAGAAATTTGATGTACTATGACCACCCGGTCCTTAAGTGCACAAATTAAATCTTAAGTGCAGAAATCCCAAGATTTTAGACCCATTGCCATCATCTGTGGGTTCCTTAAGATATTCGAAAAAGCAATTCAGTATAAATCGGATCACCATTTCAGTCACAGTTTCCCGTACCTCCAAACGGTGATAAAGAGGAGATGTACAAATAGCAACCTCGTGGACACCTTTATACGAATCCAGAAAGCCCCCAACAACGAGGCACAACTTAATGTAATTTTCTTTGTTATAGAAGTAGCCTATGACAGAATATGCAAACCTGATAACAGCTCTCATCTCCATTCTCAAGGATTGTGTTCCAAGAGGGGGAGTTCTAACGGCCATTCACCGTAGATCTAGAGCCCTTCCTATCATCCCAAATTGACTTCTAGACATATTCCGACGACCTGAAACTTTACGTCACCTCACTGACCAAAATCGGGTTTTTAGCACTAATCTGCAGGCAAATAAAAAATCCATCAACTCGAACGATATCTAACCTCGGTAAGTCTAGAAATAAACCAAAGACATACAGCTTAAATGCCTTTCACCTGGCAGAAGCTACGCAATGATATCAATATCAGCATTAAAGCTCACCCATTCAAGAAGCTAAAACACACAAAGATTTTTGTTAGTATGGGATAAGGTGCTGACATTCCAGGCTCACCTGTTGATCACCAAAACAAAAACGTTCTCTGCAATGTTAGAAATCCACTAGGAACCAACGGGATACATGATGCTGAATTGAGCAAGAAATACGCCCTCCGATGCACCTGTCCCATAACCTCTATGTGCAGGAACTATACGGTTCTCTGCTTCAACGACATATTTCAAAACGTTCCTTAATCTTGACTGTTGTCTCCAAAAGTGGCTCAACCAACGGACTGTAAACCAGTACACAATTTCTAGAGCCCAACTCTACATCAATCTTGAAGGCACCCCATGGAAACAACAGATTGTGGCGGCTAATCTACTTGCACCGGTTAAATTCATTACAGGGCATCTGGATGCTCCTGATATCCCAAACCTGATTAAAACTCCCAGAATTGCTGGAAGACGCCAAGCAGATCCTAGACTCCCACTCAGAAACAGTTTTAACAACTTCAAAGGTCTGAGATGCATGTTTCTTGGAAACACCGTCGATTTGATAAATAATCTGGCCATTGACCTCGATAAATTCTGCCAGCAGAAAGCATACAGGAACATACACAAGTTTATTGATATGACTTCAAGGATACCAGTTGAAGGAAAACCAGATGCCAAAGCTACCCATGACAGGTTAAAAATAAAATTTATAAAAAAATAAATTAAAAAAACACAGTTACTAATCTTAACCCTCGGTATCTGAGACGTTAAAAGGCGCCCGGTATAGTAAGCTGATATAGACAGAAAAGAACAGAAACAGCGGACGACAGCATGTGATCAACCGTTGAGACTCAACCATAGAAACTCTTTACTTTAATGAAGCTTTCTTAAAATATGCATTAACTCAGGTGTCCTTAAACTGTGCGTCGCGCAAAAAGATTGTGGGAGTCGCAGCAAACATTGATAAACGTGATCAAAAAAATATTTATTATAAAACTATTGAAATTATTATACAAGAGCGGCTCTTAAACTGTGGGTCTGGGGGGGGGGATTCACTAATAATTTCGTCTTATGAAAAGGGTCGCGGATAAAAAAAAGTTTAAGAACCTGTGATTTAACTCATACATCGTTATCAATATCTACATTGTACTTAAATCGTTCATTGCATGTTCCCATCTTTAAAATGCCACGACGCATGTTATTGTGCGGTACATTTTATACAAAATTAGATATCTAGATATCTAATTGAATCTGTTATACTCTGATATCCCCACAAACTGGAATAACAAGTATGTAAATAAAAATTATGCAAATACCGTACATTTTAGGTTAAAGATACATGTTGCCCCATGTAACCCCTTTAGTTTACTACTGCCCAAGGGGTGGCCCATGAATAGAACAATAAACAGATACTAATAATAGTTATATGGCAGTGGCATAGTATTAGTATTAGTAATGGCCGCATGGTGCAAAAAAGCCTATGGCTTAGGCTGCACCAGCCAAAAAAAAAAAAAAAAAAAAAAAACGAATAAAACAATGATAAAAAATAATAAATAATAATAATAATTAATAAAAGAAAAGGAAATTAAACCTATCATCCTATGCGCTTCCCTCACCCGAAGGTACTATCCAAAACGACCTTTGAATTTCCCCAAACTGTCAGCCTCTATCACCCATGTAGGCAACTTATTCCAGTAATTTATAACTCGCTGGCTAAAATAAAACTCCCTGCAGTCCAATCTAAACATTTCCCCCCGTAACTTGAATTTATGTCCCCTAGCATCATTTATAATCTTGAAAATTTCGACCTCATTCATTTTACTGATGCCTCTCAGAGCTTTAAACACCTCAATCAAATCTCCTCTAAGGTGTCTAGTTTCCAAACTCTGCAACCCACATATTCGAAGTCTTTCTTCATAAGTGCGCCATTTTGCCGATCTCACCAGGCGAGTTACCCGTCTTTGCACCCTTTCAAGAAGCTCGATGTCTTTCTTTAGTTGCGGTCTCCATACTTGAACACAGTATTCCAAGTGTTGTCTAACAAAAGCCTTATATAATGGGATTATCACGTCCCTATCTCTATTTGCAAAAGTTCGATAGATCACGATAGGACACCATGGGGCCTTCCTTGCAACCAGTTTACAACGCTCAGAGAATTTCATGTCTGACCGTATCGCAACACCCAAGTCCCTTTCCTCCAGTACTGGGTTTAGTTGAACTCCACCACGTGAATACGTTATTTTGGGATTACTGTTTCCCAGGTGTAATACCTTACACTTTGTTGGATTAAAGCATAGCTGCCATTTTTCTGACCATTCCGGAAGTCTATCTAGGTCTCTCTGAAGAAGCTCAGCTTGACAATGATCATTAACTACTCTACCAATTTTAACATCATCTTGCAAATTTAGACATCTATCCAGCCGATTGGCTTTGTTCGCTGATCCACCAATTTAGTTTTTTAATATTTATTTTTATTTAAATTTTTATTTATATATTCCATCGATTTAACTGTTCACATACTGGGGTTTTCTCTATATAGTTTGATGAACTGTGGTATCTCATTTTAAGAGCAGTGCATGAACTGCGTGTTAGGTGCAAATTGTTTTATTAACGATCCAGGTATCATATTTTGGCAGATGAGGAAATAAGTTTCATCCTTAAATTACTAATCCGAGTCAGAAACTGAAAGTGAAAAGAAGATATTATGATGAATATGCGGAAACTAACAGCCGGTGAAGCGTTTAAAGCCCTTCGTATCGTTGTCAGATGGAACAAATTTCAGGGATTGATGCAAACCAATTGAATTGTTTAAAGAAAATACAGTCATGCAGTGGAAACAAATATTACATTTCTTTAAAGCAGCAGTATATTAATTTTAAAATTCCATATTAACATAAATGATAAATGCAAATTACTGCAATTAAAGAGAGAGAGAGTTTAAATAATTCAATTAACTTATTCAAATATATAGTCTGAATGAAACCTGTTGTTTGGAGGGAGGGATTGCAGAGCAAATCGGTTATTGCTGCCCTTTGCAACTTCTTTACGATATTCTCATAATGTGAGAAATTAGTGCCATTATGAAAATATTTTTATTATCATTTACAAACTTTACTTTGTTGCTAGCCAGTCAGTAAAATGAAATAGGGACAGATCGATTTAGTCCTATGAATTTTAAATAAATTATTGGTATGTGTATATGAATTTCAAAGTGGTGATATCATTTCAGGTGATGGAGCACGACTCTGATGAAAACAAAATTGCTGTTATCTTTCTTATTTTGGGTGGAGTTTCTTGCCACATGACGCATTATCTTTGTACTAATGACTTTTTGTCATAATTTTAATCTCTTGTTGTTATTTGGCATTCTGCCATTCAGAATAGCTGCGGTTGAAGATTTGTCAGAAGTTAGTTTATTTATGACAAATGTCGGTTTGTTTCTGTACATAACTAGTAACAACCTTCAAGGTATTTAATATAATTCTAGACTTTTTTTTACTTCTATATTTAAACTTTACATTCCAGTGACTTTCAAATACAGGGTACTTATTTCAGATTGTTACTAAAGCGTATAACATATAATGTTGTCGTTCCAAAAGATTATAACTTGAATAGAATTCAAGAATAAGTTAAGATAAGATTGACCGTTTAGTTATATCATTAAGGTTTAAATAATGGTTTAACTTCCCATTATACTGTATATTCTCTATCGAATAAGAAATTAACCTAATCGGAGAAAATGATTTTTGATTTGCTTTCTTTTTGAAATCCTTGTAGAAATTTTTAAATAAAATGCAAGACAGGAATTTTTATTGAGGAATTTTTAAAATTAATTTTCATTAAATTCAAATATTATTAAACATTATTGGCTGTCAATCATTAAACTTTCTATTAAAGTACTTGATTCGGATGACTTATGCACAAATGGGAATTGGAAAATCCTCCTGCCATATACTCGAAAAATGTTATAGAATGGGATAGATCACAGCATGGTAATGACTAATTATCGCATTAGTATAATCAACGTAACATTATAAAGTAAGGAAAAATTATGCTGTGTTAATAACTACAGTACAGTTATTAGCACACCTCTCGATTTTGCGAACTCTGATTTAACGGATGAAAAAAAATTGATTGGCACAAGAGTGTATTCTGAGTGTACTCATGAGATAGGGAAATCCGGGAAGTCATGAGACGACAACAGCCAGTAAGCGTCCCAATCTTTATATGGATACCCTCGCTATCTTATCGTTGAGTGCTCATCTGTGCCCTGTTTTTCATTATAACTTTATACTTTATCGCTTTATACCAGTGGATTCGGGATTTTGTCTCGTCTGTTTTGATGGTAGCCATATATGTTTTCAAGAGACCCACCTCCTTGTGACAGAGATGGAAGTTGCGCACACAGATGTGGCCTGCCTCCTTGTGGCATGGGCGGCTACTAGTAGACAGTCTTCCTGGGAGCAAAGTGGCCAGAAACAACTAAACAGCCACACTTAGCATTACACTAATTTTTGGCTATTTACAGAGTTCTTTATTATTACAGTGTATCACGGCGGATTTGGACAACGTTCTGGGGCCGTTCTGCAAGACAACATAACCTCACAATATATCATCGTGACCCTAAGAAAACTGGTGGAAAGAGAAAGAGTGTGCATCTGGGTATTTCTCAGAAATTAAAGTTGTTAGAGAAGTTAGATTTTGGCATGTTTCTTTCCCGCGTCTTATATGTTTATTTCCCCTGCATGAAAAAACAAACTGTCAGACATTGTAAAAAATAGTAAGACTAGGCTTAAAAATATATTTTAAGGAGTCTGACTGAAGATTCATTGATGTCTCAACTACGGCTTCTTAGTTCCGAATCTGAATAAGTTTTCCCAGGCACTAATATACGATCATAGTAAATTATCTTTTACTAACGATATAATATGTGTCAACGAATAAAGTCAAGGTAAATGTATGCTTTTTTTTATTTAACTTTATTTCAATGTTTAGTGTTAACTGTTTAAATTGTCACTCATGTGATGTACAAATAGTCACAAAAAACCTTTCGATTAATTAGACATTCGACAATAACGGAAACCTCTTTTTCCTTAGTCTGTAAGATCGGCGATTTACTATGTTTTGAAAATGGTCGGCATATGATTATATGGAAGCATAATCATAGTAAGTACGCTTCTCGTTCGAAGTCTCGTTAACATATCTAAATTCTCTAAAGCAACTCTCAAAAGGGAGAGATCACAAAGAAATTTCTACTCAATATTGAACAAAACTACCCAACCTCACCCAACTGGTTCTCCCCAGGTCTACAAGCAACGTACCTCTTAACTGGACACGGAGCTATTAATGCCAAACTGTCTCTACTTGGGATTCAGGTTGATCCAACTTGCACTTGCGGGGGGCTGGAGAGCTGGCAGCACCTAATGTATGACTGCAGGCTCTATGAAGACCTACGTGGTGTTTTACTCACCAGAATCCACTACTTACCACAGGGACAAGAACATCACCTCCTAGACACAAAGGAGGAGTATCAAGCCTTCTCGGATTATGCACAGGCACTGTTCACGAGGAGGAGGACGAGGAGAAACCAAATGGCCGCAGCCTACAACCCACTACCATTATAACAAGAGAACATCTGTTCTTCAGCTCACCGGGCTCCCTTGCCTGGTGCCTTTCCACCCCCTACCCTGCGCCGGTGGTGGGACAGTCCCCCCCGGCGCCCCCTACTTTCTCCTGGTGAGGCATGGGCATGCCTCACTGACTTCTGGGGTTGCCTACTCTATCATCCCCATATTTCTGCCTTAACCCCCCCCAGCCTTCAGTCTCCCACCCACTCTATCTATATGCTAGCGAATGTCCCACACACAAAAACTTAATTATGTCAAAATTCCCGTTCGCCCATTCTTTCGGCCTTTATTATGCAAGCATTATCCCCCTCACTTAACGATCATCAAACCGACGATGATGAATATATGTCTCTGTCTGTACGTACGTGCATATAAAAGAGCGCGCGCGTTTTTTTTTTTTAGGTCCTAGCCTCTGAAATCTCAGGAAATTAGGTGGCAGGACCTGCCAGAGTAAAACTACTGGGTTCCTGGTCTGCCTCCACGGGGCGAAGGTGGGGCAACGTTGGGCCTCAGCAGGGGTCCAGCGGCTAAACGACCAGATGAACAACGGTACACGACATCACACAGATACAAAGCCCACACACTTTTAAATCTCTGGCATTTCCCAGTGAACTGGTACACCCACAATGAAAGCAACACGGAGATGGGGGAAACCCCTGGTGCCGTCTAACACTAAATACACCTTACACCTTAACATATCTAAATTACCTTACGCCCATAACTTGGCCTAGCAAAACTAAGCGATTCTACCCCTACGTCGACGCGTTTCTGTCTTTTTTTTTTTTTTTTTTTTTTTTTTTAAAAGGTCCTAGCCGCCGAAATCTCAGGAAATTAAGTGGCAGGGCCTGCCAGAGTGAAACAGACTACTGGGTTCCTGGTCTGCCTCCACGGGGCGTAAGTGGGGCAACGTTGGGCCTCAGTAGGGGCCCAGCGGCTAAATGACCAGATGAACAACGGTACAAGGCATCACACATATACAAAGTCCATACACTTTTAAATCTCTGGCTTTTCCAGTCAACTGGTTCACCCACAATGTAAACTACGCGGAGATGGGGGGAACCCCTTGTGCCGTTTGACCCTAAACACACTTACACTTACTTACTGCCCATTGGGGAGTCACCGACGGGACATGGCTCCCAAGGGCAACCTCCAAACAAATGAGCAAGCATAGCCTCCGTGCACAATATACGACCCGGACTTGCATTCTGGTTGACAGATCCATTCTCCCAAACAACAACGGAATCCGCCCTAATGGATAATAAATCCTACTCTTCCAAATATCCATGGACGGGACATGGGTCCCACGAGCGACTACTCAACAAATGATGCATTAACTGCACTGAACTGACTTAGACTTATTGATCCTACATCTCCAGCATCAAATGGACCAGGATTTGTTTCTTGAATACTCAATCTTGACCTACAGACGGAGTATACACCAAAAGCGGCGAGCAGCCCTCTACGCATTATCCTATGGATGCTAAAATTTGATTTAACTGGACGGGTCCCATTTCCAATGAGCGACCTCCAAATAGGCGGCCAAACTTGGATCACACGGACATCAGAGGAATTAAATCCTACTAGTCTATACCAAATGCCACATGAACAAATCGCAGTCTCTGCATGCACGCCGTATTGGTGACCTGAGCCAGCTCCCTTGCCTGGCTCAACTATTCCACCCCTCCCCGGCGGGTGGGGGAGGTGAAGGTTCCACCGTATCCCCCCCACACGCGCCAACCCCATTCTTACTCTCTGGTGGGGCATGGGCTTGCCCCACTGTAAACTGGAACTGTCTTCTCTGTCGGCTCCATGTCTCTGCCTTTCTCCCCAGTCTTCAATCTACTCCCCCACTCTACCTGCACGCAATGCCCCACACAATCTAAAATCACTTTCGCCCACTACTTTCGGCCTCTCATTCCTAGCGCCTCCCTGCCAGGCAAGCGCATAGAGAGTGTGTATATATGTGTATATATTTGTGTGTAGCATGTATATATGTATATATATATATATATATATATTTGTGTGTAGCATGTATATATGTATATATATTTGTGTGTATTATGTTCGCTCACAAATATCACATTGGAAAGGCTTCTCACTAGAGTGCGTCCACATGTGGTATATTTGTGTATATATATATATATTTTTTTTTATCTATTATTTTTTATTTGTTTTATTATTTTTTTTTATATAAGGTCCTAGCCACTGAAATCTCAGGAAATTAGGTGGCAGGACCTGCCAGAGTAAATCTTAGTCGACTGGTGTTTCCTGGTCTGCCTCCACGGGGCTAAAGTGGGGCAACGTTGGACCTCAGTAGGGGTCCAGCGGCTAAATGACCAGATGAACAACGGTACACGACACTACACATGTACAATATCCATACACTTTTGAATCTCTGGCATTTCCAGTAAACTGGCACACCCATCACAATGCAAGCAATGCGGAGATGGGGGAAACCCCTGGTGCCGCTTGACACCAAACACACTTTACACTTTGCTGCCCATTGGTAATTAAGTGTTCTCTATGTTTTCTGTAACAGCCTATCTACTTGGTAGGTCAGTCTACATTGTGTAACAGTGAAGTAGTTAACATGTCTTCTGCAGTAGGTTTTTCCGAGGACGTAAGAACTGTTTTTAAACAGAAACAGAACGCTTCTTCTGGTATGGTCCGCGATTCAAGTGCAGAATTTCCAGACTGTTCTGGAAGGCTGTAGTCTTTTCCCACTTTTCCGTTATTGGAGGTGGAGTGTCGGGTGGTAGCACAGTGGTATCGTCACCGTCCTAACCACACCGGGTGGAAAAGGCGCAGGCTTGAATCCGTCGATGATGCGAGGAACTCTGGGGAAACTAACTCACAGACAAAATCTATAATTTTACCTCATCTGAGATTGGCTAACTCAGCTTCGGTTGAAGAGAGTTTTAAGAAGAAAAAAAATGAAAGAACGAAAGGTATTTTTCTGTTTTACGACGGAACTCAAATCCAGACCTTTTCAACGAGTGCAAAGTGGAAATTCTTATACCATTGCACTGTCACGAAAGACAAACCTTCACTCCTGCCTAGCTTTTCTTTAATATAACATTATTTTTAATAAGTTTGGATGTGCTCTCCTAGGATTTCTTATCGTCCCTGGGAAATTACGATGTTGTTCAACAAGTTAGTTAATATACGCAGCCCATTATATTTAAAGTGCGTTAGTAAATAGTAATAATACATGGTTTATAAAAGATAATAATAAAAAACGAGCAAAAAACAATGACATTTATTCAGAGCATTTCATTTCTGCGCGCCGACCGGGCTAGCCAGGTATGTAAAGTGCCTGCCTTGCAACCCAAAGGTCGCGGGTTCGATATCCACCTCGGGCTTGGATCACAGTAAAATGCAAAAACTTTGTGAGGTGCAATATGGCCATAGAAGCTGATGCACTAACAAAAAATAAATAATAATATTAACATTTCTGCGCATTCGCCAAATTGCCCATTCATTTCTCCATTCAGCTCACGACAACAAATATACGTTTATAGTCTATATGAAATTTTGAAATAATAATTTTCGAACTTCTGTTGGTCTGATTTTAGTGAAATTTCAGATTTCTCAGCAAATCTTTCTAAAACAACCAAACATAAATAACATTTCATGAAAATCCATGTACTGAAAATTCGAGTTATTACATGTGGACGGACAGACAAATAAATAATAATTTCAATATTGGTCCGATTTTAATTAAATTTGTGTTGGCTTGACAAATTTTCCTATACAAGCCAAATATATAATTTTATGAAAATCCATTCATTAGGAGTTGACATATTACATGCAGAGGGTGAAGACAATAGGCATTTTATGCATATGTGCTAACACGCCTAAAAACGTAGGCGCTGATTTTGAACTGCATAATCACACTGAATGATACCTGTTCTCAGTCTTATTCCATAACTTAAACGCCGCTCTAATGAATTGCTCCACCAAAAAATTCAAACAAGAACTCGGGAGTGTGAAATTTATGTCGATCATTGCCTAAAACTGGAATATTGTTATTTTGTTTCATTCTGTTCCACAAGCAAGTGCTATAAATGCGGCCTACTGCCTATCACTTGGACGAATTCGTGTTTAGCAGTATGATGAAAGCACTCCCAGTTCCTGAAGGGGCTGGGAGTACTTTCGTCATCTCGTACGATAATGCCCGGAATCATGTGGCTGGTGCTGTAACGACGTTACTGTAGCGGTGGAAATAGGAAATCCTTGTGGTTCTTCTCCCTCTCTCCTTCCCTATTCTTCAGATATCAGTCCTTCTGATTTTACCATAAGTTGAAGGAACCATTTAGAAGTCAAGGCTTTCGGACAAAGCAAGATATACTGTAAGCAGTGCCTCTTCCTTAAACGCTCTACAATAAAACCATGACTAGAATTGAGTTGTTCAGGGTTGGCCAGAAATTGCTTTAAGGAAATAACCATCAAATATTTGTGTATAAATCTTTTCTTTTTTTTTTTTTTTTGTAACATCGTTATTTTTATACTATTTTTTGAACAATTCTCGTACATTTTATTACTAAAAAATGTGGTAAGTGGCACTTCATAATTTTTTTTTTTTTTTTTTTTTTTTTGGATTTTCAGAATCAGTCGCTTCTTCGAATTAATTTTCCAAAGACCCAAACAAATCATAGTAAACGCTTTAGTAAACGCTTTAAAATTTCGCCTCATGTCCTGTTCACATTTTCGGTTGTCATCAGAAATTTCAGCTTCAGGTTCTTGTGATCAAACACTGAAGGTTTTGATCACAAAAAGTGGAATTAGTCCATTCCTCTCAATTAATTAATTTTACTTCTTGAGAAACCGTCCACGCGTAGACTTTTAAGATAATTAGTTGTTTCTAGAAAGGGAAGGACGCTAATTGTACAGCTCATCAAATTTTCTAAAGGATGTTAAAGGAAACCAGTTTTCAATAACTTGGTGTTGTTTTAATTGTTTTTATATTGCTCTGCCTGCTGTCAGAATAATATGAAATAGTAAATAGTGAGTTAATCCCCCTTTAGCGCTGCCTGCGATGAATTATGATCATGTTATCTGATCACATAACTTACACAGTCTTGTTAGAGTCCCTCAAAAATAATATCTTCAACCCTCTGTGCGAACAAATCTGCTTTCAGAATGAGGAGTATCTTTTTTCACTATACAATATGGTTATATTACATAAACCAAGGATCGACTGGTATTTTATATCGGATATATATAATTTGTTTCACTTGTACGTGCATTGTGAGTGGGTTTGTTTAAACCTGCTATTATGTATGTGTGAGTGTTGATTAAATTGTTCCTTATTGTGAATGTCCTCTCTCTCTTTCGCTGTCTTTTGGCGTATCCTCGATAGTGTTGCCGCTCTCGTACTGAGTTGAGCGGGGTTCAATTTACGTCGTCGGCTTAAGTTGAGAAATGGCTTCTAGTAAGGGACAGGAGAACCCTTTGTGAGTTTTTTTCTTTATACTGTAGCCTAGTTAATAGGTTTTGGAAAGTGGTTAATAGATTCTGCCTCCTCCCCCCTTGGAGACTCATGGTTTCTTGCAGCAAAACTTACTGACCATAGAATGCTCACAATTTACAGATACCAAATACGAAACCTCATATTTCTAGCGTCTAAAATAACCTAAAATAATTCCTAATCCCTTCGTAACAAGTTGCATTAGGTGAATTAAATATCGCAAACTTCTCTAGTCACTCCGTGACTTCAGATAGTGCGTTATCTCTTCAAATACATACTCCATTTTTTTTTTTTTTTCGTTTTTTATTAACTTCAAAGTCAACTTTTTTATATTGCATTTCTAAAAGTTTCGGGAATCTTTCTGGAGTGTAGAAGTTTTTTTAATAATTCTGGAACTCTTTAGAATTGTCAAATTCAGTTTAACTTTGAAAATAAGTCTAAGTCCCCCCCCTCCAAGTAAAAGCCATTAGCTATATGAATGCAATAAGAAATTTTTATTCTCACTGACTCAGTACTATACACTTACGAGCCAAAACATTATGACCGCCTATCCAATCACGTGTTGGATCACCTTTCGCCGTGATAACCCTTGCATCTGGAGTGTCATTCTCCGTACGAGATTGCGGAAGGTGTCCACAGGTATCCAAGACCAGCTGGACAGAAGGACGTTCCCGAATTCAGCAACCGTGTGAAGCACTGGCGTGAACTGGCGAATGTTGCGTTTCATCGCGTCCGACAAATGTTCGATGGGATTGATGTCGAAGGAATTTGGAGGCTAGGGGACCACATGATCTTCGAACCATTCCTGCACAATGATACGAGGCGTTGTCTTGTTGAATGAGTCCAGTGCCATCTGGATGCACAGTCACCATGTAGGGCAAACTTGGTCTGAAATAGTGGCGAGTTAAGATCTGGCTGTGAGGATGTGTTCAATGAGGATGAGGGAACCCACTGATGTCCACGAAAACATCCCCCGAAACTATAATACCAACCCCGCCAGCGCATGTTTTCATCCAACCGTGCAGTCTGGTTGTTGTTTTTAACGTGGTCGCCGTTGAATACTCACCCGTCCTTCGGCATGATGGAGCTGTAACCTTGATTCCTCAGACCGGGCGACTCGTTTCCAGTCGCCCGACGTCCAGGAACGGTGCATCCGTGCCCACTGCAAGCGAGGGTTTTCTGACGGTCGGTAAACATGGGCACATATAAATAAAATAAATAAATAAATTTTCTTTATACTCCGGAACGACGAAACGGTCAGAGGAGTTTACAAGATACACAGAATGCAAGAAACAGCACCGTATTCAGCAGTCACGGGCTTGAACCCCGGTCACTCAAGGCACGTGTACTTATTCACCCGCGCGCCTGACCACTAGGCTACGGCGTCCTTGCATATACTTGTGATGTGCTCTTATTTCCAGATCTAACAGTGAACTTAAAGCTCGTGAAATTTCGGTTTCGAAATACTGTAGTACGATAATTAATTTTTCTCGGACGCATGATATACGAATATTGAAAGGGAAGCCTCTTATTATAAAAAGGAAACAAATTTTCTCACAGTACCCCAATCCAAAAATAAGTACAGTATATTTTTACAACATGGCCTAGTTAATATCCGTCACGACCACCAGGTCAGTGGAGTTTAGAACAAATCATCAATACAAACGTTAATCGTATTTAGTAGTTACGGGCTTGAACCCCAGTCCAGTCAAAGAGCTGCCGACCGGGATAGCCGGGTGGGTAAAGTGCTTGCCTGGCAACCCAAAGGTCGCGGGTTCAATTCCTGCCTCGGGCTTAGATCAAAGTACAGTACTGCAAAAACCTTGGGAGGTGCATTATGGCCACAGAAGCCTATGCGCCAACAACTACCCAAAAAAAAAAAAAAAAAAAAAAGTCAAAGAGCTCATGCACTCTCGCTCCTAGCCACTGGGCTACATGGTTTGTTATAAACTGGAATAAACAGTTTGGCAAACATTTATTGATTTTTAATTAGTTGACTCAGCTTTGTAAGAAGCGTTTAGATTTCATGAGAACTAATATTAAAAGTAAGTAAGCAAAAAATATATATTTTTTCATTCTTAATGTTTTCCTGGGATTTTAATGGGTTGTTATCAGTTTTAATAATTAACATGAAAAGATTTTAAAATTATTTTTATTCCTTATTTTTAAATCTGCACATAATAGGTTTTATATAAAATGGTTTGTGTATCAGTTGTTAAAGTTTGTTAATTTTTCAATACAATGAGTTAATAAAGCATTTTGCTCCTGTTGATTGAATTCAGTTTAGTTTCATAAATTTCTAAAATGAAGTAAGATATGAGTGCTATGTCAAGTACACCCAAAACACCAAATTATATATTACAGATGTTGTTCCCTACATTTCTCACATTTTAGAAATCAATAAAATTAATTCAATCACTTAATTTAATCTTTTAATTTTCTTTGCAAAGTAAACTGCCAACTGACTATTTTGAATAACAATCCCCGATAATTTTATTTTGAGGAAATGTTATTTGATGAATGACAGGAGAAAATTATTGAGACGGTTTAGGGTGGACTGAGTTATAACTGATTTCAAATTAAGGCGTGCAGTCCACTTTGAAATGTTTTATTTAATTATTTATTTTAATTCTGCAAACATAGTGCAATTTATAGACATTATGCTGTCCCTCATGGAGCCGTGTAGAGACAACTGCTTATAAGATTTTCTTCTTCAGGCCCAAAAAAATTTTAGCATTCGATGTAGGTAATGTATCTTAATCTCTACACGTTGTTCGCTGTATATCCTGAAAACCCAAGTTCTTTTTCGGAAACATGTTTTTAAGGTCAACTTAACAATACTAACATGATGTCATCTTAAAACCACTTGTGCCAAATATATTTTCGTATTCTTCATAATTTAAAAATCCGTTATTAAACTTATAAACTCTTTTCATTAATTTTCTCGGAAATGAAAATAAGAAAGATATGAAGTGTGTATTTCAGAGAGAGAAAGAGAGTGAACGAACGGCGAATTTATTTCAATCAGTCCAAAATTCCTACGGTACGGAAGGCATTAAGGTCCGGAAACCAAAGGGGAAGAAACCGGCAGAGCAAAACAGGAAGCAATAATTAGCGATCCCAATATCAGCCCAGAACTTCCTTTTCACGTGCGATATTTCACTACACCTTTCGATTGGGGAGAGAGAGAGAGAAAAGAGAGCCTAATAACATGCATGCATGAAAGTATGAAAATATGTAGTTATTTATTTCTGTTTAAAAGAAAATGAGTATGTACTCGTTCTTTAATATGCTTCTAAAAATCAATACTTATTAATATTTAATACACGAAAAAGGGCAATATCTGTAACTGTGTGTGTATTAAGCTCCGAAGAAACTAAGGCTATGAGGCTTCAGTATATTGTGTCTGTATTCGCTTGTATTCTTCACGAACGAAAATCCCGAGCTTCCGAGAAAAAAGAATCCATGCCACCCTCACCTCAGACCGATGGATTCAGCCGCATTGTGAATAATGCCCATAAAAAATTCTCGTATTACTGACGGGATTCAACTTATTTCTTTTACAATGGGTGTGGCAAGTGATTACAACCATTGTGCGCGGTGGGTATAACCACAGTGATACCCACGACGGCCATAGTATAGCATACAACGTGAAAGTGCAAAATACTGTACTGTAAAAATAATGTGACTGATAAGACAATAAAAGTCAGATGCATATGTTGTAAAAATCAAATTTAAAGAAGTTTTTAAATATAAATGCTTATTAAACATAAATGTAGATAATGCGGTAACCACTGTATCAAACAAAGCAAAATTTATTTTTCTTTCGGATTTGTGAAAAGCGTTTCTGATTCAGTATAAATCTAGGCAAGTAATTGAAGTACCAGCTATTCCGAGTCAAGAAGCTCGGACCCCTAGGTAAGCGCACTGGGATCATTATATTGTTCAACCTTAATAAAGAATGCTTTGACAATTCATAGTAATTACAGTACTTCATTCTAGCAGTCGTCCCAATTGAGTTGTGAATGTACTAACACTTCGAGGCCTCATCTGCTTTGGTACATAATCAAACACCCCAACGATTGCGATTGTTATGAAAATTGGATAACTATCTGAGTTGGCTAAATAACAAAAAATAAAAAAAAAATCTAAAATTATTTGATATTCAGTAATTTAGGCAAAATAATTGTTTTGGATATATAACTGAACCACTTCAAATTTATGTTGATATGAAGTCAGAAATTAATAAATTATGTGTTTTACAGAAGCAGTTAGATTGAATTAGGTTTTATAGTTATATTATATTTATAGTTTTATAGTTTTATATTTTTTATAGTTTTATATTATTTTATACTTAAATAAGAAATGAAAATGAATTTTATTTCTTTTATAATTATTTCATTTTTATTTTTCAAAAACTTTAAAGATAATATAGTATATAAGATTATCTGTAGTTAGTTCTTAAAATTCAAATTCATCACATGAAATTATATTTCGGATTTGTTTATTGATTTCGAAAGGGTATTAAATTTTCATATAGTTGATTTTGGGGTTAACGAATAAAATATTACTTTCTCATCCCTTTATATGATTATATTCAAAACATTAATTTCTCATCTCTTCATATGATTACAATTGCAAAATTAGTTTCTTATTCCTTTATATGATTACATTTTGTTCCTACGCTGCTCAACAAAATTAACAAAACAAACTTTTTTCATGAATATTTTATTGTGAACATTGTCGCCGAAGGCGAATATTTAATATAATACGCATCCTGAAATGTAAATTCTGAGTATCCAATAGAAATAGATCCACCACTTTACACAGTCGCACGTTATGCAAATTATTCACTCCTATAAAAACACGGGTTGCTACTACATCACTTCATTCCCGTTTTTTTTTTTTTTTTTTTTTTTTTTTTTTTGCTTGCTCAGTGGAATAGTCACATATCCAGTACCCAGTATGGCAAGTCAAAGTCATCGTCGTTTAGATGATTCTTTGAGATGGCAGGCCGTTGGACGAATTAAAACCGGGTAGTCGCAGGCGGAAATGGCATGTTGGCTTAATGTGTCACGCAGTATCTGAGTATCGTCTCGGCATTGTGGAAGCAGGTTCAGGAGACAGGAACCATTGCAAGAAGAGTTGACCAAGGTTGCCCGAGTGCGACGTCAGCCAGAACCCGCTATCCAGCTCTAACATCAAGACGGAACCCTACGATGTCCTATCATCAACTGTCTCTTGAGGTTGCTGCCGCCACAGGTGAAAACATTTCCAACTGTGTTAAGAAGGCTCAATTCAATTGGATACAGCGCAGGGAAGCCAGTGGTTTCTATCCCATTCAGCCATCTGCGCGGTAGATGGCTGAATCGTCACCATCCTCCCCACACCGGGTGAAAAATGCTCGGGTTCGAATCCCGTCGATGACGAGAGGAACGTTAATGGGTTTTTTCATTCCGTGGCGGAGTTAGTCGGTCTCAGGTGTAGATAGCAAGGTTCCCCCCCCCTGGAAACTAGGGTGTTTTCGTCCAGCAAAACAGGCAAATCGACCAGAGAATACACGCACTTTACAGACACAAATATGGGTTTTTGTAATGAATTACGGGAAACCCTAATATAATAATTTAATTTAATGTGATCCCATTCATCCCAAACCACCGCAGAGCTCTTCGAAACGGGTCCAATGAACATGTGTCTTAGAGCCCTGACAAATAGGGTTCAGTTCTGTTCTCTAATGAATCATGTTTTATCCTACAAACAGATTCTAGTTATTTCATCTGGAGACAACGAGGAATGCGGTACCATCCCTTCAGCATCAGAGAAAGGGATGCTTACGTTTAGGCGGTGTTCTCGTGTGGGGTAGAATAATGATCAACGACCGCATCCCTCTTCATACTTTTGATATGGGTACCTTAACTACGAAGAGGTATCGAGAACAGATCCTCGAATCCTATGTGCGACTTTTTTAGGGGTGTGGTTTTCCCCAGATTTTCTTTTCATGCACGAGGACGCCACTGCACATACTGTATAGCTCAAGTGGTGGAGGCGCCTCCGTAGCCAGGTGGGAAGGAGCAGCAGTGCGTAGCACACGCTTCTTGATTAGACCGGGGTTCGAGCCCGTTACCACCAAATACGGAGGATGCGGAAAGGTCAGGGAATGACCACCGCATATCCCGGAGCAATATGGCCTTAGTTGCTAATGCTCCTAAAAACCAAACAACAACAACAATCAAGTGGTGGAGGAATATCTTTAAACTGAAGATATCCAACGTCTGCCGTGGCCAGCACGATCAGCAGACTTAAATCCGATCGAACATGTGTGGAACGGCCTTGGGCGTCTTACTGCATGCCAACAGTCAACTCCTCAGTCACCTAAGGTCTGCGCTGTGGAAGAATGGGATCTATTGTCACAGAATCTTATACTATAGACACCCTTATATCAAGCATGATTCACCGCTGTCAAGCCTGCTTAGCTGTTGGAGGGAATCATACGCCATATTGATGTCATATGACCATATTTTCGAGCATCTTGTATCGACTTCTGTAATGTGACCTTTTTTGGTAATTCTTATACAACCACTATAAATGTCCCTTATACCTGTGTGAAGTTTCTCGCTGTCTCCTCATTTCATCGTCATTCTATGGTACACCACTATACCAAATTTTGTCCCGCTTCATCGCAAGCTGCACGAGTAACACCACCTTTTCTACGTGTTCTGTTAATTTTTTCGAACAACTTATAATCATTTCCTTTTATATTCATCAAATTCAGCTCAATATCTTTAGTATCAATGGCGAAGTTATGGCCTCTCCGAACATCCATGAATTTCCATCACGGGAGGTTGCATTAGGTTGGATTTGAAAATGAAATAAAAATAAATATTATTTCTTTGCTAATTTCTATTTTTGGAAACTTAGAAGATGATATTGATGCAATGATCGCATTTTCTGCAACTGAAAAGAAAACTTTACTATGCCATGACACATACAGTACCAGGCTGAAACAAAAAAGGAATCCTTACAGAGTAGCATAGTTTTCATGACATCGGTGAACACCTGTTTGATGATTGGACAGAAATAAGATTTAATCGCTCACCAGCAGAATACGATGGCGACTCCCCTCTGTTACTATTTGTATCCGACGGACCAGTGCAATCAATTGAGATTACCCAAGTCCACTTAACTGAAAATAAAAAGTCACCAAATGTGAATAACAAGTTACCTAAGGTGGATCCAGATGGGTTTCTAGTGTTTATCTTAAAACTCTACAGTGTCCTTATTATTGATCCTTATACTCTGTTGTTTAAGCACATACTAAGCGAGGGTAAGTTCCCTGCCATCTGGAGCCAATATTATGTAAATCCTTTTCCAAAAGTCAAGCATCTTAAAAGTCCAAAAGACTTACAACCAATTTAAGTTGGATGTGCGCTCCTTAAGTGCTTTGAGACAGCTCTCCTTCCAAACATTGTTTTACACTGCTTTATCCATCAGCTTACTTATCTCCTCACAATTATACAAATTAGATCAATAATTATTATCTTCCTAGACACCCTGTTCAAAATCCAGCAAACCTTTGACACAAAATCTCAGCTTGACATAATATTTTTTGATATTAAATCAGCCTTTGACAATTTCTTCCAGTTCTGATTGATATTCTAAGGCCCATTTCAACGTTAGAGGCATCCTGTTATTGATCCTGAATGGCATTCTTCAACCTTCATCTCCTGGTTACTCACCAGATTATTATCGTGGGTGGCACAGTTGGTATAACCACCGTCCTCCACACACCGGTTGGAAAAGACCTGAGTTCTAATCCTGCCAATGACGCCAGGAATTTTTATGGGTCTTTTTTACAAGGAGGCTGAGCAGTCTCAGGCGGAGGTACCATGGTTTTTTCTTCCGGAAACTTGGATTTTTTTTTCGTCCAACAATCCATAGAACACGCGCAATTTACAGACACATTATACAGTATATGGTTCAATATGGGCTGAAAGATGTGCCTAAAACCATGCAACAACCAACCAACCAACTAACCAACCAACTCGCCAGATTTTCAGAAACAATTCTTACGTTGATACCCATTACTATTGGAATCCCACAAGGAGAAATGCTCTTTGCCACCTTCTTTGCTGCAACTATTGAACCCTTGTTATCAACTATTAATTGCTCTTGAAAGCCTTCTGAAGTCCCAATGATCTTCGAACAGACTTAATGCCAGCTAAAGATTATCGAAGCCTATTCCAAGTCCATTGGATTAGAAGTAAATCAGTTAGAAGACTGCATAGCGTACCTTTACAAAAAAGATTCATAACGACATCACTGTGAAAGTTAGTGATTTGTAGATTAAGAAAGTAAAGTGACTTTGGCTTAACTTGGGATGATATAAAGAAATGAATTTATTAAATAAAATACATAAAAATGCATACGCATGCCATTAGGTGACGCAAGTTTCTTAATTCCATTAGTGATGGAAATGCCTTTTTTCGGACCTTTTCACAGATTGCTCAGTTTGCTGGAATACTCCGGCTTTTTAGTTTGCCAAACAGCAGACTTTGAAATACATGCAACTGCAAAAAAGTTGCGCGTTCAGTATCTTGGCGGTAGGCTTTGCTAACCAAGAGTAGAACTAGCATCATTAAGTCTGAAGAAAACCCAGTAAATTAACCCGGTGGTAGTAAGCAGAGATAGATACCTAATATTATTCATTGAGTGGAAAGTGTTGTCATCTGCATTTATGTGGCTTCATTACGGTAGCCTTCCTCAGCCATTAATTATTAGGGCAAGGTGACCTTTAATTAAAAGGAAAAAAAAGTAGGCCTCTATTTACGGAAGGGAGAGAGCACGAACGAATCAGTAGATTGGACAGTGCAGCGTAATATTAGAATGGAGAGTCCGAGTGAGAGTCAAGAAAAGATAAATTTGCGATTCCTTAGTAATACTCTTAAAAAAAAAATGAAATCAGTGAAATTAGGTTGCCAACGCGGAAGCGGAGGACTGCACTTAGCTGTAGGCTGAATAGTATAATTTTATAACACCCTATGTTATGTCATGGTTGTCATCAAGAAAATAGGGTCTTAGTAGGTAAGGTAACAAGCGGTAAAATCATCTTAAACTGCCCTTTAGTTCCAACTGCCTTTTCTGTTGGTTTATTATACTTCTCATTCTTAAAACTGCAGCAATAGAAATGCTTTGTTTTAGCTGGTACTTTTTATTCTTACAGAATCGACATATACAAATTTGTATTAAATGATTGCTTTTGACGTAACAGGAAGTAGTAACTTTTAGCATCCTGTTTATTTAAGCCAGTCAGCATAAATGGTATTATTTATTAATAAGAGATGGGACTATCGCAAGCCACTGATCTCGGTTTTATGAAATTCTGACAGATGAATGCTGCTTTTGTACACTATAGAAAAGGCCCGGGGTTTGATTCCTGTTGTCAGCCAAAGTTAAAGGGCACTTTAACTTGAAAAACAACTTTATAATTTTTTTTTCTCCCTAAACCGTGGTCGAATGAGTTGTCTTGGATTATAATTTTTCAAAAATTCAGATTTTTTGTCCTGAAAACAAAATAAACGACTACAAATAACATGCATTTTCAAGGCAATATACTCGCCGATTAACAACACAAAATAGTTGGACTTTTGTTAGAGTTTGTCAAATTTTGGATTACCACCTATTAGAAAAGCTGAGTTTCATTTTTAAACACAGATTGGAAAGAGGTTTAAAACGCAGGATGTGAGTGAAACTTTTGCAGAAATGAAAAGAAGTTCCCAGTATAGAGAAGTAATTTACTTCTCTTAAATTTACCGATAGTTAAAAAAAGTAATTTCGCTGTATATACATCTGTATTCACCAAAATCTAATAATAAGGTTAGTGAATAATGTTACAAGATCTAACTGAACATAATGAGCAATGAAATATTCGCCTCACATAAAAAGATTATCCTCTAATGTAGCTACAACTGGAGGGGGACAATAAATGTGAATAGATAAAAGAAAAATACTGTACGTCCATAAACTGAAAACAGTGCAATAAAGGATGAGTAAACCGGGGAAAAAGAAAAAGACTGATAAAACAAAATAGCAACAAGACGAGGAACAGGTGAAACAATAAATTAAAAATTAAAAAATATATATTAGCGAAAGAGAAAAAGAGAACTTAATAACCTAAAACCAGGAAGCTAGTTGGAATTGGCGCATCCTCCGCTCTCAGAACAAGTATTTTAATGCATGCACTCATCACTGCGCTTGTATTTCACTCCTCATCCTCCAGATAACCGACTTAATCTGACATCGTGAATGGCTGCCCCGCGGCGTGCTTGTAGCCATGCTTTCACCCATATGGCGAGGTTATGACTGCAGTGAATCAAGCCGTCAGTGCAACTGTCAGGTGTAGTAAATTACACCTTCCTGTGCGTGATGGCGCTGTCTGTGGCGGACCTAGGAATAAATAACCTCCAGGGAAATACAAACAATGCCTCCCTTTTATAGTGATCAATGTTGCTGTTAGGAATGTGTCCTGTCTTAACAATAACATTACATTTTTCTTTTCTTTGTTTTTTTTTTTATTCATTACGCCATACAAAGTTCGAATGCACAATGGAGAAAAGCCTTTCATTATCTTGAAATGGCATATATCCTTAGAAGGAAAAGACGTCCTGTGGATGGATGGTTGCTGCTGTTGCAATTTTCATCGAATGTTTGGTGTTTCACTATTGTAGTTCTACTGCACATGCTCTTTAAGTTAACTTACGTAATGTTTCTGTGAAGACATTGATAATGTTGGAATCACCTAGAGAAAAGCTTCATTGTCTCGCCATGACGAGACTGCGGCGAAATTTTTATTAGCAAATATAAATCAGGAAATCAGCAAACAATAGCGTATAATATAAATAGATTTCGACATCATCAGATCTGGTTTCAAGTTAAACACGTTACAGCTATCAACCTGATAAACATCTATAGAATATACTGCAAAACCCTTATTCAAGGCTTTGGAAACTTCAGGATATATCAGTTTTCTTACAAGTAGATGTATTGGCGGAAAGAACTTGACGGAAACGCCCCCTCAGCGTCCTCAGGCTACTTGTCAAGTTCAGCTGTCAGAAATTCCTATTATATAAAACAATTAAATCTCTCTCTCTCTTTCACTGTGATACAAGCACGGTCACGACCCTGTTCCCGCGTATTTTCCCCTTTGTGATCTCCCCCTCAACACGTATTAAAAGTCTTGGGTCGAGGTTACTTGAGCGTTAATCAGGGTTGCGAGAAAACCTGTACTTGCCAGTGCTCTGCCGATAACATCGCACCATGTCCGCTTGACTTTTGATAGTTCCGCCAGACTGCACTCGCTGGTAACCTACACCACTCTTAGCAAGACAGTGAGTTTCGGGACGTGTGTTGTTTGTGTGTGTGTGTTTCAAGGCTCGGTTTCTTGCAACACGAAACTGACGGCTTTTGCAGCAACATTTATAACTGTCAGTCTCCGCTTCAAGCGAAGGTAAAACGAAGAACAACAAAAAACAGAAAATTCTCGTAATAAAGGTGGGAAAAAATGACACTGTCACGCACTATGCATGCCCACGTGTCTTGATGCTCATTTTCTGGTATTTCAGCTTTGAAGGCTATCTTGATTTCTGTGTTGGTAATGAGCCAGAATCTTTACTGTTGGTGTAAATTGTGTGCCAAATCGAACGATTTCTTAACCACATTTTTAAAAGAGAAAACCTACTTGACACTAAACAGTAGAATCGTGATCTTTCATTCATGTATTTCAAACTTACGCAATATTATTAATTCTATTATGCAGAGGAATTTCAATGACAGTCGAACTATGATACTTACAGTGATTGGTTATTTCAGTTTCAGATCTCCCCCTCCCCCAGTTTCAACATCATCAATACAGGTTGTGCTGGAAATCAAAATATATTTTTAAGGTGGCTGTTCCTTAAATGAATAAGTCGATATCCTTTTTGGGAAATTTGTACAAACGCATGATGTTCAAGTGGAAGGCATTTCGGATAGTTGAACAGTTCTAACTAAAATCCAGTATTGAATCTGGACTGTTCTCACAGGCAGGAAAATGAGCAGGTTTTCTCATATCCCTCATCTAGCGACCAAGTACATTTTAAACTGTGTCCTTCCCATTCAAGTGTATGCCTCTCAAATTTGGTCCTCAGCTTCTGACCCACATAAGTCTGTCCTCGGGATCGAGTACTCGCTCTTGAGATGGCTTAACAGAGTTGCTGGCCACCCTTTTACTATCTCAAGGTCCATCCTCTATTCAAACCATAGCATCACACCCTGGTTGCAGGGGACAATCAACAGGAATACACACTCTCGCACAAATGCTCGCAGGCAGATTGGACGCACCCGCCCTGGATGATATTCTAGCCAAACCGCGTGCCATAGCTAGACATTGCGGAGGGGTAAATCTACCACTTCGTCCAATCCTCAACAATCTTAGTAGCCTACGAAGATTCTTCCCTTCAAATACAGTAAAAATGTCCTGCAGATAGATACAGAAAAACTCTGTGAGGACGCAACGTGCCGGAAAGAGATCTTCCAGAATTCTTATAGACTTACCAAAATATGAATCAGCTGTAATATATAACATACCAAAGAGTTGAGACTAAATGAAACTGTTTTATGTAGCATAAGTGAACTTTTTTACTTAAAGAAAGGTAAGCTATTGACTGGAAGCATGCCCACTTTAGCAATTCTGTAAATATATAAATTTATATATGGAATTACTGACTTGTAAATATATAATAAGGCCTGACGTAGCCCAGTGGTCGGGAGCGAGAGTGCATAGCACGTGCTCCTTGAGTGGCCCGGGGTTCAAGCCCGTGACTACTAAATACGATAAATATTTGTATTTACAATTTATTGTAAACCCTACTGACTTGGTTGCAGAATTATTTATGTTTAAATATATATTAAATATAAAATGTATAAATAATATTGCAGAGCTTTTAACATACATTGGAGAAAATCTGAAGCAAGCCTTATTTGAATTGATAAAAATGATATACAGGGATGAGCATTGGCCGGAGGAATTTCTGCACATCAATCATAATCCCCGTACCCAAGAAGATGTCATCAACAGTATGCCGAGACTACAGAACTATAAGCCTTATTACCCATGCATCCAAATTCTGCTGAAAGTTATCAAAGTTCGTATGGTGAGTCATATTGAACAATTTCTGGATGAACCACAGTGTGGTTTTCGCAGAGGCAGATCGAGGAGAGATGTTATTGGAACGTTGAGAGGGTTGAGTGAGAAGGTGTATAACATGGGAAGAAACCTCTATGTGTGTTTTGTGGATTATGAGAAGGCGTTTGATAGAGTAATCTGGAGAGAACTGTTCCAATGCTCGAGAAAATCGGATCCAAGAAGAAGATTATTGGACTGATCTATGACTTATATAGAAGACAAAATGCGGTGATAAGAGTAAGGAGAGAACTAACAGAAAAAGCTAAAGGTAGTAAGACAGGAATGTTTACTTTCAACTGGTTTGTTCAATGCTTTTGCCGAAGTGATAATAAATAAGGTACTTGGGAATAAGAAATGGGGGATTAAAATAGGTGAAAAGTACGTACGCGCTATTAAGTTTGCAGACGATCAGGCCATACGAGAAGGTTGCCCTGCTACGCTGCAAAAAATGATCAAAAAGACTAAATAAGAAAGCGCTGAAGTATGGAATGAAGATAAACGTTATGAAAACAGGTAATGATGATTTGTAAAAGGTTAATTCCCTTCAGAATTGAGATCGATGGAGTAAGAATAGAAAGGTAGAGAACTTTTGGTATCTGGGGCAGTTATTTACGCAGGATATTTCACGTCAAACTCAGATTCAATCCAGAATTGCAATGGCAAAACAATCTTTCAAGAATAAAATGTCCTGATTGCACAGAATATTTCACAAGAAATTAGGAAGAAGATAATAAATACATATATCTGGTCAGTGGCACTATATGCATCAGAGACATGGATTCTAATAAAGGGAGACAAAAAGAGACTTGAGGCCTTCGAGATGTGGTGCTGGCGCAGGATGTAAAAAATTAAATGGACTGAAAAAGTATCAAATGTGGAAGTATTAAGAATAAGATCAACTAGACTAAAATGGGTGGGCCACGTAATTCGACATGGTGGATTGCTTTTGGATGCATTTAGTCTACCTAGGGGTAGACCAAAAAAGTCCTTCATCGGGACGTTTCTGGATGAAGCAGGACTTCAGAACTTTGAGGAACTAAAACAAACAGCACAGGAGAGACAAAGGTGGCGACAGCTCGTCAGAGGAACTGACCAATCAAAAAGACTGAATTACTGATGATGATATAATATTTCGGGACGAGACTACATGCTCAGTATATGTAACCGACTGCCAGTAGTATGTCGTACCCTGTTATGTAATTAACACCTTCCTGGCACCTTGCCGTCCCGGGGTGGTGTCATTTTGTGAAATAAACAGATAATAATAATAATAATAATAATAATAATAATAATAACTAGGAAGCTCTGCCCCCCCCCGTTCGCTTTGCTCACCAACCCCCGCGCATGCTTTTCTACGTAATATTTAGAGGTATGACGGAGTAAGTGAAATCTTTTCACGTAAAAGACACACCTGTCGAAACGCACTGATCGATATCTAATCAGGAAATTACATATATAATTATTTACCTGTGCATTTGTAGTGCGCATCATTCTCAAGGTCGAATAAATACCACTATGTAATTATTTACCTGCGTTTACATAGGTCACTTAAGAAAAGGCCTGGTAAAAATTCGAAACTTGGATACTACTCCATACTTCGATTAAAAGTCAGGAAGAAGGCAGTGATTGGCAGGTGCCACTCACTGTTTAGCCTCACCCCTTTTCCTCCTAGGTTTCCATGCCTAGGATGTTTATCCCCCCACTTGCCACTGTTTTAAAATTAGGAACTCGTTTTCCGATTTTAAAACAGCGAGATGGAGAGGATAAACACCCTACCTAAGCTAAGCAACCCTCCTCCTCGACAACACAAAACAATCGGAAACAAAACGCATTCACAATAATCACCCAATCACAGAACTTGACCGTACAATCACTCCCTTCTACGACCACGTCCACTGCAAGGAGACAAGTGGTACCCAAATAATAGATTTTAGCCAAAGGCCTTTTGCTTCGGGTTCCATAATGCATGAGGAATATTGTTGTATCCAAAAGAGCAGAACTAAAATATTTAACTGAAATATTTACAAACTATACAATTATTTAAAATATTTACAAATATACAATTATTTAAAATATTTACAAATATACAATATTCATTAATATACAAAAAAGACGTTACAATGGAACATCAAATGTTAGACAGTGAAGCACGTGCACATGGATGGTGAAAGTTATGGAGGCAGTTGTCAATAATTAATTGCATTTGTATTGCCTCGCCCTCTTCTCCCATTGGCGCGAATAAATATCACTAGGAGGAATTTTTTTTAATGTATAGACGGATAATACACTGGTGTGCAAAATTTAAGGACCAGTCAGGTTTTCACCTGTAGCTTCTCATAGGAGTGGCCTGGATATGGGAAAAGCATACCAAAGGATCGTGAGGTACAGAAATGATGAAGGAAACAGCGTCGACACAACAACGGAAATAAAACGGTACAGAGGGACTTTATTCAAAAATGGCAACCATGATACAGCCATGTTTCAACTTTGGCATCACTGCCAAAGTTGGAACACAGGGAAGAAGTGGTACTCAGTAAGAAATATGGCCACCCCTAATGTCGATGCAGACTTTGCACCACCTGTACATACTTAGAACAATGTTGTTGATAGGTTCTTGCGGTAACATCGTCCATTCCTCTGTCAGTGCCATCTTCAGCTGGTGAACATTTTCTGGTGGGTATGGACATGCCGCTAGGAGTCTCCCCAGAGCGTCCCATATGTGTTCGATAGGATTTAGATCGACGGAAACGGGAAGGCCAATCCATACGAACAATGTCCTCACTTTCCAAAATCATATCAACAGCTGCAGTGCGATGAGGTGTGGCGTTATCATCCATAAACACGAATTCGGGACCAATGGCACCTCGAAACAGACCCACATGGGGAAGGATTACCTCAGTACAGTAGCGTGCATCGGTTACAGTACTGCCTTCCAGTATCTGGAGTTGTGTACATCCATCCAAGATAATTCCTACCCAGACGAGAACACCTCGACCGCCATATCGATCCCTTTCAGTGATGTTTTTGGGTGATACCTCTCGCCAGATTAAATGACGTCCAGAATCGCTGCTGAGACTGAATCTACTCTAATCAGTAAAGAGTACCTTAAGTAAAGATTTTGTGGTTGTAACCTTTAGAAATAGTGTTGGTCCTTAAATTTTGCACACCAGTGTATGCAATTTTTCATATAGGTTGGTTGTTGTAATGTTTAAGGCGGCGCATCAGCGACTTAGACCATATTGCACCATATATACACTGAGTGATCACTGAATTATGATCACCCTATGAAAACTGAATGGGGCCCGTTGACGACGTGAGGTACGAGAGTGCGCAGTTAGTCGATTTATGTAGCATAGATAAGGTGTCAGTGGTTCAGTAGGTAGTAAAATTCTGAGCGTGATGGGTAAAAGGAAGGATTTATCCGACTTTGATAAAGGACAGATTGTGGGTGCTCGACGAACTGGTGCCTAAATTTTCCAAACGGCTGAACTGGTGGGGTATTCGAGAGCCGTCGTAGTTAAAGTATACCAGGACTGGCGTCAAAATGGTCAAACAGCGACCCGACGGCAAAAAACTGCAAAAGGTCAGCGAAAGTTTGATGTTAGAGGTGAGGGTTGGGTCCGACGACTCGTACAGGCGCAGCACTCTTCAAGGGTTGATAAACCAATACATGGACCAACCCGGAACAATATCTGGCATGACCATGCGTCGCACGGTTGCACGTATGGGCTATACCAGCAGACGACCCCTACGGCATCCTCTCCTAACCAAGGTTCATCGGCGTTGAAGATTCGTCTGGTGCAAAGAGCATGCACGTTGGACGTTAGAAGATTGGAAGAAGGTGTGCTAGTCGGATGAGTCACGTTATTTACTGCACATCGTGGATGGTAGGGTACGGATTTGCCGTCAACAACATGAGGCTCTTCATCCATCATGCATGGTATCAAAAGTGCAGGCAGGTGGAGGTGGTTGTATGGTGTGGGGCATGTTTCACAGGCAGTAACTTGGACCCCTGGTGCATGTGGAACAACGTATCAGTGGTCTCTGCTATCGTTAACTGCTTGCTGACTGTGTACACCCCGCTATGTTACACTTTTTTCCGAATGGCGATGGTGTCTTCCAAGATGACAATGCGCCTAGCCATCGGGCACTTGTTGTCCAGGAATGGTTTGAAGAACACAGTTCTGACTTCCAGTAGATCGATTTGCTTTCGAATTCTACCGATTACAATCCCATACAGCACTTGTGGGACACTATGGAAAGGCATATCAGGAGTGTGGATACACCAATTACCTGCATTGCTGATCGCATTACGCACAGCTTGGTTGACCATACCTCCCGAACGCTTCCGACATCTTGTTGAATCAATGCCACGTCGGATAGCTGCTGTACTGCGGGCAAAAGGAGGACATAATTCAGTGATCACTCAGTGTATATTATGTCTATAAACTGCGTATTCTGCCGTCGATTTGCCGTTTGCTGGACGAAAAACCCCAGTCTCCGGGAGGGAAACTATGCTACACTCGACTGAGACCGACTACCTCAGCCACGTGGTGAAAAGGTCTATAAAAATTCCTCACGTCATTGATAGCATTCGAACTCAGGTCTTTTCTACCGAGTTTGGGGAGGACGGTGATTATACGAACTGTGCTACTCACGAGGGGGCCCCATAAAAGTAGTTTTTACGCGAGTTTTTTACACTGCTCATGGCCTTAGTTGTTCTGGTGCGAATTTCACCCAACAAATTAAAGGAATCTTACTGCTTACAATACTTAAGTTTGTAATTCGTAAGAGTAAGCCGTGTCTGCCTAAACAGAATACCTCGTAAATATAACTGTTGCAAACTTCTCAACCTTTAATATCCATAAAAAAGGCAATTCTCTCAGAATCGTTCTCTTATTTCTCATGAGGGAAATGATTTTGTTCTGATAGACAATCCTAATTATGCACTTGTGGTAAGGAACATTTGATAAATGCCATCTCCACTTTTAAGGATCGGCCTCAGCGTAATAAGGTATAAATGTCTTAATGTCATTTATATTAAGTAAAAATAAAAATAACATCATTGATTTATGGTGATATCCATGCATGCATCGATCATTATCCAAGTAATGTGAAAATCTCTGTCACTCTACTAACCAGTAATTTCACTAGCTTCCAACGTTGATTTTCCTGTCCCTTGATGTCAATTACAAGAAACAACGGCTACGTGTTATTGATAAGCGACCCACTTTAGTATTCAGTATAGTATCTGATCATTTTAGGCAAAGTAGGATGTACGTGTTTTTATTATTTATTAAATACGTCTGTGCGAACTTATTTGTGGGACAGTTCGGATGAATTACAATACGTCTGAGCAACTAGACATTTGTCTGCTCTCTCACTTTCTCTCTCTGGTATTCTAATTCTGTTTTCATTCGGTCCACCTTTTCATTTTTCCACTGTTCTTGCTGGCGAACCTTTGAGTTTAAGCGAGGAATGCAAACGTGTCTTAACTCTTTAAGAGAAATTTGGCGAGACCATTGAGGTAAACCACAATGCATTTACAATTTTCACCTGATTGATAGAAATTAATTAATCGACCCTAGAAATTGAGTTGAATTCCGAGAGAATTATTTAACAATTTACACTTTCTGAATCTTTTTTGATTTCATTAAAGCTAACATACTATAATTGTAAAAATAACTGAAAATCACGGCAGATGATGTTCTTGTCGTTCTTTTGTCATGTACACCATATCCATTTTACATTTATGCAAATGTCATCATTGAACAACAGTGAAATGCTGTACTGCTCACTTTTGAGCAGTACAGCATTTCGATCTCTTGGGTGAAAAACAAAGTACAAGACGAATAGTCAAAAACACCTACATGTAATGGCAGATAAGATACATGGGATGATTATAATTTATCTATGGACCCATTCACAGTGTTAAAAAAAATTTAAAAAAGTAACAAGGATTTGTTTGCTTTCGTTAGCAATAAAAGGAAAGAAATCAACCATATTGGTCAAATGATGTGGTAGGCGTATCAATGATCCTGAACTGATTGCTGATAAGCTGAAAAAATATTTTGGAAGTTTAATTGATTTTATGATAACTGAGAAACTGAGTACAAACGAAGTTATTACAATTAAAATTGGACAACGCATCAGTAGCTGAATAATCTGATTTTATTGAAGAAAGTAGTGTGTACTAAAGTATAGTAGCCCCATTGCCTTGCGTGTTGCTTTCATGTAACTTTTTTTTTTTTTTTTTTGACATTTATTCTTGCATACTCCCGCATGATTTAATTCCTCAGTATTTTACTTTTTTTTGCTAGTCAAGAATACGATATGTACTGTACATGTTTGCAATAAAGAATTTAATAATAGAAATAATAAAAAATGATATAAGCAGACCTGTATCATGTTATGATGAGAACATCCTTGAATTCAGGCGATGCTCCAATAGGTTGGAAATGTCTAAACGTCTCTTTCTCAACGGTGGTTCAAAGGGTAAAATGAGCAACTACAAACACTGTCACTGTGATTTCTGTGAACGATTATGCCAGGTAAGATTATGGAGTAATTAGTTAATTATATATTGTATCATATATATAAGGTCATCTGGACAGGTAGTACGTAATTACGTTTCAAAGAAACGTAAGAGTTAGGCGTTTTATTTTAGAGGTGTGAAGGAGTAAGGATAACAATGGAACCAGATACTGTCTTCGAACAAATGGTGTTTGTTAGAAACAGAAGAAGACTGTGACGATGGAGCACAAGATAAAGGCTGGGATAAGCACTGCCACAATAAGGCAGGCAGGTTATTGACATCTAGGAATGTTGACTTTGACACTGTGCAGCATATCTCTATCAACTAGATGATAGAGATATGCTGATAGAGATAGAGACTTGTCTGGATGATCCTGCATTGCAGGATCATCTAGACAAGGCTGCAGCAATAATTCAGACACAGCATGGGTTTGTTAAGGGAAAGTCTTGTCTGACAAATTTGATAGGATATTATGATGTGGTTACCAAGGAACTGGATGCAAAAAATAATTTTGATATCATATATTTGGATTTCAGGAAAGCTTTTGACACTGTTACGCATGGAAGACTATTGTACAAATTGGAGCAGAATGGTATTAAGGGTAAGTTGCTACAATGGATAAAAGGGTGGTTGAGTGGGAGAAGACAGAGGGTGGTAATCAGTGGGCGCTGCTCTTCGTGGACTAATGTTATTAGTGGAGTTACACAGAGTTTGGTGTTGGGTTCACTGTTGTTTTGTGTCTTTATCAATGATATACCTCCGTAGTCGAGTGGTCAGGAGTGGGGGTGCAATAGCACACGCTCTTTGAGTAGACAGGGTTCAAGCCCCTGACTGCTGAATACGGTCGATTTGCCAACCCGCACTGGACCAGCGTGGCAGATTATGGTCAATTTCCCTCAGCATGAATTGTTGAGGAGGCTTCCATCCTGCAATGGGTTGATAATGGTTGCACTTTACTTTTTTTTTATATTGATGAAGGTATATCAGGCTGTGTCGAAGTTTACAGATGATACAACGGTTGGCAGGTTGTTAATGACAGTAATGGCAGTGTGCTACTGGAAAAGGATCTAGAAAATTTGGGCAGATGGGCTGACAAGTGGCAACTGAAGTTTAACATGACAAATGCAAAGTACTGCATATGGGTAGAAGTAACCTCAGAGGAACGTACCAACTGTGTGGTACTACACTTAAAGTGGTAGAAAAGCAAAAAGACCTGAGAGTAATTGTGCAGTCAGATATGAAGTTTTCTGAGCAATGCAGACAGGCTGCAAGAGCAGGTCACAGGGTTTTGTCAATGATATACAGGAATTTTGCTAGCAGGGAAAAGGAGGTGATTATCCCTTTGTATAAGGCAATGGTCAAGCCACGCCTTGAGTACTGCGTACAGATCTGGAGGCCTCGTTTTATGAAGGATGTAGATTTGCTTGAACGTGTACAGAGAAGGGCAACAAGATTGGTGAGGGGAATAAAGGAATCCTCTTACCAAGAGAGGCTTAAGATCTGCAAATTGCAGCGGCTGAAGCCTAGGCACCTGAGAGGTGATTTCATTGAGGTGTATAAGGCCTTGAATGGGTTGAGCACGCTGAATTCTTATGGGATTCTTCCACTTGCTCAGATTACGAACCTAAGGGAACATAAATTCAAATTGAGGAAAGACAGTTGTAGAATAGATGTGCGGAAATTTGCCTTTAGCCAGAGGGTGGTTAATTGCTGGAACAAACTTCCATCTGTCGTTGTGGAAGTTGATAGCTTAAATAAATTCAAGGGGGAACTGGACAAACTTTTAGAGGGAATGGTTGTGTGAATTTTTTTATTTATTATTGTTATTATTATTATTTTTTTTTTTTTTGGCTGATGCTACATCAGCTCATACGCTTGCTTTCTTGCGTCACATGCCTCTGTTACTATTACTAACTGTTGAAATCGTTGCATGTGGGGTTGTGTACACATTGACAAGCCAGTGCACGAGCGTCAGAGCGATGTTTTACTGCACGTTGGTTTGAATGAGAGTCTTCACATTGCCAGCGAGCGCGATGTTGCTGACTTTCGGGCGAGAAACGTTTTGCGCATGCGCGCTGATCTACCCTTCTGTGCCTTGTGCACGAGTTGCTCTAGTGAACAGATTGATCTTGTGGAAGATGGCAGAATGAAACAAAGAAATTTTAATAAGTGGGTGTTTTAGACACTTCTCATTTAAGTAAAGCGCATACATGTCTTTTCCTTGTCCTTTCGTATACATGCAGCAACTCGACTCCTAGTAGTAATAATAATAAACGTCAGCTTATTATTATTATTAGTAGTATTTTATTTATAATAGTAGTATTAGTATTTTTTTATATTTTTTCTATATTTTATTTTATCTATTTATTTTTATTTATAGTAGTAGTATTTAATAGTAAAATATATCCCATATTTTACGACTTCCATCATTCAGCAGTGATTTGTAGGCATTACAGATCAAAGAGAAACAAACATTTTAAGCTACCGGTTATCTGAGCGTTATACTCGGCGTAGGAGAAGGATGGTGATTATAACCATTGTGCTACCCGGTCGAGTCTATTAGTACATTTAAATTATGCGTCGGTATGGGTATATATTTTGGGAATGGTTCTAAAGCTTCTGCACGTTGGCTGTCCTGTATGCAACGGGAGTGATGCGCAGCAGCAAAATGCAATATGGCATTCCTAGAGACGGATGCGTCCAATTTAGCGCAACGTAATGTTATTCACGTTCATCCAGCAAAGGTTGAGACAGAAATTCACCGGCGTGTGGAAAAGGTGTAGTCGATAATTATGTGACACGCCCACGAGTGTACGAATCAGCAAATCATTACCGAGTTCTCAAAAGTCTTAACAGGCCACGTCATTAGGACGTATCGCGCACGATAGTTCATGATGTGATCACAAAACTTGATATCAGTCATAGATCTGCTTATACTATACATACTCAATAGACTGCAGTATAGCAAGGTCCATGCGGATTGGGTTCCGAGGTGTTTCAAAGATTAGATAAACGTTTACAAATGTGTCTGCTGTACTTAATACAATATGAAGAAGAGGGAAATTACTTCTTTAACTGTTAATGAGACATAGTGCAGGGAGCACTTAGGATTAGAACCAGAGGACACAGCATGCAGTGAAAACATGTCATTACGACGGTAGAAGGAATTATAAATTTTCTAATGTAGTAGTAGACAGATTATCATAATGCTATTCTTCGACTTACAGGTACTGTTGCGGCCATTTCATGTGTAGCGGTGAAGTACAATATTACACGGGAATTCTCAAATTTGATTCATAACATGCCATCAAAAACAAGACCTAGATATTTGACTGACTGTTCCATTTCGTTACATGACAATATGCTACCCCACACGGCTCAACACACATAGCAACCATCCATAAACTGGATTGGGAGGTGATTGAGCATCTTGCGAGCAGCTTGGACGTGTCGTCTTAAGGTTTTCATGTTTCTGAAGGAAGTCAATTCCATACGAACGACGAAGTGAAGGAAGTCGTTAAACAATGGCGCTGTCAACACATAGGCCACTATAGCCGAGTCAGTTGATCGTCGTTAACTGACTTACAAACAGAAAATTAATTTTATTCAACACCAAAAAAGAGACTCTATAAGCAGGGTATAAATATACGCAGATAGGAAAAATGCTTAAAATATGGTGGATGTAGTATTTTTGAAAAATGAAGTACCAGGTACTAGTAAAAAAAAAAAAAAAAAAAAAAAAAAAAAAAGGAAAAAAAAAAAAAAATAGCCTTTCATTTGACTCAACTCGTTTTTTTTTTTTTTTTTTTTTTCTTTTGGTAGTTGTTGGCGCATCGGCTTCTGTGGCCATAATGCACCTTCCAAAGGTTTTTGCATTTTTTACTCTGATCCAAGCCCGAGGCGGGATTCGAACCCGCGACCTTTGGGTGGCCCGGCAAGTACTTTACCTACCTGGCTAACCCGGCCGGCGACTCAACTGCTATATGTACTTACATTACTATTGTAGTATATGCATAGTGGTTAATCAGGAAATTATACAGTCGAGTTATAAATATTACAGGAAATTGTATAATTTCCTGTAACCTTTATAAGCTGACTGTAGATGCTGCAGAAAAGATGAGTAACATTGAGTTGTGGTTTACTGGATATCTAGCCAATGACCTCATCGATGGTAGCAATATGTTTTGAGAGCTGCAAATTGCTACTACGTATTTTTCAATTATTGTTTTATTCTTTAGTTATATGTTGTTGTTATCGGAGGTTTTACGGCGCTAAAGGCCATTATGCGCCATTTAGTTATATATCCATTGGTCATCATATTTATCATACTAAGTGTAATACTCTAGGCCATGTCATAGTGATCACTAATATGGTATCTAACTACTTGTGCTTTGCTTGGAAGCAACAAAGATAATTTTCTATAGTCGTTTACGGTCTGTTTATGTTGCTTTTTTTAAAATCTGTTTATACTTCTGTATGGAGTATAAACAGATTAAAAAATGTAAGCATTATTTTTATTTAATTGCCACATAGATTCGAATCACGGTAAACTAATAGGAGTGTGCTAAAGTATTTCTGTTTTGACCACTCTGCTATATCAGAGGCTGATTGCACTATTAAATTTCCTCGGTTATGAGGTAGGAATGTCTCCTAGCCGAGAAAACGAGCAGTAAAGATAACAAAATGTGCTACCAAAAAAATAAGTGGCCGAATGCCCGAAGTGCAAAAAAAAAACCCAAAAAACAGTGCAATGTTTAAGCGATTTTGGTTGAATATAAAGAAAGGAATTTAATTATCAATAGTTTATTGTTTTGGTCGAACTTTAGGGCTGGTGGTACGTAATCACTAGCTTCTTGTGCTTCTTTGAATTCAGCAAATGTGAAAATGTGGATTAGCCTTATTGCCACGACTGTTGGTCTGTTTAGTTGGTCTATTTTTTGCCACCCCCGATCACGTAAACCAAAAGCGTTACGACTCTCACTAAATAGTAGCCTGGTAATCTTAATAACTTAATTGTTCTTCTGCATTAAATATTTCAATTTGTTCAAAAAACAACAACAAAAAAAAGAGACTGGAACCTGAATAAAAACTTTTAATATGTTTTACATATCTAGCCATGAATGTGTTCTTAAATTAAGGAAAAACAAAGCGTTTTAGTAGTTCTGATTTGGGATCCAAAAGGAGAAATGCTCCTGAACTGAAATTTAAAAAGAAATCCTTCTTTTTGCCTTTCTTGCTAATTCTCATACTTCGTTGCTTTTCCTGTACAGTATATCTTTTCTATCTCTCTCTCTCTCTCTCTCACACACACACACACACACACATCCCGCCGTGTGTTTTCATCCTATAATTTTCGATAATCACCATTACAAAAGTTAATAAATGAACTCCTTTGCTAAATAGTTTGTGCTCAGAGTGGTTGAACAGGATGCATCCTGTGCGTGAGAATGCTCAATATAAATAGAATCACGTGCGCAGCACACTGTGTGAAGGTGTGTCACTCCATACAAACATAATGCTTAATTTTAATAAAGTGTCGCTGTGGTTGGACACTACGGAGTTGTTATACAGGTTAGTGACAGTTTCCACCACCAACAGTATCACTTGTCTTATCTCTTCACAAAGTGAAATTATTCATTTTTATTGCGTGTCATGAAGTCTTGACAATTAAGATTGATTTCTATCGAGAGTGTTCTATCTTATAAGCTATCTAATCGGGGAATCTCGTTTCTTTCAGCAGTTTTCCTTTCGCATACTCACTTTGACCTGATTTATTATGTTTTGGTATTACGCTTTTCTGTATTAGGGCTTCATATTCTGCCCTCTTAAAATATCTTTCTTGATTTTGTATTTAATTATTGGGCTAGAGAAATATTTAATATGAAGTTGGAATTTTATAAAGCTAAAGACAAATATATTTTATATGACGAATGTAATGAAAATGAAGAGTTTGACTAAAATATATTGCACCGTATATACAGGGTGTCTATAATTATTCACCTGATTATGAACTTCGATTAAAATTCGTAATTGACTGACAAACTTTGCCTGAAACCGATAAATTTAGCCACATTATGGAAAAATGTCCATAAATATTCCTCTCGGGATTCAAACCCAGTTCTTCTCCATTCGGTGTGGGGAGGATGGTGGCTATCCACTATGATATCTGCGAGGGTATTGACTCCTTACACTTTCACTCACTACTGATTCGGGCAATTCTTCAAAAATCCTCTAGACTTTCGTTTCATCATCAATCGGAATTGATCCCAGACTATTCCAAACGGAAGGTAGTTGGTGAGCCCCTATATTTACAGTACTGTGGGCTTTACTGAAAGTTGAAAGAGGATATGATAGCATATAATAGCGGATGTGCACATCTCAGTGTATTATATATGTGGTCATTAAAATATTAATTATACAGGGAGTCATTATTAAATAATAATAACGCAATACTTATCTGGCGAAGTGGTTATTTTTTAAGTTTTGTTTACAAGATTTTAGTTTACAATATGGCATAACAGACTCAGAGTTTACAGATTCTCAAACAGGCCACCCATCTTCGACCTCAATACAGCAAACAGCTTATATAGTTAGCTTTAGTTCGATATATGTCTTTTATCACTGCTGCAGAATCCAAAATTCAACCGAGAAACTCATCTCGTTTTGCACGTTTATGCAGTTCACCATCACTTTTATCTACACCCCCCCCCCACACACACAGTGGCCAACTCTGGATGGATCGGTTTTGTGGTGGGCAACTGTGTTGACCACCACAGCTGATCTATCTGCCTGGAAAACGATTAGTCAAATGTAGTTTCACTACTTGGGAAAAAAACGTGAAGCTCCATGCGTTGGAAGTACATAGACATACAACGCTGTGCCACCAAAGGTATGTTATCTATCCTTTGTGGCAATTATTCTTGCAGAAATGGAAGATAATGTTACGTATACAACGACCTTCGATTATAAACAGACCAATCAATTGACCGTTCAAGATACTTCATGCACATTTGCACTGAAGCGATATTTAAAATTGTATTCCACAGTAGCATGGCAGTTGTGTGAGTTTTTGACACCATCGAGGATGAATTATGCTTCATCGCAGAACAAGATTTATTGTTATAATCCAGGATTGACCCTAATCCAATGGTAAGAAATGTTAAATTTTTAAACTTCGAATAGTCCACAACCGTTTAGAATCAGATCCATAATGGTATGGCATTTTTTTTCCTGGGGTGACTTCATAAATCACATTCTGAAAAGTTTGTATATTCCTCATAATTCGTCCTGCATGCGTATTAATAATTAAAATAAAAATTCGGGCTTTTTCTAACTTGAAGTGGAGACCTTTAGCGTGTTTATTTTAACTTCAGGACTTTCTGAAATCTGTAAGAAAGTACCACGCCGCCATTTTTAAAGTGAAAGATGCATAAGTTACATTTTTACTATGGACAGACGACCATGAAATACTCTCTCTCTCCCTTTATATACAGGCGAGGCAGAAATATTGTTACAGCTGTATTCGGTGTACAGTATATTATTATTATAGAGTATACCAGAAGGTGTGTATTGCTAAAGTTATTGTTGGTCGGATTGGGTCACTATAAATATAACACGTTTAGTTGTTTAGAGTAAGCATCGAAATAGCTATGTCCATAGGGTATCAGTATATCGGGGTTTTAATTTGGCATTATATGGTAGCTTGTCAGATTAATGAATTGAAAAACTTAAATATCCAGAAAAAAAAAAAAAAAATCAATTCTTCCCGAACTCTCGTCAACAGCATATAAAAAAATCTACAGAAATCAGGAGTAGATTGGCCGGCTTAGGCAACCGAGTAGCGATCACTACCGGGCAAGCAGCAAATTTAGGTTATTGACGTGATTAGCGATTCAGATGGGGCCGAAACTGTTGGGAGCTGCCTGGGGACCTGACAGTCCGACATGATAAAAGTTGCTCCGGGAATCGAGCCCAGGGCTTTTCCTCACGGTGCAGAACAGCTGTCTACACTGTGCGCTGTACTAACCAGAAGGGAAAAATAGCATGCCGACAACGAGTTTGGTGGCCATGAAAATTTAATTCCATGAACATTAACTTTTTGACTTTTTATTAACTACACATTAACTTTTTAAATAGTAATACAATCAAAATAAAAGATTATCTGGAACAAAAGGGTTCTATCACAGCAGATGTAAATTAGTGGATACGGAATCGACGATATCCGTCAATAACTTTGATGATTACGCATTTTGTCGTAAACATAAACTATATTTCTGCTTCATACTATAATGTTCTTGATCAACGACGTCTGTTGATTATGTAAAATAAAAATAAATCTTCTGTTTCTACTCCGGGATGGACACGTAGGGTCAGAGGAATTATGCTTACTGACGAAAAATCGAGGCTAATAGAGCGTCAAACAGAAGCATTGAGTTTGGGATTGTTAATGTTCCCCACAATGAATGTAGTTTCATAACTATACCGGCTATATATTATGTAGACAGATTTACACATAAGCAGCATTATCTTGTTATAAATCGGATATTTTGCGTAGCACAAAACAGTAGCATTCAACGAGTAGTGTTTAAATTTAGCAGTCGCAAATTGCCTTGGCTTCGGAAATCTATCTCTTTCAGCTTGTGCTCTTGAGATAAAACATCAACGACTACGAAAATATGACATTTGGATATGCTCGTCTATATTAGGTTATACCATTGGAAATTACTTCTCATAAGAATTGAACTAGGACCGTTGTAATAAGGGGATCGCTTCCAATTACCACGGCCCTGAGTCCTGCATGCGGTCGCTTCCATAGAAACTAAAATAAACAGGCTCATTCAAAATGAATCTTACTGGTTCATTTTCATGCAGATGGGTTTGGGGAGTTAATTTTTCTTCTTTGCATCCAGCTGTTTAAGTTTCGACACGGCCCTGAATGAAACGTTTTAAGTTTAATAATATTATAATATCATTCCTGAATATAATGATATGATTAAATTAATTTTTTTAGTATTGAAATCAACTTCTAACCTTTATCAGAAATCTAAATATTTCTCTGGGATCCTTCAGCAAACCGGGAAATTTATAAGTAATAATATCGATAACTGCCCCAATTCTCCAACTTTTCTCAGAAATCTTTCAGCACTAACACAAGAGAATGTAGTCCTTGTGTGTCTGTTCCAGCGGTAGCTCAGTTGGCAGAGCGGTGGACTGCAGTCCTCGTGTGCCAGTGCGCTGTAGTCCACTTCAGTTTTTTTTTCCTCTATTTCCTCTTTCTTTCTCCATCCCCAAGATTTATGCTCCGGAATTTTCCATACAACAATACAAAGAACAGTAATTTCATTACCTTGAACTTTTGGCAGTCTATCTAATGGACAGAAAATATTTCGAAGTAACTGAACATAGGATGTGTCTGGCAAAACACTTAAGTAATCTGAGGCGTTTATTCTACCCTTAGCGCATATTTCAAGTATGTAGACTGGAGTGTTCCCCGTATACGTAAGCATTGCGAAAAAAGATACCAGTCTGTCATAAGTTTCACTTCTCTAGTAATTTAACAAGTGAAAGCGCAGTTTCTGCCATTGTCCGGTACCAAAAAATGGTTGGGAATTGGCATTTGTAATAGCAACTCCTGTTTGTATTACTTGGCACTCTACTTTATTATCATTGATATTTTATAATATGCATTGCTATACGTAAGAATTTGGCGACTGTCTTTAAAAGTGAGACAATGTCCTTATTCAAAGTTCCCAAAATGTAACTGGATCGGAAATAGTTCCGTAACGTTATACCTCTACAAGAAAAAAAATCACTTTTCTAGTGTCACATAGTCGTTAATTTTATAATGCGATAATTAATTGTAGGGTTTGCATCGAGGGAAATAAACAAGGAGAAAGATGCCAACGTGTCTGAAGAGAGGATAATAGTGTCATAGTGGCATTATCGCTAACTGCTCTTTTGTATCGTTATACCGTGTTCTCACTTTGTTATCGCTTAAGTGGCTTGCCAAGCGAGAGGCTCAAGTGGATAAGTAATGGTATTACCGACTCGCTCTCCCTCTCCCGTTTCTCATGAAAATTATATGCTAATTTCTCATAACGAAAGTAACTGTTGAATTCACGAGAAAACCAGTTTGAAAACACACTTATGATTTTAAAATCGTTATTAAGAGGGATTAATCAAATATAAATCTTTGTCTGACATTAAATCCGTTCTCACCTTTTCTGTAATCAGTTGACTTTCGGCCCCAATATGAACTTCACATAACCGTCGTGATTCTCCCCTCCCACTTATTAAACGCGAGGAAAAACTTCCATCAGTCTATCCTAAAACTTAGCTGGATCGCCTCTGTTCTGAGAAACGTATTCTACTCACACGTCAGGGATTTAACTCTCATTTCTAACGAAGGCACTCACAGAAGTAATGCTCTTCCTCCGAAACCAACGCCCACGTAATTTGTAAATACTTACGGGTTTATTTTCAGAGTACTGTACTGTACATTACCCCAATTGGATATTTGTTACAAACTTCAAAATGTGACAGTACTACTCCGACGAAAAATATAAATATTCAGTTTTAATTGAAGTTCGTTATTTTTAAGGTCATCTAAAAAAATCAAATCAGTTTTGTCTATTTCGTTTCATCGATCAGTATGCTAAAAAGATCTGTTGAGAAAAGTCGCTAAGAGGTGTTGACACCAAGCTTGACTTAATTTTTTGTCCTTGACCCGTATCTGTGGCAAGGCCTGTGTGTGTCGTAGAGTACAGTACAGTGTAATATCCGAAGCACCATGCGTAAAAAGGCCGAGGTGTTTCTTTCCCTTGTGACCGTAGCAAGCGATCTGCACTGCGGGACTTTCCGCTTGTGCAGTGAACTGAGGTCAAAGACTGTTAGAGGGTCACAACAGATAAGATCTGAGTGAATGCACTCTAGGACCAACTAGTTTCTCTTTTTGTCTCTCTGTCTGTCTCTGTGTGTGTATATGTAAAAAAGTATAGACAGAGTGAGACAGGGGGAGGAACAAAGCACAAAGAGGAAATTGACAACACATAGGGGGTGAACGAAGAGAATATAAAAACCGTAGTGAGATCGACGGATAGATCTTATCAAAGCTCCTGCCAGATTTTGACATTTCATGATTTTTTTTCTTTTATATATAAAAAAGACAATAGCTAAAAAGTGACAAAACCGCACTTTTTTTTGTCCTGTTTGACTACCGTTTTCCTGAAAATAACATGGGAAATAACCTGGTGGGAAAAAACTTGATAAAACTAGGCTGGCCTCTTTGGCTTCTCTAGTTTAGTTGAAACAATTAAAATTAAACAATTATAAACAATTAAACTGTTGATAGTTGAAACAATTGAAAGAAAGAATCACATGTATTTTGCTTAACTGAATTCCATTTAGTCTATGAAAACAAATTATAGTATTCCGAAAACACTAGGAGGTAAAAAAGAGGGAAAAGTAAAAAATAAAGAGAAAACAAAAGTAAAAGTAATCACAAATATTCTGACGAGCCTGTTTCGTGTGTGTGTGTGTGTGTGTGTGGTTAAAGTGAATAAACGAGTCATATGTGGACGTGCACATTCTCAACGTTGCCTCTATATATGATGACAAACTTTTCACAGATGAAAATGCAATCTCGCTGCTATTAGTGTCCCGAATTTTCTTTTTAAGGCAGTGATTGTGAATGGGATTTCTTTTGCTCAACTCCTAGCTCTAATATGGGAAAAAGCGTGGGCATCCTGATTCGCAGGAAGCAGTTAGTCGAGCGATTAAATTATTGTCGACATTTACATTAATATAGTTTTCAGCTATCTCTTATTATTTCAGCCAACATGAAACAACCTACTCATTCATTTTATGTAAAATTCATATTCGTCCCTGTTATATTTGATTATTAACTGTAGTTTGAAGAAGCAGGCTAGTTCATCACTTCCGTGTTCTATCGACCTTTTATCCCTTCTCTTATGAGGCCATGGCCATTGCCTACCGCAATGGCCATGTAAATTCTCTCTCCCTTCCTAGGGTGGATAAGAAGAGTGGAAACTGTATGTATCATGGGCGATTTGCAGTTTGCGGGATGAAAAACACTTAATAAAGAGAACCTATGTACCTTCTAATTCAGGCCCGAATGAAAAAATGTTACAGGTTCTTCTGGTCTATGACGGAATCAAACATAGACCCTTCAAATGGCGGTCAGCATCGTAGTCATTATACTGAAATGAAATATAATTGGAATCATTTATATATATATTCCTACATTGATAGTAAAGAAAATATCGTAAATGGCAAAATTTTATGGTTGTTTCTTTCCTTGACTGATTTTCTATAAAATTCCAGGATTGGATTCGCATGCTATAATATATATATATATATTGTAAATAGTTTCAATCAATAAGGAGTTTAATTTTAATATAATAATAATAACCGAGAAGCAATTCCATCAACTACTCCGGATCATCGAAGAATTCAGCAATGATATCAGGATCGAATTTGATATAGGCAAATGCAAGACTCACGGATTGCATCAGGGAAAACTAGTCGGCCGAAACTACCAGCTGCAGACTGGTAAAGAGATCGAAGCCATGGCAGAAGGAGAGGCCTACAAATACCTGGGGATGATGCAGGCTCAGCAGTTACAGCACAAGGAAATCAAGGCCTGCCTGACCGAAAAATACCACCAGAGACTGAGAAGCTTGCTGAAAGCAAAGCTGAACGGAGGGAACACAATTAAAGCCATACCTAATTATGGGAACACAGTTAAAGCCCTAACTAATTATGGGAACACAGTTAAAGCCATAACATAAGTATACGGCGTATACCCCTATGCTGTCCCAGTGCTAACATACTCCTTCGGGATTATAGATTGGACTGCAGTGGAGGGTATATGCGGGTATAAGCGTATACCCGCTGGATTTTTTAAAGTGAATAGCGTGTACCTTCTGGTTTTTGGAAGACTGAAATGCGGCGTATACGGGTATACGCCGTATACCCTCTGGAGTTCGATTAATAGGCACAGTATACTCTATGCTTTTCGTAACATTCATAGAGTATACCTTCTGCTAATTTTACAACTAATTAGACTAACACTGAGCTGGAGGATATCATGAGAAAGACAAGGTTGACGAAAAGCCGCCAACACCACCCGAAGTCAGCCGTGCAGAGACTGAGAATAGCTCGGAAAGAGAGAGGAAGAGGCCTTATAGACCTCATCGAGCAACGGAAAACAGCGATAGCTAACCTGAAGGATTACTTCCAGAAAAACACAGCAGCACTCGACCAAGCCATAAGGAAGATAGACAAGCGGTATACCCCACTCAACCTAGCGAGGGGTCCCCTCCCGCCCAGATGGCACAAACGAAGCTAGAAAAATGGGTAAAGAAGACACTCCATGGCAGACACTAAAATGACCTACATCAAGATTATATAGATAAAATTGCTTCTAATGCATGGCTTACGAGCGGGACGCTCTTCCCCGAGACTGAAGGATTCAAGCACGCTATCCAAGACCAGGTAATCAACACCAGAAACTACAGAATATATATTGCTAAGGAGGCCAGAGTATTAGATGACACATGTCCACGATGCCACCTGGCCTCAGAAATGATCCAACACATCACAGCGGGATGCAAGGTGATCACCCAGACTGAGTACAGTCGTAGACACGACCAGGTAGACAGGATAATACATCAGAAGCTAGCAAGGAAATACCATTTGACCAAAGAAAGTGTACCGTATTACAAGTACGAACCCCAAGCCGTACTAGAGACCGCAACCCACAAACTGTACTGAGACCACGTCATAACAGCGGACAAGACAATCCCGCACAACAGACCAAGCAGAACCCTTGTCGACAAGACGGAAAATGCTAGGTATGTGATTGACATAGCGGTGCCAAAACACTGGCAACCTTTAGAAAACCAGTAAAAAATCAGAAAGTACATGGACAGGAGATCAGAGAGAGATGTGGCATATACAATAAGTACCGATCATCATGTCAACCACCGGTATAGTGACAAAGACCCTATATAACACCTAGCAGCAATAGGTCTCCCGAGGACACCTACAAGGAACTCCAGAAAGTCGCAATCCTGAACACCTGTAGGATAGTCAGAGAGTTCTTCGATCAACAGTAACACCAGACAACAACCACCCTGTGTAGTTGGTAGCTATACCCGTCACGGAGTGGAAACCCCTCCCCTTAATCAGGAAGAAATAATAATAATAATAATAATAATAACAACTTAATGTACACAGTGTGTTACATTTCAGGTGCGTTAGCAAATAGCAATATTTCATGATTTATAAAAAAAAAAAAAAAAAAAAAAAGAAGCAACCAGCAACGATTTTATATGTGCGAACCGAGAGCATTTCGTTTTTGCATCCGCCATATCGTCTTCGTGGTAGCACAGTTGATAGAATGTCCGTCCTCCCCACACTGGTCTCAGAAAAAGACCTTAGTTCGAATACCGTTGATAACGGGAAAAGTTTTTATGGGCCTTTTTCACTGTGTAGTTCAGTTAGGTGGTCTCAGGAGAGGGTAGTATGGTATTTTTCTCCCGGAAACTTGGGTTTCCGTCCAGCAAACAGGCAAATCGACTATAGAACACACATAATTTACAGACATGTTATATATGGCTCAACAGCAAAAACATCCGCCATGTGGCTCATTCATTCCTGCAATCAGCGCATGCCAATAAACACCATATCCAGTTCTTCAGCTACGATATATGCGATTTATAGATGGCTTATATGATATATACAAAAAAGAAATATAATAATAATAATTTCAGAATTTCTGTTGATCCTATTTTAATTAAACTTGCGAGGGCTCGAAAAATCGTTCTAAAAGAAACAAGTTCAAAATTTCATGAAAATCTATGCACTGAGAGTCGAGTTAATATTTCCGAGTTAATAATTTTGGATATTGGTCCGATTTCAATAAAATTTGGGGTGGCTCGACAAATTCTTCTAAATTATAAAATTTTATAAAAATTCATTCAGTTGGAATCGAGTTATTAAGTCTCAACGGACGGATGACATGGTGAAGACAATAGGTGATTTACGCATATACGCTAATGCGCCTAAAGCTATATCTCTTGGTCCTTGAGCAGCTATTTTTCCCCATGGCATTTACAGTACTCCAGCATGGTGATTGTTAATGTGGACCTAACTACCAACCAGTAAATTTTGATTTTATTTATTTGTTCGCCAAACTGGCAGTGTTAGATTAATGCAACTGTTTCGGACGACAGCAAATGATTCTACCCTTCATTTGGCCTGACATAGCCAAGTGGTTAACGCGACAGTACAATAGGAACACGTTTGAGTGGATCGTAGTTCGATCCCCCGTGGTAAATACAGTAATGTTCTGGTATTCGCTGTTTCATAAACCTCTTCAATCCCATGTGGTCATTCCGGAATATAAACAGAAATTTTGGGTTGACCTCAGTAGTCTGTGATATTTGTCAATAGACGATCCCCCCACCACGACGAAAACAAAGCTCGCTTTATCAGTGATTCAAAATTGCCTTGAACGTGATCGCACATTTCCTTCCTGCTCGACAGATTTCGCATTTTGACAGGTGATTTTCTAAAATTTAGCACTAATGGTAAATACAGAAAATCTGTCCTTGAACTGATTCCCAGATAAGTAGTCATTTGATTATGTAAAATGTTATTATCCATACACTTATTATTTTTTCTTAATTTTATAGAATTTGCTATGTATCTATATCTGGTATTTATTATAGATCTTGGCCGGCGTTTAACCCTTTAAATAATAATAAATAATAATTTATTATTATGTAGGTTATTTACCTTTAATATTCAAATTAAAATCTACATGGTTGCATATACTCACGTTATGTCTCCTGTTCTGAGTTCGTGATCTGTTTTAACAACATACTTGATGTAATATTTCATTTAACGTGACTTGCAGGGAAAAATGGGTTATGTTGCTGCGTACTTAATTGAAAAAGATATGGATAAAGACAGTTGGGCTTTTTACAGCTGTCTCATAGTTGACCAGGCAGCTATGCGACAGCTGCATGTTTATCTTTCACCAATGAGAGGCCCTTTTGTGAGCCAACTGTTTTTCACACTTTCATTGTAGAAATATTAAGCATATTTCCGTTGGTTGAGTGACACATGATTTGAGAGGCCAGTTCAATTGAATAATCTACTAAATTTTGGTTTATTCGATTAAGCTGCGAACACTGGGGAAGTTAATCATATCGGTAGTATATGCTAACTGTATTGTATTGAGCGTTTAGCTTCGTGGTTTTTTCTTTTTTCTTTCTTTTTAATTTTTTTCCCTAACCTCTCTAAAGAGTCTGCAACACTTTTCATATTCCTCTCTCTCTTCAATAATATAGAAACTTTCCTCTTGCCCCCCCCCCTCAAGACTTTAAATTTTGTGTCTAATGTTATTCTTAAATTTGTTTTTCACAAATTTAAGAATAACTTTTGTTAATTTTATGAAAAACAAATTTAAGAAAAATGTATTCAAATATTTAATAATTTTAAATTAAAATCAATTAACAAATCAAGAAGAATCGTAATAAATTTAGCGTTTTATATTAATATAAAAATGTAAATTCATTATTGTTCTTGCTTTGGAGATTTTTGGCGCATCGATTATTTCCAGTGGTTGACATTTTGTTTATCGCGTGTTATGTCTATAGAAGTGAGTGTTCACAGCTTGATTTGTTGTTGAGCTGAAAAATCAAAGCTGCGTTATTATCTTATAGAGAATTAAGAGTTAAAAAGAAAGATAATCAGCTTTTAAATCACACAATTCTTGAAGCCGATTTCTACGTCCACTTCATCAAACTCTATTCCCTCTACTTCCTCTTCATCCAACTCCCATCAATAAATTATCCTTATCATGTTCCCACGTATTAAAAATTATGTATGGTGTTTTTCGTTAAATTTAATTTTAACATTTACATATATTATACATTTTTTTTTACATATTTTATTCAAGTATCGGGGACACATTCGAAGGACGAAGTTATTGGATGATGGTGTCACTAATCGGAGGACGTAGTCATTATTGACGTCACTGATCTCCCATATATGAGTATATTGCCTAATTATTGGAGCATTGTTTAATTTCTTTAATGCGCATGATTTTCTGCTTGTTTTAGTGCGTTTTTATTGTCTTGTTGTGAATATGCGTCTTTTATTGTCTTGTTGTGAATATGCGTCTTTTATTGTTTTGGTAATTCAGCGTGATTTTTTTCGGTTTTAGCGTTATTGTGATTTTGTGAGAATCATGAATTTATCTGCCAATTTCAAAGAACAACCGAAGTGTTCCGAATTAGTATTAGCCATATAGTATAAGGAAGCGACAGGTTTTTTTGTGCGCTTCCCGAAAAAGAATTTTTTAAACTTTTTGTTTATTTAATTTAATTTTTTAATATAATAGAATATAATAATAATACAAATAATATAAAAACACTATGTATTTCCCTCCTTACGTAGGTAACTGTCCAGCTCACCTTTCAATTTTCCCAAGCTGACAGACTCAATTGCCACTGGACAGATTTTAGCAATTAACAACTCTCTGGCTATATATACGGGAAATCGCGCTCCCGGATAACCCGAGCACCAGCTTTATATTTTTCAATCGTATATTGTTTACTTTCCTACAACTAAATATTTTCCACACTCTGGGCTATTAGTGTAATATGAGGGCAGGAGTCTATATTTATATCTTAATTTCTAATACAATGTATATATATACACACACACACACACACACCAGTCACCGTACAGTTTAATGTATGACTAGCGAAGCTTTCGGGGATTTTCTGCTTTACTGAAGGATCAGAAATTAGAAAAAACTGTATTACCTAATATTCGTCATCTAAAATTCCATTTACTAGAGCTGTATCATTTAATAGTTACAGGAAAAACTGTATAATATTACTAATTTCTTAAGTAGATATTTGTTCATGGAAGCTTTTTCGGGAACCGATCCATCTTGGGGAATAACAACTCATAGAAGGCATAGTTCAAATTGATGCCATTATTGGTAGCAGCCAAATATCATTGCGGATAAAATTTTAATAATAATTCCTGGGTAACATCTTTGCGTTACCAAGGTAAAATTTTGCTCATGACTGTGAATTATTTTATGAATTTCAAGGATCCCAATGCAGACCAATAATGTTGAGAATTTCTGCATCAGGGACGAATGGAACCTTTTAAGTTCGTTAAGATGAGTTTATATGACGCCAAAGGTATGGAGAAACTTCGGATTTAACTTTCGATAACATATTGAAGCACACTGCCGAAGAAAATCCGTGCTTTTTTTTTTTTTAATTCCAATAATACTTTTTATTGGAATAAAAAAATATAATATTTTATTATATTTTTTTCCAATATATATTTATAATATATATAATATATTATTATAGTACTTAGTACTTTCAAATGGGGGGGGGAGTTTGTCTTTTGTGATCTATACGCATCTCTCTCTCTCTCTCTCGCCTTCAAAAACAATTTCTGATAAATGAATTGAAATGATTAAAGAGAGTTTCCTTAATGAAATCCCTTCTCCTCTGAAAATAATAATAATAATAATAATAATAATTAAATATATTAAATTAATGAAGCAAAATAAGCAGATTCTTTGAAAATTACACATATTAAACATGAAGATGGAAGTAAACAGTGCATCAGTGTCATCATTGCCCGATGATTACGATCTCCAATCGGGGATCAGTGACGCCATCACCCGATGACTCCGCCCTCTGAGTGTGTTCCCGATATTCGAATATCGCCAAATATTCTGCTTTAGTTTTAATGCCGATAAACTGTACAGAGACCTGGGAATAAACTCCCAGAAGAAATATGTGTAAACTGGCTGTTGTCCTGGATAAGTGGTCATTGGTATGCATGATGCATGCTTGGTTCCATACTCCACCACAAAAAAGCTCCACTTGCCATCAGATATATGTACCAGAGTATAAAGTTAAACTTAAAAAAATACAAAAAAAAACATCAGCGCTTTCAAAAGGGACTTCACAAAATTCGATTCCATGTAAATGTTTTGATGGTCAGTTTTTGAAAACAGGACTAGCTGATTCTCATATGATATTCAGAAATGCATCCTCCATTATAGGGGCGCCTCCGTAGCCAGGTGGGCAGGAGCGGCAGTGCGTAGCACACGCTTCTTGATTAGACCGGGGTTCGAGCCAGTGACCACCAAATACGGAGGATGCGAAAAGGTCAGGGAATGACCACCGCATATCCCCGGAGCAATATGGCCTTAGTTGCTAATGCTCCTAAAAACCAAATAACAATAACAACTTACATTATATTGTCATCATTCAGAAATGTGCTTCAGAAATAATCAATTACTATAACATTACTTTGAACAAGATTAGTTAAGCAGAATCCGAGGTCATAATAACAGCATTGACTTTTTTAACATCGAAATTTGCCTTTCTCTTGAAAGAAATCTAGCATATTTTGTGAGTAAACTTCCACAGTTTCACGACTCATGAAACTACAATCGGCTACAAACTGGTGTAAACACGAGAGAAACAGTATTGCATTACTCTACGCCAAAGTAATATCTCCAATGCAAAGTAATATTGGAAAAACGAATATCATTATATAAAGTGCCATAAGAAGGTTATATATACTTTTTATGCCAACAGAAAACAACGTAAATAATCTTCTGTTTCCTGATTGGGTATCATGTATCATGTATTGGGCTCATGTATCAAATCTTATTGTTCTGCTACCGTAATGTTATTGAACAAAAATTTTGATAATGAGGTAAACGTTTTCCAAAATTAAAACTGTTGAAAACAAACTTGAGTCAACTGGTCAGACAAGAGGTAATTAACATAGGAAAGCATCCCTTAATGTAGCAGTGATTAACTGAAATCACTTCTTTTTTGAAATTTTAAATATTTATGGAGGAAGTATGTAGAAAACATATTCCAGCAGATGTTCCATTGGGTCGATATCGTTGATCAATTTGAACATAAAATTTATCGTTTTTGCCTGATTTTTTTAGGTGAGCTGACTTAAGAGTAGGGAGGTAGTTAGATTATTGGATTAAAAGGAGAAGACCTCTGGGAAGTACAGTCTTGTTTACATCTTTTCTATTTGTCTATTTTTTGTTTTCTGTAACAGTAAATTTCTTGAAATGAGGTTGCTTAGGGGGTGTTCAGAATTTGCGTCAAGGTCATAGGGCATGGGGATGAGTACATCCACTTTGTAAACTGTGGTCATTTTGTTGTCGGTTTCCCGTTCTGAAGAGGTAGGGGAAAATGGAGTCCTTATCCGAGACTAGCCAACTCAACCAGGGTTTGAAAAAAAAATAAATAAAAAATAAAATAAAAAATAACCGATGAAAGTTTCTCCTGACCGGTTGGAAAGTATTTCTCAACTTCGGCCTGCAACGGAACTGGAATCCAAATCTCTTTGTCCATTCAGTGTGTGTGTGTGTGTGTGTGTGAGAGAGAGAGAGAGAGAGAGAGAGAGAAAGAGCACTGATATGAGTGTATTTAGATTTGTTAGTACTCCCCATCATTTTTATTTACTTGGATTGTACTAAGCCTATAATAGATATGTCTCTTTATTAAAAACTTTCAGGAAGTTATTTTCATATTTCATGGAGAAGTAATATTGTAAGATCCAAATCTTAGCATCAGTTACTATATTAATTCCGTATTATAGTCAAAGTAGCTTATGCGCCACAAATCCCCCACATATTAATTCCATTATTCTGAGGAGCTTTGAAACGGTTGAATTTATTAAACGTTTTGTGCAACTCTTTTGGTGTGAACAGAACATCAGTCAGAGCTTAATACGCAACTCGTTTTACCGATTATGAAATATTAACAATGATGTGATCGTTATATCGATGGTATTTGATGGACAGTATTGAAAAAAATCGAAGTTCTGTTAGATTTCATTTTCGCCATAAATCCCTGATTAAGATTGTCGCTGGCCCTAGAAGAACACTTTCATTTTTGGACACCATGTTAAAATTTTTAAAAATTAAAACTTCTGTAATTCTGTATATTTGAAAATACTGGCCGTAGTGCTAACCTATATTGCACAGGCTTCCGGCCTATGCAATTATAGGTTGTATAATCTTGTGTAATCGAGCCTTGTATATTAGCAGTGTGCTGTTAGGGGTACCCGTAGACGGTAGATAGTGTACAGTGTTACTCAAGCTTCGTGTTCAATTCCATGTGTACCATAAAATACGGTAATGTTCTTATATCTTTGTATTGTTTGCTTTAACCTTATGTGGCCGTTCCTGAGTATGGACAGAAAATGTATTCCCTTTTATTAAATAATCTGCCCATCAGATATGCCATTTAATCCAAGAGTTTATCCAACGGTCTTAGTGGAATGAGCGAGAACCAACTTGCTGGATTCACTGAGACTGTTGGATTAACACTTGTTTATACATAACAATAGCAACTAGAGAAGCCCTTTTACGTTGTATCAAATATATATATAAAAAAAAAAAAAAAGAGTTCACGACTACGAAAAATTGTGAAGTATGTTCCAGGAGAAGCTTTCCGCATCTCTCGATCTTGTATTCGTCATTTAACGCAAATATATTGAGTTTACACATTGTCTTCGAAGATCAGTAGTGCGATTTTGAGGTCAATGACCACGAATTAACCTTATAAACTCCTTCAACCTGTAATCTCTGCAAACTAATGCTGATAAATTAGGATAAGACTTATTATTTTGTAGTTTAGATTTCGTTTATCCCAAAATACTTCGCGGTATAAATGACTTTTGAAGTTGAAAGGAACAGTTTCGAAACATTAAGACTACTCAGATATCAGTTAGGATTTGTTCCAGAGCAGAAACATGCATTGGAATTGTTTACGAACTCTTTAACTTGACCTACCTGTAGTAATCCTCCTTGCAGTAGATGTTCCCGTCACGAGCGAAACACGTGAGCTCTGAGTCCAGCTGCAGCTTACACTCACTGCACGTCAAACACCTCACGTGCCACTGTCTGTCTACGGCCAGCAAGTAGTAACGGTCGGCGATCTTGCCACCGCAGCCGGCACACACATTTGGAGCAGGCGGTTCGTAGTCACCGTTACTAATCACCGGCATCGCTGACAATTTTGGTCCACACAGTCTCGCTTGTGCCAGGACTTCTTCGAGCCGGCAGCTTCACGCCGCGACCCCTGGAAACGTGCTCTTCTTCACCATATAGTCAAAGCACATAACCACGAACGCTAACCGTGGGGGTGTACTAACGCCGTTGCCCGTACGGTCGCAAGGCAACTGTCTCTTTCCAAGCTAGCAAGCGCGTTCTCACACCGTCCCTCATATAAGAAACTACCAGATGCGGCTCCCTGTTGAGACGCACTGGCGCGAGAAACTACCGCTGCGGCCGGGAACAAGCAACTGCACACTCCCGCCCGGAGGCACATGTTGGAAACTCCGCCTTCGAACTTGTCATCCAATCCAGACATAAACCTACTGAATATTGGGCGGATGTTGTCAGGAGCAAGACGTTTATCACATCACAACTAGATGAATGACAGAAGAGGGTGCTGTTACGGCACGGACATTTTCAGTTGGCGAATGACGGCTACAGTTGCCTAATACGGTGACACTTTAATCAGCTCCGCTTTGGGCTGTCGTTTGCCTTTAAAGCTAGAATCCTAAGCAACTGTTTCTACTCTATCGACGTCTGTAAACGCATTAAGAATCTGTTGATGTATTGCTAGCAGACATCCAAATGCTGATAAAGTGGCAACAATTTATAATTTTAGTCGCTATCGGTTTGTGTTCACGCACTGCCAACAGGGACTTTGATATTTCTGATTGCAGATGACGAATGATCGTTTACTTTTATTTTCAAATATCGAACGAGCATATTTTTTTATCTAGGAAATATTTCCTTTCTGACTTTTTTAAAATAATTTTAATATCATTTGAAATAAAAGATTATTAGAAGTAAATATTTATTTACTACTATTTTCCTGATGTACTGGCTAAAGATGTTTATACAGTATTATTTCATACATAACTATGTTTTTCTTTTGTGCTTATAATTTTCCCATTATTTCTTCACTGGGCAGAGGAATTTCATTTTTATTTCAAACCTATCGCATCCCCACTTTTAACGTATATACCAGCATGTATGTTAATTGGAAAATTCGGGTTTCGATCAGGGATCGAAATGGAAAATTTTATGAAATGGATCGCTGATTAATAAAATATCTACTATTTAATAAGGTTGATATTAACTAAAATTTAATGAGTTAATTTTTAAATACGAAATTAAGTAATTTGTGTTTGGGCAAATTGCTAACTGACATCACAAAATAGGATGTCATAAGCGCAATGATAACTGAACGACCAGTACTGTAATGGATAATAGGGTTTCATGTGTGTTTGTATTACTTTTGGAATATGTGATCAAATTCAGACTTACATGTGTCCCCCCCCCCTTTTAACTTTTCCTTGATATTTTTAACAGAAGAACTGAACGACGTGATATAAATGAGAGATATAAACAATAATAAAAAAGCATGCCACTGAGAAGGGAATTTACTGATTGAATAAACTTGTCACTGAACGTTAAACTAGAACTATATTTTTGACCCTTTTATAACCACTTTCCTTGGTCACAGGAAGGTGGTTATAAAAGTTTGATTACAGAATACGGCATCTTTCAAATTAAAAATTAAAAAAATGACTATTTTGAATATGCGTTGTAGAAGTATACTAAATTTGTAATCATAACGCTAACTCAACATTTATAACACGCATTCTCAAGTATCTTTGAATACAGTAGACTTATCAAAAACATTTATTAGCAAATTAAATAATCACGAAGGCTTTACCTGACAATACTCCTGGTTAGATCTACTTCTGTTATTCATTACAATAATATTGTTTTATGATTTTACTGCCGTCGTAGCAGTGATCAAAAGCGAGGTTACATTGATATGCGCGTTTGAGTTAAGCGAGGTTCAAGCTCGAAACAATATCATCGTATTCAAGAGTCTTGAATACTGTTTATTGTTTTCTCTCTTGTTACCTTCTGTGATCATGTGGGCGCCCCGGAGTATTTTTATTGTTTTCTGAACCCAATAAAGGAGCAAACTTTTTCTGTATTTACTAAATTACGACGTCTACGTGTAGGAAATTAATTTTTATGATCATTTTGGTCAGTTAAAAGATGTTTCACAAAAAAAAAAAAAAAAAAAAAAAAAAAACAAAACAAAAAAAAACCCCATCCGAATTGAATGAGAAAGTAATGCCAGACGGAGTGCCCCTTTATCAGCTTAGAAGAGTGAACGGCATACAGTAGCACACGTGACTGTCATAAGACCGGCAGATCGAGGCGATAGTGTTCGGGTTAAAAAAAGGGGGGGGGGGGGGTAGAAAGAAAAAGAAAGAGGGGAAATAGAAGAAAGAAAGGGCTAATCCGAAACGTGAATTCAAAATTAATATTCCTAATAGCATTTGTTTTCCTTTTCCGCTTTTGTTGCATACTGCAGCACCACGACGGATACGTTGCCGTTGCTCCTGGCGGAAGAATAGACAACCTGGTCTGTGCCAGCCCTGTTGAAATTTGTTGAAAATGTATAAGTAAAGATGGAATGATACCCACCCACACACACACACATAGAGCAAACTAACTGATAGTATTAATGGTGGTTGGACTAGTCTGTAATTTGGGGAATGCAGTGTAGGCAATATAAATAAATTAAATAATTTTTTTGGTTTATACTCGGGGGCAGTTTATGAAGCAGAAAGCATAAATATGAATGAAAAAGGAATTATATATTCGAGCAGACAAACTGACAGGTTTATAGAGTGGTTGAATTTGATTTCTGTAATTTGAGGAATGAATTGTAAATAAGTGATATTATAAAGGGGCAAGGATATGGTCGAAAATACACTGAGATACTTATCATATATTTTGGATGAAGTGCTGAAGTATCTTTGTGATCGTAGAGTAAAAATTCGACCAAATAATGACTTAATTCAAATCAAACAGATAAAAGAAAGCCCTTAAAGACCGAAACCTGTAAATCATCTTTTTCCTTAGACGCTGTTCGACACACTAATATGAAAATAGTTTCTTACATCGGAAACATAGGCTGCGATTTGACATCAATTAATAGCCAAACTGAAACTTCCATAAGTGATTAATGCAATGCCCTTAGAACGAGAGAGAGAGAGAGAGAGAAAGAGAGGATTCTTGTATTTGTCTTAAGGGTTGATAGATCTACATCAAAAATAAGAAACATGAGACAGCACAAAAGATTAATTAGTTGCCAAGTGGTCAGTTCAAGAATGCAACAACACTTTTGAGCTGACCGTGGTTCGAGCTCGTGTAACCGCTAAATACTTTAAGTGATAATAACTTTTGTTAAATTGATTAGTCATAAACTACATTGACTTGTTAATTTGTGCTGGAGTATAAACAGATCATTTCACATAGCTAAACATTTAAGTGTTTTTTATCATTACGTTAATAGCTTGAGTGTATGTTTAGGATTAACGTTAATCAAAAAAAAAAAAAAAAAGAAAAGAAAAGAAAAGAAAGAAAGAAATTGAGTGTTTTTGTATTAAATAATGGAAATTCAGTTTCATTTATTTAACAAAAACGTAGTGCCTATGCATATACAGTGTATTTGAATTAAATTGAAATATTTTGCAAAGCGATTTTAAGCAGTTCATTATTTTACTTGTATATCGCTCTTAATCAATTGAGTATTTTGATAACACCAATCATAAGTTTTCTAGTGATTTCACTGTTTCGTTTAGCCCTTGTGTTATTAACTATAAATTATTATAATAATTATTTTAGTTTTTGAGACATTACGATACTCAAATCATTAGCGTATTACGCTTATAACACATTTGATTTTCGAAAAAAAAAATGACGAAGAAGAATATTGTATTACACCATTTTTTACCGTTTATCTTATTTATTTATAGTAATATTAATGCAGTTCTCAGTCTTTGTGAATATGTTAAATAATTTAGCTGCCCGAACTACATGCGCGCGCATACACACAGACTTCAGTTCGAAACAACACAGACAAAGCTGGGGTTATGAGGCGTTAGTATATTGTGTCAGTATATTTGCGTCTAAGCTTGTTTTTCCTGTTTGATAAATGAAAAAAACCCAGTAAATGATTTTTCATTAAATCATGCGTGAGACCGACTGTTTTGGACACGGTTTTTAAATTCTTTCTTTAAAATAAAATGTCTTCCTGTTTCGACGGAATTCAAACTCAAGCTTCTTCTACATCGTGTGAAGAATGGTTATCATAGCCACCGTATTTGCCACGAGGACTCCTGTGATGCGACGTAGCGCCTATGTATATGAACGTCGTTGTAATTTGCGACTTCGTACTGTAGTTCTGAAGGAATTGGTAAGAAAACAATTTAAACTGCAGACTTCAAGAAGGCTAGTAGCGAGTATGTCTTGAAGGGAATTCAAAGGACCTGGTCGTCAGAGATTGTCTGGGTTTCGCGAAGGACAGTCTCTCGGTGGATCAGCTTAGAAAACGACAGTAAACTTCTTTGACAAAACGCTAGTTGGAGGGCTAACAACTCGCTCTCTGAAAGATGTCCTGGCTTGCTTATTCTTGCTCATATATGCAGGAATACTTTAGGGAGCTTAATATGAGCTTCTACAAACTTATTTATTATTCTTTAATGGTAAAAAGGAAAGAAAACAATTTATTGGATCGCTTTTAGTTGTAGCAAAGCTTTTGCTTAATGAGGAACTGCAAATTATTGAAATGTAGACCTAAAAGATCATGTCAAAACAAAAGTTTTTAGCTGTAATTATGTCTGCTTAAATAATGCCATTTTCGCATGAATTATTAGCTTCCCATCGTCACTGCCCTGGTATAACTACAATAAATTTTAAAAAAGGAGAAAAAACATTCCATCTAAGCACTTTTTAAATGAGTGAAGACTGTGAAGTGTAGCAATCACTAAATTTAATAAAACACAATCAGTATCTACTTGAATTAATCATCGATCCGAAGTAAAAATACAAATATATATATATATTATGAAGCAGTATTAGATAGAAGTTGTGCGTCATTCAGTAAGAGAGAGAGGTAAGTAAAAATATGTTAATGTTTTTTTTTTCTTTTTCTCCCAATTATGTGTTCGTTCAACTGGAGAAATCATTCTTTTTTTATGGATGACGTAATCATGTTTTCGTTATTTTATATTTTGTTTGTATTTTTTATTTCGGATCGGCAATTAATTTCGAGAGAGATTTGGTGTGTGTGTGTTAAGCACCAAAGAAATTAAGGATATGAGACGTCAGTGTATTGTGTTTGTAACTGCGTGGTTTCTTTGGTTTATTTGCTGGATCAAAAACCCGAGTTTTCTGTAGAAAAAACCATGCAGCCCTCACCTGACACCCGCTAATCAGCTTGTTGTGAAAAACGCCCATAAAAATTCCTCACATCATCATTGATGAAATTCGAACTAAGACCTATTTCACGAGGGGAGGGAGAACTTTGATTATAACTACTGTACTATCCGCGAGTGCCCATCAGAGATATTAATTGTATCTTTTTCTTAATTTAATTAGAATGCTATTTTCTTTCCTTTTTAAAAGTTGTAGGCGTACTAAAGCAGTAACGATAACAAACGAATTCATGGAAAATTTAATAAATTGAAAAAGAAGTATTTAAGTTTTACACGTTGTTTTAAATATTAAACTTTTGTGTGCATAATAGGTTTTTAGGCGTATAATCCATAAAGCAAAATTCGCCTAAACGTTTTGCTAAAATTACTGGTTTCGGGACATTAGTTCAATCGCAACCATTTTAATTTCAAATGCTGTTTTCAGCGAAATTTGCATAGGTAGCCTTTACTGTTCGGCTGTCCTTGTCATGTCTGATATTTGTACATGTATTATGTTTTTCTTTCTTCTTATTTCCGTTAGTAACTGCATTCCGAGAAAAAAAACCACAACTACAAACTATTATCTTTCTTTCTGGTAGATTATGTCCATTCAATGTTTCATCAATTTTTTTTTATACGAAGCAGATCCTTTTGGGGGAGAGCGATGCTGATGTCATTCGTAGGAAAGATTATTTAGAGGAAATCTTCCAGAGGCGTTCTGTGTAGTTTATCTATCATGATCTTTACAACACTATAGCAACTAATCTAAAAACAAGGACCGCGAGGGGGGAAGAGGTTCTTTTAAAATGGCACCGACTCGTTCCCCTGCATTGTGCAACGGACAAAATCCGTAGACCTACGAGTATACTGTTATACATTGTCTGCTACTCGGCTGGGTTTCTAACTCTTGACAGCAAGGATTTCTTTATTTATATAAACTCTAAAAGGAAGGGGATGAATCTGATTGGTCCACTTGATATCAATGGTTCCACTGTTGATGATCCTGCTCAGATAGCAAACAAACTGAATGAGTATTTTGCATCTACATTCACACATGAGGAGTTTTTAAGGTTTGAAAATGGCAGAAGGTTATCAAATTGTAGCGGGGTGCTTAATGATTTTGTAATAACTGAGAGCAAAGTGGAGGAGAAATTGTTGAAGTTAAACATAAGAAAGGCTTGTTGTTGTTATTGTTATTTTTGGTTTTTAGGAGCATTAGCAACTAAGGCCATATTGCTCCGGGCGGTGGTCATTCCCTGACCTTTCCGCATCCTCCGTATTTAGTGGTGACGGGCTCGAACCCCGGTCTAATCAAGAAGCGTGTGCTACGCACTGCTGCTCCTTCCCACCTGGCTACGGAGGCGCCATATATAAGAAAGGCACCTGGGGTGGATGGGATCTATCCAGTTATATTAAAGGAGGCGGCAAAGCAACTAAGCAAACCCTTAGCCATAATTATGAGAGCATCCTTGGACTCAGGGGAGGTTCCCACGGACTGGTGATGTGCAAATGTATCCCCAATTCACAAAGGGGGATCGAAGGGTGACACGAGTAATTACAGACCAGTTAGTTTAACTTCTGTTCCAGGTAAAATAATGGAGTCACTGGTTAAAGATGCATTGCAGGATCATCTAGACAAGACTGCAGCAATAATTCAAACACAGCATGGGTTTGTTAAGGGAAAATCTTGTCTGACAAATTTGATAGGATATTATGATGTGGTTACAAAGGAACTGGATGCAAAAAATAATTTTGATATATATTTGGATTTCAGGAAAGCTTTTGGCACTGTTGCGCATGGAAGACTATTGTACAAATCGGAGCAGAATGATATTAAGGATAAGTTGCTACAATGGATAAAAGGATGGTCGAGTGGGAGAAAACAGAGGGTGGTAATTAATGGGTGCTACTCTTCGAGGACTAATGTTATTAGTGGAGTCCCACAGGGTTCGGTGTTGGGTCCTCTGTTGTTTTGTATATTTATCAATGATATTGATGAAGGTATATCAGGCTTACTGTCGAAGTTTGCAGATGATACAAAAGTTGGCAGGGTTGTTAATGACAGTAATGGCAGTGTGCTACTGCAACAGGATCTAGATAATTTGGGCAGATGGGCTAAGAAGTGGCTACTGAAGTTTAACCTTGACAAATGCAAAGTACTGCATATGGGTAGAAGTAACCCCAGAGAAACATACCAACTGTGTGGTACTACACTTAAGGTGATAGAAAATGAAAAAGACCTGGGCGTAATTGTGCAGTCAGATATGAAGTTTTCTGAGCAATGCAGACAGGCTGCCAGGGCAGGTCATTGGGTTGTGTTAATGATATATAGGAATTTCGCTAGCAGGGAAAAGGAGGTGATTGTCCCTCTGTATAAGGCAATGGTCAGGCCACGCCTTGAGTACTGCGTACAGGTCTGGAGGCCTCATTTTAGGAAGGATGTAGATTTGCTTGAGCGTGTACAGAGAAAGGCAACAAGATTGGTGAGGGGAATGAGGGGATCCTCTTACCAAGAGAGGCTTAAGATCTGCAAATTGCAGTGGATGGAGACTAGGCACCTGCGCGGTGATCTGATTGAGGTGTATAAGGCCTTGAATGGGTTGAGCACGTTGAATTCTGATGGGATCCTTCCAATTGTTCAGATTACGAACCTAAGGGGGCATAAATTCAAATTAAGAAAAGTTAGATGTAGAATAGATGTGCGGAAATTTTCCTTTAGCCAGCGGGTGGTTAATTGCTGGAACAAACTTCCATCTGTCGTTGTGGAAGTTGATAGGTTGAATAAATTTAAGGAGGAACTGGACAGGCATTTGGAGGGAATGGTGTGATTTTTTTTTTTTTTTTTTTTTTTTTTTTTTTTGGCTGATAAGCTCATACACTTGCTTTCTTGCATCACATGCCACTGCTACTACTACTACTACTCGACTCGCCTAACATTTGTTTCACAATCATACGATGTGAAATAAGTAAGATATTTCATATTATATGATTATGAAACTGAATCATATGATTGCGAATAATGTGTCGCAAATATTATTGCAGAGCCGCTTTGAATATGAATTGAAACTATAAATCCCAAGGTATGATTCGTCTCTTAATCATAAATCTGTTTACAGCAGTTCTCTGGACAATAAACTCGCTTCCTGTTTGTCAATTCATTGTATTCATTATTCAGACAGGTGAGGTTTTTTTTTTTTTTTTTTTATTTAGGGGAAAAAATTTTTATTTGGAAAAAATTACAGGTCTCCGAATTGTATGTGTATATGACACGAGGAACTTTAATGGGCTTTTTTTTCACTCCGAGGCTGAGTTAGTCGGTTTCAGGCATAGATATCAAGATTTTTTTTTACCCCAGAAACAGGTTTTTTCGTCCAGCAAAACAGGCAAATCGACCAGAGAACACACGCAATTTACAGACAAAATACATATATGGGTATATATTAAAAATAATTGGTGGCTCTGATATAGTAGTTTGACTTTTTTGTATGTGAAGATGAAGCCTCGTAAAGTACGATTGCAGCTGGCAGCCATCTTTTGTTATTGTTATTTGATTTTTAGGAGCATTAGCAACTAAGGCCATATTGCTCCGGGATATGCGGTGGTCATTCCCTGACCTTTCCGCATCCTCCGTATTTGGTGGTGACAGGCTCGAACCCCGGTCTAATCAAGAAGCGTGTGCTATGCACTGCTGCTCCTTCCCACCTGGCTACAGAGGCGCCTGGCAGCCATCTTACCTCGAAGAAAATAAATAAAATTAAATTTTCTTTATGCTCCCTGACGGCCGCACGGTCGGAGGAATTCACAAGATAGAGAGAATATAAGAAACATTACCATATTTAACAGTCACGGACTTGAATCCCGGTCGCTCAAAGCACTTGTACTTATGCGCGCTCGCGCCTGACCACTTGCCTACGGTTTTTTTTTTTTTTTTTTTTTCGACTTTGATTCCATCCTAAGCCATTTATTATTATTATTACTTCAGAAGTAGTTATTATAATATCTTACAAAGGTAGTAGTTCAATATTGAATTAGTCCTTAGAAAGACGTGTTGAGTCTATACATTGCGTGCGTTCACAAGCCGATTTTATGGATTAAAAAAAAAAATAAATAAATATTGAAATAAAGTACACTGGGTGGACAGAAATCATGGGACACCTACCTAGTAACGAGTAGGCCCAACTTTCGCCTGGATAAGGGCAGTCACACGGCGAGGCATTGTGTTCACTAGTTCACGAAAGCATTCTACATGTATTTCCATGCATGCTTGCTGCACCGCTGTCTATAATTCCGTCGCATTCCTTGCAGGAGGATCAAAAGTGAAAGGTTTACAAGAGTGAACTTGTAAACAATATTGTAAATATACGCACTTGTGTAAATATTGTAAATAATTGTATTTGTGCATTTTTGTACACTCTTCTTATATTGTAAATACTGTAAATAATTGTAATTTTTGCTTTTTGTACACCCTTCTTATATTGTATATAATTGCAATTCTTGCATTTTGTACACCCTTCTAGCCGGTCGGCTGTGTATAAGGGGTGAAAGCAAACACTTGCTATTTTTAATAAACGGATTTTAATAATAATAATAATAATAAAAGCTCGAACGGACCTTTATGCAGCATCCCAAAGGTGCTCCACAGGTTCATGTCCGGTAAACGAGGAGGCCATTCCACGGTGGTAAAATCTGCGGAATGCTCTTCGAACAATATTCTAGTCACCACTGCTCTGTGGGAAGGCGCATTGTCCTGCTGGAAGAATCTATTGCCCTGTGGGTGCACAATGACCATGAAGGGATGCAGATCGTCTGCAAGGATGGACACGTAACCTGGACCGTTCAGGGATGCGTCTAGACGTACCAGAGATCCCAACGTGTACCAGTTGAACACGCCCTAGACCATTACCGACCGTCCACCTACCTGAACAATTCCTTGTTGACATGACGGGTGCATAGCTTTGTGCTATGTACCCGTCATATCTGGTTTTCGCCATATATGCACCCTCCCGTCTGCTCGAAATAATAGAAACGGGACTCATCGGACCAGGAGACCCGTTTCCAATCATCCAAGGTCCAGTGCCGATGTTCTTTCGCCCAGTTGAGGTGTAGAGTCCTGTGTCGTGGTGTTAGCAATGGGACTGTAGTGGGTCAGCGGCTCCCATAACCTATTGCGGCTAATGATTACCTGATGGTCTTGGTGGAGACGTTTCTGGCACCTCCCTCGTTGAAGTCGGCGGTGATTTGTGCCATTATCGCTCTCTGGTTGGCTGAAACAATGCGAGACAGACGTGGACGGCCACATTCATCCACCACTTTTTTCCGCCCACAGCGCTGTCCACAATGAGATGTTATTCCGGAAATGGAGTATACCCGATACACTCTTGATACTGTCGATCGGGGATAGTGAAATTTCTGTACTACCCATGGTGGTACAGAAATTGCACTAGAGTGACCGATGTGTCGGGCACCCACTATCGTCCCTCTTTCAAAGTTGGTTGACTCACGACGTTTATCCATACTGACATTGAATTACCGTCTACGTGAATGCAGTGTACATGGCAAGCGGTGGGTTCGTCCACTAGCGAGAGGGGTGAAAGCGTCGCGTTGCCCAGGAACCAGATATCCCATGAATTCTGTCCTTTCAGTGTATACATATCCACTGTACACTGGCTAAAGGGCTATCAAGTGAAAAATCAGTCAGAAATCCTTAGACTCAGCAACGAGAATCAAACCCAGATTCTTTCAAAACGGTGGCAAATGGGCACATCCATATGAAAAGGATGATGTCCCACGAAGCAGAAGGTTGAAACCACTTACTAATTCGTTCAGTCGTTACATTTACCATTCTTCCACACTGCGTGGAAAAGGCCTGCGTTCTGGTGGATGGAAAGAATTTTCCCACAAAAATCCACAGAAGTCTAGAAAAAGTTTTGTGGACTTCTTTTGACACACGGTGGCCGAGTTAGATGGGTTTCTACGAGACTGACAACTCAGCCGCGGTGTGCAAATTGCGATTGGGAGAATGCGCTGTGCACATAATGTAGATAATGATGTTCGTCCCCAAATAGTTTTTTTTTTTTTTTTTTTTATCGTATGATGTGAGCAATACACTAAGGAACCAGTTTTTCCCTGCTTCCTTCGTGTATCGTGGCCGTGAGATCTAACCGGATAGTGCGGCACCATCGTGATATCCAAGCCCGAGGCGCGGGAATCGAACCCGCGATCTTTGGTTTGCCAGGCAGGCATTTTACCCACCCGGCTAGCCCGGTCGGCCCCCAAATAGTGGTCACCAGTTTTGTGCTAGCGTTGGGAATTATCGTCTGCTATTGCACCTGCATAAAGTTTTACATAGGGAACCAGGTTGTCATCGCTATCACTGTCTAGTCATTGTCAGATCAGTATATTTACCCAACTTGATACCTTTCCAGTTCAGCACACTTTTGGAAACCGTAAGGGTCGCTTTCAGTGATGTATCGGAGAAATGACATGCTCTTGGCTCATCCTAATGAGTTTACATGTAGCGCAAATGTAGACGTCTGCAAACAGTAAAAACTGCTATTTGTCTTCGGTCCATGTAATACGCAGTTAACACCAGACGCTTTCTCCTCTGGCGAGGGGATACGCACGCTGTCAGTCATATTGCAAAGAAGTCAATCCTCTCACAACCTCGTCATATGACAGAGGCGTCTACCTCTGTCATACAACGAGGACAATGGCCCGATCAACTTTGAGTTATCTGGCAACATCTGTTAACACAGATTAGGCTCAAGCCTTCCCATATTTCTTCAGTTTAAAGATTCAGGTAGATGTTTCTTCCTTTCTGGCATTCTTAACTATTAGTAACCCTGAATAAATAGTTGGTTCACTGAACAAGAAATATGTTCACTTTTCTGCCTTATAAAGAACAGTTGCTGGATGTCTTTGTTGAAGCCAGGGCGATTAATTTTCATACGGTATATGAAATTAGTATCATTTTTAGGGCGCGTGGTAATCCATTCGTTTCTTTTTTTGCAGTACATTCAAAAAATGTTAAAAAGAGGCGTGTATATAAGAGAATTGGCAAGATGAAGGATTTAAATGTGGCATGGTAGTTGGCGCCAGACGCGCCGATATGAGTATCTCGGAAACTGCATTTTCACTTAAGACTGTCAGTCATATCTCAGGTATATCCAGATTTGTTCCAGTAACCAAACAGCATACCGAAGATATCAATCTTGGAGTCGGAAACAACCTCGCTGATGCGAAAATCCAAAGGACGCTAACAAGATATGCAGGGTTACAAAACGGCTACAGCCAGTCAAATAATAACCATTATAACAGCGGTAACCAAAGAGTGGAACTGAAGTCATGCTGTTTTCGTCGTATTCTAGTCCAACCATAAGCGTGAAACAACACGAACTGGGATTCATCAGGCTAACATAAACTGGTCTGGTCCTCCCATAAGCGTGAACTGTGGTCCTCCCTTATTCTGGTCCCCCTCCATAAGCGTGAAACCGTGGTCTTCCCTTATTCTGCTCTCCTCCATAAGCGTGAAACAACAGGAACTGGGATTCTTCAGACCAGTTCATGTTGGTTTGACGAATTCCAATTCAACAGACGAGCAGACAGAACCGAACCGGATTCCACTCGCTGTAACCATACCCTCTTGATTTCTGCTGAGCGGAGTAGAATCCGGTTATATGACATTGTACGACGAGTTCTGCTTTCTGAAATGCATCTTTAGTTACCACAATTATAATGTATTGTTATTTGACTGCTGTAGCCTTTCTGTTAGTCTGTACAAGTCTTGTCAGCCTCTGTTGTCCTCTCGCATCGAGCTGTTTCAGACCACAGATTTCTGTTTTCGAGATGTTAATTGGTTATTGAACCAACCTTGAAACTCCCGAGTTACAGTCGACAATTTTCCATGAAAACTCCAGCAGAATCGCAATTTCAGAGGTATTCATGTCGGCGTTGATATTGCCGTACCGCATTCTAAGTTACTTAAATCTTTAGTCTCGTCCATTCTACTGCACTCATATATAGTATCCCTAACTTTCCCACCTCTTTATATCGCATGGTACGGACACGTGATGCTGTTATTGAAGGAGTTTTTCATTTCGTTGAAAGGGTGGTTGTACTTAATAAAGTGGCGAATCAATGTACAGTATAAGTGCTGTTTACAAGCTTTGCAGTACGTGAATTTTGATGCGCATCTTTGCTAGCGTGACATCACACATGTTTAGCAAAGCCTTTTGACATTGGAACGCCCAAAATTCTCTTCGAAACTACACAACGCGAATTTATCTTATATGGACATATAGAATAGGGACGATCCGCTTTTTTGGATGGAAGTATCATTAAATAATTTAATTATAAAGATCCTCGTAGGATTATTTCTAAGCCATGGGTTCGTAAGAGCCGAATAAACGACGAATGATTTGAACTCAATGACAAATAAATGGTGACGCATGCTGTCGAGAATGCAAGCACAGCTCTTAAAACTACTCTTCCAGCAAACAGCAACTATTTCTTCTATAAAAATAAATATATAACAGGTAATAAGTCGCTTCCAGAAAGTACATGGAAGGTAAAACTACATGGTACAACTTATACTGGTGTTAGTTATCAAATTGACGAGAACTTTGAAAGCAGTACCAGTATAAATTTGTGAATGAATCGAGCGGATTATAAGAAAGGAGATTCAAAATTTTAAGAGACAAGCCAACAATAAATCTAATAACACATTGTGACTGTCAAAAATATGCTCCATGCTACTTTCCTATTGCACAAGAAACAAAGCAAGAAGGATGACGTCGAAAACGAAATTGAAGGCGGATATAATGGTAACAGTGAGGCTATAACTATGGAGAAATTTGGAGAAGTACTGCGAAACGCTTCAAACAAAGTCTGACACGATAACATACTGTTGAATTTCCAAGAATGTGAATCAGATTATTTTAAAAAGAAAAACTGCCTACTTTGTTCAATAACATATGGCATTAAAACGAAATACAAAAATAATGAATGAGAAATAGATCTAGTAATAAATTTAGGGGTCTGCATAAAAATCACAATTAACTATAGAGACAATCCAGTTGTTAACATAATAAAGAACATTTTATAGAGTATCCTAAAGAGCAGTGTGGGTTCAGAACAGAATGAGACGGCATTGATGCATTATTTACACCCCAGAAAATACAGTGTTAGAAAAAAGGAAGAATTTGACCTGGCCACATTTCTACTTTTTTATAGATTACAATGAAGCGCACAGTATAATAAGAATCTAAATCATTTACTGTGCAGTAAGTACTCAATGTCAGAAAAATTTACCCGCCTCAAAAGCGTAGATTACTTATCTGATCTTTGATACACAAATCGGTAATGGCAGGACATGATAAAAGATTAAAAACTGAAATAATCTTTATGTAATTTGGAAAATCAGCATACGTCCTTTCGATATATGATCTCCCCACCCCTCCCGTCACTGATATAATCTGTTATGTGTCTTGACGTGGAATCAAAAATGTGGCTGATATTTTTCTTGAGGAGTGATATTCCTCAATATATTCCCTCATATTCTAGGTAAAATATGAGGAATGAAAAAAAATTGCTGAATCAGAAGGAAATACTCATGTGAATGTGTGTGTAAAGTGTTTTAAGGGTTAAAATAAAACTCGACAACAAAATTACTGAAGTTTCTGGGAAATTAAAAAAAAAATGTTTATAAGTAATACAAATTCTTATCCAAAAGTTCTGATAGTATGTGTCTCTTTTCTCTTTATTTATCATTTACCACTAAACAAATTGAATATTACTAATTAGTTAATAAATAACAAATAGCAAGTTTTGGCCCTAGGATTTTTAAAATTTTTATTTATAATATGCATAAAATACATTATTTTTAGTTATTTAAAATAACGTACTCAATCCGTTCAGCGCCTTAAACACCTCAATCAAATCACCTCGTAGGTTCCTAGTATCCAGACGTTGCAAATTGCAGAACTGAAGCCTTTCTTGGTAAGAGCATCCCTTTGTTCCCTTAACCAATCTTATTGCCTTTCTCTGTTATCCGTTCCAGCAGCTCTACATCATTTCTAAAATCCGACCTCCAGACCTATATGCAGTACTCAAGATGTAGCCTGACCATTGCCTTAAACAATTGGATAATCACCTCCTTATCCTTGCTAGCAAAATTCCTGTATATCATTGGTAAAACCCCATGAGCTGTACTGGTACTCTGCTCAGTGACCTGCACTGCATATGCAGTACCTTGCATTTGTCAAGTTAAACTACAATAAACTCGAAGCTGTGATTTACTCTACCGTTTTTTTTTTATCGGTGTAATATATAAAATGAAATAATGAACTTATTCTAAATTTTAGTTTTTCTAATTCTTAGTTTGTTTCTTCTGAAACTGCTGTCTTTTATAATGTTTCTCCCACCAATTTTTAAAATCCAAAGTGTTTTCTGTTTTCACTCCCTGAACACAAATTTTCCAGCTTTCGACTTTTCATAACTAGTTCTGAAATTTCATATAGGCTGTATAATCGATCGTGTTACGTTAATATTTTTTATTGTTTCAATATTCCTATCTCACGGTAAGAAGCTGTGTCCTCTAATGGGGGAAAAATGTTGAGTATTTTCAAAATGACTTATTTCTGTAAGTACAGTATTAGTATTAGCAATGGCCTATGCAAGGAAGCCTATGGCTTATGCTGCACCAGCCGGGAAAAAATATATATAAATAAATAGTAATAATAATAAGAAAATTTTTAAAAAATAAAAAATTAATAAAAGAAAAGGAAATAGACAACCTATACGTTTCCTTCCCCTCGTAGGTAACTATCCAGCTAACCTTTGGATTTCCCCGAACTGTCAGCCTCTACCAACCATGTAGGTAACTTATTCCAGTAATTTATAACTCGCTGGCTAAAATAAAACTTCCGGCAATCCAGTCTAAACATCTCTCCTCGTAACTTGAAATTAGGGCCCCTAGTTCTAATATCATTTATAACCGTGAAAATTTCGTCCTCATTCATTTTACTTATGCCTCTCAAAGCCTTAAACACTTCAATCAAGTCTCCTCTAAGGTGCCTAGTTTCCAAGATCTGCAACCCACATATTCGAAGTATTTCCTTATATGGATGCCCATTTGCCGATCTCACCGGGCGAGTTACCCGTCTTGATTTTTGTTTTGGCCCGAACAGTTATCTGAAAAGGCCAATTTCGGTAAATTTTGATGGCACCTGTTTCACAGGAACACATGAGTTCTTGTGTAATTAATATGTGCCTCGCCTTTGATTTTAGCCGCTTGATTTTATTTCTTTAATATTCATCAGAATGTCTCCTTTTTTCTCTTTGGAATTCTATTGCTCTAACACTACTAGAATCACTTTCTTCATTCCTTGGAAACTAAAAAAAATAAGGTCTGAATTAAAATCGTTTTCTGTTTGACTGGAAAGGTTCGAATCTTGTACAATTCACCGTACAAGAATTGAATAATGCTTTCATTCAAGCCCGATTCATTACCAAATTCGCTTGTTTATTATATTATGCAGCAAACTGATTCCAATTTAATTATCAGCAAGAGTTTCAGCTCCTTCTCACATGCCTACCCATCTCTCTTTCTCTCTTCCAGCTAGTTGGTGTCTAGGAACAAGGGTCTATAGTGTAAATCCTCGAGTCTCGTGAAGTGGTGTTCCGCATGACGAACCTCGAGATCCTTAACGTTGATAACAGCAACCCTTTCCGGTCCAACGCTTTGGGTGCCAACCAGCGGAAGTAGTGTAACTCTACAGGACTGATATACTCGATTCTTCCACACGTCATGGATCGTGTAACCACCTCTACACGCCTGCCACTAACACCGTCAGCGTTCCAATAGGGAATGTCCGAAGCTCGCGTGACGACTACTAAACGGGAAGTATTGAACGTGTAAGGAATGGTCGATCGCGTATCTTTTTAGGTGGGATGTTATTGTTGATAGGGACAAACAGAGGGGTGTTGCGGGACACGTGGAGGAGAGGGGGATTTCCTGTATTTCCAAAGGGCTTTGACTGCTGTTTCTTCTTTACTCTGAGTACCCCAAGGGCTTTTATATCCGTTAAATTGGAGGCGCATCCTCACTCTAATGATACTTGAATGCACGTCCTTTGTCCCTGACTTCTGGAGGAGATTCCCTCCCCCACAACCATAGCCATTAGAGGATATTTGAAGAGTGCCCTCTTTACTATTCAGACATCAGCGAAATATAACGGTATTAGTGAACTATGTTCTTTATTAAGTTAAAACATTAAAGCAGTAATCATTATTAACCGTCGCCAGTTTAGCATTTTCAGCATTCTAAGTGGAAATACATTTTTGGGACCCATAAGATGTATATAATCGTGTATTTTTTATGCCCATGAGTCCCAAAAAAGCATTTTCGCTTAGAGACCCGCGCGAAACAGATTTTTTTTTTTTTTTAAATATAATTAAACAACTTAGAAATATTCACTACAAGAGTGCTTGCTCTTGACATTGTAAATAGAATAATTTCGGATGGGGGGTTGGGGTAAGGTAAATTCCGAGTCCCTAAGCGACAGCTTACTTCGCTTATGCTTAATCGGCACTCATTCACACCCTCAACTGTAACCAAGACACTTGCTATTTAACCGTCTTATTTTATTTTAATTATAAAAAAAAATTAAATTGTCAGCTTTTTACTAAATCGAAAACGATGATCTAATAATTATGACTTGGTAAATATCCAATTTAAAAATAATGAACGAAACTAAATCCAAGAAAGCAATAATAATAACGAACGTTTTCATCTTTTTTTTTTTAGAATTTTAAAGGTTAAACAACACCGGATTGAAACTTAGACGTTCGCGTGGCGTCTGTCAGACATCGTGGAAGGTTAAATCCGCCATTGAATTCATGTCACGTTATTTAAATATTTTTATCAAAAAGCTTATGACATTCTTCTGAACTCCTCCCCCATCCCAATGTGTTATATATTTGCGATTGGTTCCATGAAATATTTCGTGTTATATACTACTGGAGTGAATTAATCAACTTAATCAGTAATTTATATGTATTAAAAGTTCCAGTGAGATCAGCCTATCTACGGATGGAAACATCAGTTACGTTTGAGTCATTTAGTTTCCATTATTGATTTCCATTATTTTTTAAAATAAAATCTCTGACCTTGATGAATATACATAACCCACCACTTTCCCCTTGTATCTTCCAATGGACTCGTCCCCTTTCCCCATCCGGGAAGTTTCTACAGTTGTTCCTACGTTGAGTTATGCAGAAGAGTGTCTTCAATTTTTATAGTTATGAGATACCATTTGAAATGGGTGGAATTAAAGCGTACTCAGATTAACATCACTCGCAAATGCGAGAATAAAAATTACGTCAACAAGAGACTAAAATTCGTTTCAGACAAGTTTGTTGTATAGTCAGATTTTATAGAAAAGATTAAAACCCAGTGACTGGTGCGAGTATTAAGGACATTTGGAGATGATCTAAAATCATTTTTATAGTCGGAAGATCAAGTCGATTGTGGGGATCATACATCACTTCAGTGTAGCTCCAATTTAAATGTCGATGGACGGATTCCATGCCTTAAACATAACTCGCAGTTTTCTGGATATTCCTGATTTGGCAAGAGAGGGGTGGAATATACTTGTGTTGCTTTGCTTTGTTATATGGAAAAATAAATCTGTAAAGTAATAAAGCCACTCATAATTTTATTAATTATGAAAATGATTGATAAACATTGCCGAGATACGATGAACTAATTATTGCATGCGTGCAAGATTTCATAGTAATGTTTGAGGGGGGAAGGGATTTACCAAGAAACAGAGTAGGTAATTGTCTACAAGCCAGTGGCGCTTTATACCTTCATGGGGCCCAAGGCAAAATGGAATTTGTGGCCCCCATATAAACAAAAATCTAATAAAGAACATTTTCAATTTTATTTTATTGTTGATCATGGGGTTTTATCAATGATATACAGAATTTTGCTAGCAGAGAAAAGGAGGTGATTGTCCCTCTGTATAACGCAAGGGTCAGGCCACGCCTTGAGCACAGGTCTGGAGGCCTCATTTTAGGAAGGATGTAGATTTGCTTGAGCGTGTACAGAGAAGGGCAACAAGATTGGTGAGGGGAATGAAGGGACCCTCTTACCAAGAGAGGCTTAAGTTCTGCAAATTGCAGCGGCTGGAGACTAGGCACCTGCGCGGTGATCTGATTGAGGTATATAAGGCCTTGAATGGGTTGAGCACGCTGAATTTTGAAGGGATTCTTCCGCTTGTTCAGATTACAAACCTAAGGGGGCATAAATTCAAATTGAGGAAAGACAGCTGTAGAATAGATGTGCAGAAATTTCCTTTAGCCAGCGGGTGGTTAATTGCTGGAACAAACTTCCATCTGTCGTTGTGGAAGTTGATAGGTTAAATAAATTTAAGGAGGAACTGGACAAACATTTAAAGGGTCGTGTGAATTTTTTTGGGCTGATGCTACATAAGCTCGTACGCTTGCTTTCTTACATCACATGCCACGAATACTATTATAATTACTATTACAATACAAACAAATTATGTGACATAAGAACTAAATATAAAATTCCATCAAAATAGGTAAAACCATTTTTGAAAAAAAAAAACGTAATTTTCAAATTAATCTTAAAGTTCATTGACCTTGGCAAGTTGAAAGTTCAGTTCCCGATAAAAATCACTTAAAAATATTAGTAAAAAGCAGCAATGAGTTTTTGAAACAGTGATATTGGGGCCCTTCCTCTGATCGGGGCCCTAGGCAGATGTCTTTTTTGCCTATAGGATAACGCGCCACTGCTACGGGCAGCATTAGAACCGCATCTTCGAATGTGGTGTTGGGATAAGAAAGTTGCTAACTAATACCTCCAGCTGCCTTTAGCTAGCTGGAAGTATCAGTTATCCTCGAAACTTTGATATCCGTAGTAGAAAATGATGGGCACATCTCAGAAATGTTTAATGAAATGTGAGTGCTGAATGAGACCTATCAGGGTGAAGGTCAAGAAAAAGAATTCCGGATGGAGGAATTAGCGCTGGCTGTAGGGAGAATACGGAGTAATAAATGCCGGGGGATTGGATTTGATAGAGGGTGAGGCAATAAAACGGAGCTTCAAGATCATCTCATCACACTTGTTAAGTATATTCAATGCCTGTCTCAGAGATGGTATCTTCCCGTTACCCTGGAAGGATGCATTGCTGAAGCTTATTTCGAAGTCGCCAACAACACCTATGGATAGTGTGGAGTCCTGCCGCCCCATAGCATTGCTTAATGGGCTGGGAAAAGTTTTTGAACGGATGATAGCTGCGAGAATCTTAGACTATGTGCCTAATAACTGTTGTCTATGAGATGACCAGTATGATTTTATATCCGTAAAGGGAACTGACGATGCGCTGGAGAAATTGGTGGCAACTGTCTGAAACTGTAATAAAAAATACTGTCTGGGTATATTTTTAGACTTCACAGATGCATTTGATACTATTAAATGAGACAGTGTTTTAATGGTGTTGCTCACGTCAAAATGCAGCCCGCAGATCTATTATGTGATAAAAGATTACTTACGTAATAGATTTGTCACTGTAAAGTCATCTTGTGGAAGCATTAGGCAAGGAGTGGTTAGTGATTGTCCACAGGGATCTGTTTTCAGCCCATTAATGTGGAATCTGGTGTTGAATGAATGGGTGCTGCGAATATATTCGAACATGTCCATGGTAGAATATGCTGATGATTTAGTGTTGTTGGTACAAGGCAATTCAAGAGAACAGTTGGAGGAAAATTCCAATTCTGCGTTGATGTAGCTGCATCGTTGGAGTAGATTGTATAGATTAACGGTCTCACAAAGGAAAAGTAAAACAATCCTCCTGAAAGAACACTTATCTATAAATAGAAACCCTGTAACCAGCATCGGGGTGTTAGCTTGAAATACCTCAAGAGTATCAAATATTTAGGGATTAAAATAGATCAGCAATTACGATTTGTATCACATGTTACGCACATTGCAGAAAAGGTTCGGATTTTTGTGCACATGATTGCTAGAGTCACGAGAAAAGATTGGGAAATAAGAGGAAAGTCGTTGGAAATCCTATATAACTGCGTCTTCCTAACAATTGTCACCTATGGAGCGCATGTTTGGTTAGACTGTGCTTTGCAAAAAATTAATGTGGGTAAAAATGTACTCTGTATAGCTAGCGATGTTATTTTATTCAGACATTAGATCAAGGCATTATATCCACCTTTAAAACTCATTACATCAAAAAATCGTTACAATGGAGTTTGGAAAAAAATGATTCTGTTGAAGTAATGGAGGCATGGAAATATTCTCAATTATGGACTGAATCAGAATCATAGCTTTATCGCTGAAAGAATTTCCAGTTTATTCAGGAAATATGATCGAATCGGCAGAAAACGGAATGGGTGCGATAGTAGAACTTGCTACGTTTTGATTATATGACTACTGAAGCTCTCGTGTGTAGCACAGTTGATAGAATCGCCCTCCTCCCCACACAGGGTGGAAAAGAACCGAGTTCGAATCTCGTCGATGACGGGAGGAATTTTTATGGGTCTTTTTCACAACGTGGCTGAGTTTGTCGGGCTCAAGCGAGGATAGTTTGGTTTTTTCTCCCGGAAACTCAGGTTTTTCGTCCAGCAAAACAGAAAATCGACCTCAGGACACACGGAATTTATAGGCAATATACACAAAGTAACATGGCCTTAGTCGCCAATGCTCCCAAAAAATTTATAAAAAGATATGATTACTGAAGACGTTGAAGAATTACTGGTAGAAAGAAAGGCTGGCGAAGCGGATTTGGTGTAAATGGCATCGGTGGTAAAACCAAATCAATTCGGAGGATGATAGCGCAGATGAAAATTCTAAACTTCCAAATTTTACACTAAAAAGCATACGGGAAGGCATAAACTTAGCCGAGCAATTAGAATCTTATTTTTGGAATGCAGATTCTTGAATGAAAGGAGCCCAAAGTTTAAAAGGGAGCTTCAAAAATGCTTAGTTCCATACGACGAAATTCACAAAGATTTATCAAGCAAAAGCAAACAAACCCAGATTACTGATTTTTAAAAGAGAGCAGAAGATACACGAAATATAGAATGGTGTATTTTTGTTAGTTTTGTTAAACTAACGAAATTGTGTATTTTTGTTAGTTTTGTTAACATTTTGTTAACGAAATTGTGTATTTTTGTTAGCTTTTGGAAGTTAGTTCCCCTTTTTGTACTTTTTCTTAGTCCCGTATAACTTGGTTTTGCACAACACGACATTTTATACTGACATTTTATAGGAACCTAACTACCGTGTTATACGAGGGTTACCTGTTGTTGTTTGTTTGTTATTTGGTTTTTAGGAGCATTAGCAACTAAGACCATATTGCTCCGGGAATATGCAGTGGTCATTCCCCGACCTTTCCGCATCCCCCGTATTTAGTGGTGACGGGCTCGAACCCCGGTCAAGAAGCGTGTGCTACGCACTGCTGCTCCTTCCCACCTGGCTACGGAGGCGCCAGGGCTACCTGTATTTGCAATCCAGGTTTATAGGAGGCGCCAGGGCTACCTGTATTTGCAATCCAGGTTTATAGGAGGTGCTTGTTGTTGGAGCTAGAGAAGCATTAGTATAGAGAAAGGGTTCGGGCAACGATATATAACAATCATGTGGATCAACTGCCTTACATAAAGTCTTTCTCATTGAGCATTACTGAAGCCTTTCTTGGGTTTGTTTTCATTGTGGTGCAATGAACATTGGATCTTTTACAGTACATGTATTGTACTTTATTGGTTTTCATTGCGTTGCACAGAAATCTTTGTTCCATGCCTCTTTTGAAATTGCCTGTACAGTATTGCGATAGATTGTGGGGTTTCCAGGAAAGCTTGCTGTGAAAGCCTTCTTATATATATTACTTTTAATGTATCACTGATATATTACACATGTTTATTACATTTATTATGATTTCTACTAACAAAATGACTAGAAGATGCAGCTATAATACATTAAAACTTTATTTTTTTTTTCGTTCTTCCTGTATGTTCTATCAAATTTTCCTTATCTAATTGCCTCATAATCAATTCAAACACACGCTCACAATAAAATTACAGCTCGGTAGCCTAATAGACTAAACATGTGTGAAGTCAATTAAGGTATTGTAAACGAGTCTGGATAGAGCATGCAATTAGATGGATTGCTACAACTGTCGTGTGTCTAATTACTTGTTTTGCTAGTCGGAAGTGACATAACAAAAGTATTTAAGTTGAACGCTAATCTCTACCGCCGTGTTCTTCCGGTTAACTGCTCGTCCAATGTACTATATTCGATATCAGTGAGCGAAGGTGTACTTCTGAGTTGTAAATATGCATCTTTTAAAACCTTTTTTTTTTTCTTTCGAAATCGACACAGCTCGAAACTATTTTTGCAAACACGTTTCTTATTTACAACATTTTATCAGTTTTATACATTTTCCCCAAATATGGACCAGAAAGATATGGAGAACGTATTGCTCGGGCTATACTTGAGAGAAAAGAAAAAAGGAAAAAAAAAAAAAAAAGTGAAACATATTATTGATTAAACACATTATAAGTGAATAAAAAGCAAGAAATAATTAAAAATACAAATAAATAAATAAAAGATAAAAGTGACGTTCTGCGACGAGATACGCAGAAGAGTCTAGCCAAGAGGAACTTGTCAAAGTTCCTTCTGGTTAGACTCTCAAAGTTCTGACGGTATCAATGCAGTTTGTGCTACAGTTTTAGCTGCAGCAGCTTACACTTCGGTAGCATCTTTGAAACAGAAACTTTTCAGTGAAAAGTGCAGCTGGTGAATTAGTTGCTATAATGCTGTTATTCCATATTTAATGAAGAACTATCTAACTAAACTGGTCCTGCCTGCAAGTGAATTGTCACTCAGCCAAATCCAGTTGCCTTGAGCCCTCTTCTTCGTTTTTTTCCCTCCTTAGCACATCTCTCAAACGACTAAGCACTTTAACGTACAGCTCTTTAGTCACAGTTCCGCCTTCTGGCATATATTTTACGTGGATGATGCCTCTTTTGGTCTAAATAAATGCTTATGCTACTTGCACATTTTCCCGTGTTTCATCGAAGCTTCACCTTGATGTAACAACTGTCAGTTTCACTTGGAGACATTTTAAAAGCATAAAAAACTTGAAGGTAGTATGCTGCTAAGTTACTTACAATACATTTTACTATTACGACGCATGATAACCGGCATACCGTGTGTCACCATACTTACATAAACATGGACTATCAGCTGTCTGTTAAATAATATGTCAGAACTTGCATATCACTTCCAAGCGAGCTTATCGAAGTGAAGAAGGTACGAATATATCGAATGTACCTTTTTTGTATAAATATGCGCTATACATATATTTTATCGATGCATATTTTACCGCAGTTTACAACGTTTTTACAATCAGCACCTTCGGTTTTTCGCAATTGTAAGAACTTATATTTATTGTGTAAATAATTCAGTCATTAGTACTGTTTATTCCAGTTTTCATCCATAAAAACTATCCTAAATTTCTCTTGAAAAATGTAGAAGAATAAACAACTTAAGCGTAACAAAAACTACTGACCACCCTATCTACCTTTTTGATTATCTCTCTCTCTCTCTCTCTCTCTCTCTCTCTCTCTCTTGAGATCAATTGCAGCAACCCGGTTATCATTCGCACGAACCCACCTCTGTAGGACATTTGATTTGGTAAATCATTTCCTATTCACTGATATTTTCCATATAACTTTAATGCTATTCCTTTATTTGGCATCTTTGTGTCATTTCTGAGAGTTCACTTGACGGACAGATATAATTTGCCTGCATAGTTTTCCCCTGATTGTAAGTTTTACTTCTTGTTTGCGAGAAGTAAAAATCATTTTATAGTTTTTAATTCTCTAAATGCATCTAAATCCTGTGTTTGTGTTTAGTAGAAATATGTCTTACTGTTTGATTGAGCTATTTATGCACGTGTGTTCGTATGTTATGAGGAGGCTGAAATCCCTAATGTGGGACTGCAAGACTACAACTGTGACCAGACCAGTATCAGTACTTAACAGCATAAACACACAATTTTTTTGTATTGAAAGAGAAATGATAAATATCATCGCCGAATATTGAATATTAACAAACATCAAATGATAAATGAAAAAAACGAGACATATTTTTGGTAACGAATTTACCGGTTTGGATCCCCGAACCGGAAAGTTCGTTTTCCTGCTACTTGCATTTCCAAGAAAAAATATATGAAGCAGAGTTAATGAACAGGACAATCCTTAGATCTACCTACGCATGCCAACGTTCGGTACGGATACGGATTGAGATTTTCATCTAGCGATATCACTTTCTAAGAGCATGAAAAACCAACAAAAGGTAATGTTATCTGAGTATTAGACGGATATAGGGACATCGCGTTGTCCAGGAGGTACCACGAGTTTTCCACAAATCCGCCAAATGTCACTGTGAAGAAACATGAACACCGCTAAGCCATTGAGAAATAGCTTCGCTCGAACCCATAGCGAGTAGTCACCTTCTACCAAATTAAGGAATTACTTGGAAGTGCTTGCAAGTGAGTCGCAACAAGAGAAATAGGAGTTAATAGTTTAAGCCGCCAAGGCCTTTTTACTTGTGGCAAGAACATTTTCGGACCGCATTTGCCAGGCGCGAGGGTGCATAAGTACACGTGCTTAGAATGACCGGGGTCAAGTCCGTTACGGTGCTGTTTCTTGTATTCTGTCTATTTTGTGAACTCGTCAAGAAAATGAAAATATAACTTTATATTTATTTCATTGAGTGTCTTATGGGCAAGCAAGCTGAAATGAAACCTCAAAAGAGATGCCATATTCAAATTACGAAATTGGCATTTGCATTCGTAAAATGCTGTTGAACTCCTATTTGCACAATTGGATAGGAAGAAACTAGTCTTGATGACATTGAAATTTAAAATTTAAGAACACTGGTTTGGTAATAAATTTAATTAATTGTTCCATTATTTTATTTATTATGGAATTTAATATATTTAATTTAATGTAATTATTTAATTATATATTTAATATGATTATATACAAGTAAATAATTTTCACCAAATTATATTTTCATAAAATATAGTATGATTTATTGCATTATAATGTGATTAAAAGAACTTGCTGTACGATGCGTAGAGGCCATCCTGACTGCTCACGCCCAGAACAGTTATTTTCGCAGGGGGAATCATTAAGAGCATAAAATTAAAAATTAAGAAAAATTAGTCCGCGCAATATCAGAAACAAATTATCCAATATTTATAACGGAGAGCAAAATGGCAGTTTAATATCTAGCATTACAGCGCCCTGCAAAAATCACCCATTATTCGATATTGCGTACATATAGTCCTATATAGTGCACACCATTCGTTTTTACTAAGATTTTGAAATATCTTCCAACTGTTTTAACATATAAAATAATTAGGAATGCAATATTATGAAGAGGGTCTCACCCGTGAACCCTGGAATCTATTTCAGCTGAAGCAGTAAAATTTCCCTACCTGCGTAGAAGGACATGGACATTCAACGTTTCATCTTATATTTTATGACTTCGTAGCGAGGCTTACCGAAGGCACAGTGGTTGTTGTGTAGCTAGCTTAAGAAATATGTGTCAGGTCTGGTGGCGCACATAATTTGAGGTCACTTAAATGTTATTTGTTAACGGGAATTCGTCTGGAGTGGAATCATAAAGATGTGCAGTGTATGTACGGATTTTTTAAAACCGTACTTCGTGAGGATCGTAGATTGAAAATATTGTTCACAGGTGGTAACAGCAGGTGTGTTCTCTCATCTCTCTTAAAGACAGCAAACCAGTTCTTCATGTTAACTATAGCCACTGAATTGCATCCATTATTTGATTTTTCATTTCTCATTTATTTAATAAATAAATAAATGTTGTTTTACAGCCAAAACTTTTGGCAAGAATACAGTCATTACCGTATTTAGCAGTCATATGTAATCGAACCACAGTCAGCGCAAATGTGTATGCTACTGCACTACTGTGCTGACCATTCAGCGACATGTGCATAATTGGATTTTCTCATGGAAATATTATACTTAGTTGCTGTTTTAGATTCACTACCCCCCCTCTCTCTCTCTAAAGGCCCGCGTTCGAATCTCGTTGATGACACGAGGAACTTTTATGGACTTATTTCACTCCGTGACTGAGTTTGTCGGTCTCAGGTGTAGATAGCTAGGTTTTTTCCCCAGATCCCGGGGTTTTTCGTCCAGCAAAGCAGTCAAATCGACCAGAGAACATACGCAATTTTCAGATAAATACACGAGTAGATTCCGGTGACCCTAATAAATAGGGTTTTTTTTTTTTTAATCTGTCTATCTATCTATGTATACGTGTATGTCGCCGAACAAAAAAAAAAAAAAAAACCGTTCTCAGGTTAGGGGTTTCGAGCCGAATCTCATACACTTGCAGTGTACTGTGTCTAATAGCGTGCACTCTTTAGGTCAATTTGGTTGTTTTGCTGCATTCAGTGTCCTGATACCTTATAGCCTTGGTTTATTTTGAGCCTAATATACACATCACCCCCACCATCACAAAAGTTACGGTATAGATGACGAGGGTTTAATAATTTCCAAACAATTGACACGTCAGTGAAATGTGGTATATAAATACATTATAGGATGGTTTTGACCCGATAATAACGTGTGTAAACTTATGGATAGAGCATATTTCTGAAATACGCCAATCATCTCATGGGTACCTGAAAATGAGTATATAGCATAGAAGGTTGTAGACCTTAATAAGGAATATGACTACTCCTGACAGCTGGACAAAACTCACGGTGGGGTCTGATGTTATTAGTGCGAATGTTCAAGAGTCCTGGACTCCTGGTGGTATTAAAGCCCGATCTTCAGGAGATCACTTCTTAACTCATATGAACTGCTTTCCTGTTCATATGAGTTTAATAGAATTCAGGTCTGGTTACCTCGGTGAATATTTCATTCTTGAGATAGCTACACTCTGAAGGAGGTTCTTCACTATTTGCATTATATGAATAAGAAATAAGATCATTATTCACTATTAGAGAGAATTGGAGTCCTACTACACCCTAAAAATTTTGAGTTTTCAAGATTTTGTCTCGTACCTCACAGCGTATACGAACTCTACATGTTTGAGAGATGTGGGGACCCTGTATATGCTTTTTAAATTATGGCTGTCTCGCCCGTCAGACCAGCTCTTCCACAGTTCCTTTTTATAATCTGTCTAGGTGTTGGTTTCGTGTCTCTGTCTAACCCTCTCCATCCATTTGAGGATACGTCGACACTCTAACGGTACACTGAATGCGGACTTATCCGTGAACGTTTAACCATTGCTCTTGAATCCAGTTATTATTGTTCATGACACCGCCAATCGAAACAGACTCTTATCTATAATGAGCTTGAAGAGAGACATAAATCGTGGATCGTTTTGCATGCAGACCTCTCTTCTTGATACAGTTTGGCAGTAGGTAATTCCATCTTGCAAACTTGGAAGAGAATTACTGTGTTCTCATCTTGTATGCTATCTGGTAATTAGGCCGATATATTGTTCATCTGCTGGAGTAATCTCTGGGATATTACTCTTGTCTCCCACAACCGGCTCCCCAATCGGGATATAACATTTGGATAGACATTAAGGACTTCTTCGACCTCCGTCTGTGATTGTTCGACTTCCATCCTGCTGGTTGTTCTCTACCGCAGTCTTCGGATTAGCACAGTGGTTGTAATCACCTTCGTTCCCACACCAGGTGGAAAAGGCCCTGATTCGAATTCCGTCAATAACAGAGGAACGTTTATGGGCTGGGATGTCAGGAAAATATGTACTTGATGAAACTCTCAGATCTTTTGTAGAAGAGTATTTTTATACTACTTAATTATGTTGAATTTGAAAGTAAATATGCCTTCCGTTTCCTTTACTCATAATCAGGAGAAAATTATTGCCTAAAATTGAGGAATAAGTTCTAAATAATTCAGGCGTTTAGTAGGAGTATGATCGCCCGTAAGAGACAAACAGCTCTCAAGGAACTCTCGTGCTATTTACAAGGCTGACGATACAGCTTTGTAAGAATAAATCCCACTCCTCTAGAGAAGCAGATCGTAGCGCATTGTGGGTTCTAGGACTAGGCCAAGGTGCCCCAGCTGTTTTCCCCAAAGCATCCCAGATATGCCCAATCGGATTCAGGGTCAGAGATCTGGTTGGCTACTCCATCCGTAGGATATTCTCGCTTTGAAAGAATTCGTCGACTAGCTGAGTGATGTGCTCCTGTCAACATTATAATTATTTGTCAATTTTGTACAAATAATTATAATGTTGTATGAAACAACTTCTAGCCTCTAAGGCTAAGCCAGAGTGATAAAATAAATTTAGAAGCCAAGTCAGAAGAAACATGGCATTCGGGAAGCTGGTTTACTTTAGAGGAAAATACAAGAATTAAGTTATGTAAGAGTGATGAGAAGGTAACGAATACCCTTTAGAAAGCTCAGAGCGGGTAAATTGAAGCATTCTCTTTAGTCCTATAAAGTCAATGAAAGCAGCGGATAAAGACAGTTTAGTGATAGAGAGTTTTTGTGTGACTGAAAATCCGTAATGCTGAAAAAAGAAGCTGAAACCAAAAGAGTAATGGTTTTGTTTTTCCTGCCTGAAGTAAATCTGAAATTATGTGAAGTAAACATAATAAGGTTATCTAAATATAGTATTTAGTGAGCATTTACAAAAGGAGAGAGAGAGAGAGAGAGAGAGAGAGAGTAATGAAAATAAACTGTTAGTACTTTAATTTCTTCTAATTTTAATTCTGTCTGTCCCATTTGAAGACATTAATGCATTCTTTAATAAAACTAGTGAACACCAAGGTGCTGATCTGTATTTCAGCCTATACTGATCACTGCCAGTACCATACAATATCTTGCCATCAATTGCGCAAATTATTACTGTCAGAACATTGACACACGCTAGTCACACATCGATTCACTCTTTCCCAACATATTGAACTGCAACAGTTACAGAACTCACTAGGGGCGACGCTCTACACTTGCTGCCATGGTCATATTTCCAAAATATAATTTAGTCTTTAAACGTTTTTTTGGTGTACGGGACTCGCTTACCCCAGCAATCACTGGTCCTTTTCCAAGCACCTGTTAAACACGCCTGTCGTATCTTTAAGTTAACTCTGTTGTCTGACACTAAGCTCCGAGACCGTCTCGCCATGTGAGCTACGACTTCACCACAGGACTTCGCGAGAGAGTGAGTGCATGCCGCCTTTCCCACGGTACTGCGTCGTTGGACGGTAGCCACCTATTCTGAACCCCGTCACGTCCTTCGACATATCTGGCGGACACCGAACGAGGCAACTAAACTGCTCGTGCAAGGTAGTACGTTTCTCGTTGCCGTAAAAACTAGATAGGTTATCCTACCGCAGATCGTGACCGGGATTTGCAACTCCGCGATAGACGGCAATAAAACGCTTGGATATGATACGAGGGTTTTGTCTTTGGCGTTCTTTATTTCAGTTTAGGGTTAGGGGATGTGACAATATATTTCAGAAGACGTGAGGCACCTAGAAGACATACTCTTGTATATATATATATAAATATAAACTCCATAGTATATCGGACCGTTCTTTTAGACCCGCACACGTTTAAGTCAAGGACAATGCAAAGAAGATGGATTAAGAATTCATTAGCTTTAGGGCGTAAGCCCGCTACGATTTGTCTGCAAACAACTTATCCTTGGCATGGAGACTGAAAGATAAGAAATGTTCGCCAAAGATCGCAAGAAATAATCAACAATCGCTTAAGCAAACTGACTTTTTAGCGTATAGGAAAATATGTAAATACGAGCAACTGTTCGATAATTACTTGATGGAATATTGAAAATTATAATAGGTTTTTGGCACAAAGGTATGAAAAGTAAATACATGTTTTTAAATTCAAAAATAATCTCATCATTCGTGCATTAACGAACATTCCCCCCCCCCTTTTTTTTTTACTCTTCTAAAGTGGGTTTGGAAATGTTTCTAGAGCGAAAGACTTGAAATCATGAAAGCATTCGTGAGGTCTCTTTCGTTACGGAACCACATATGCTTTAAATCTACTCGTAGGATGCTCGTGTGCGAATCAATGAAGAAATATCCGTCGTAAAATAAATACAAAGGTACACAGTTTATTTTATAATATAAAACGACATTTTAACGGATATTTTTTTACATAAGCAAGCATGTTATTCGAGATAATAAAAAGGATTTTTTTTACCCAGATGTTTTTTTGCTTTGATATATTTTTTGTTACCGTGTCTTTATTTTCTATTTTTATAATGATTATTATTTTTTTTAATGAAAATGTATCCGCTTGCCGTACCTTTGCGCACTGTTTAAGTTAAAAAAAAATAAAAACATGGTCATTCGAGTATGCAGAAAGTTTAAAAGGTGCACTACTGATTTTCCCCAGAAACTGCCCTCGCCTCCAACCAAATGCTACGCTGTTTCTTTATTCCTTCCTTAGCTTCATTTTCAATATGCTCAGTTTTCAGTACAGCTGAATACGTACAGAACTTGCTGAAGTCACGGTATCCTGCTGCGATGTGAACTCAGTTATTTTATAACATTGTGCAAAGAGATAAGGATATTCAACAGTACTCTGCCAAGACCGCTTTTGGTTTTGAATTTAAAAAAATTCTGATTGTGATAATGTGGATTCAAAGCTCCTGAGAAGTAACTGGTGGGTGTAATGGGCATAATGATAATTGTTAAAAATCTGCGCGATTTTTAATGAAATGGCACAGATTTTTAATAAAAAACGTTTCACAAGTAGCTACCAACCATCTCCGTTTCATGAAGATGGAGAAATCACATTTTTCTTTGAACATCCGGAACCTGTGGTAGACTACATTTTACGTTAATGCTGAATTTCTACGTAGACAAATAACGCAACTGTGTAGGACTCGTAAGTTTGCAGGGCCCTTTAATTTGTTCTTCAGGTTTCAATATTTGAAAGTTTTCTTACAAATATTTTAACTAAGTCCTCCAACTTTCTAAAACCGCTCTTGTGTGGTGGGAAAATAACCGGAAGATGTGTGCATATGAATTGCCCAGACTCCTAACCGGACTTCTTTTTCTGGTTAAATGCTCACTGTACCAAACTCTCGCAGTGTTAATTAGCTTTAAGAATTCAATATGTGTTCTGATCATAATGCGGTACAATCACATAGGTCAAAAGAGTTTTGGCAAGAATACAATCATTAACCGTGTTCACGTTGGCTCAAACCATGGTGAATAAAGTTCAAGGGTATAGAAGTATACGCGTTTGAGTGACCATGGTTCAAGCTCCGTGAGTACTAAATACAGTGATGTTCTTGTATTCACTCATTCTAATGAACTCCTCTAACCACAGAAAATTCATTCAAAATTCAGTAGAAAATATATACGTGTTCGCTTCTGGTAAAGCGAACGTGTACGTTTTCTATTGAATTTTGAATGTACGCACGTTTGGTAAAACAGAAATTCATAAAAAGTATGACTATATATACTATAGCAGTGTATTTTAACCGATATTCCATGAGCATTGCCTGATTGTTCCTTTAACTGTTTCACAAAAACTATACTTTCACTTGAGCAATTTACTGAGAAGGGAATCGCGTAGCTTCCTTCCAGGTCCGTGTCCAATAATTGCATCATATTCAGAAATATGTATCAGACATTGGCAGTTTCTTGTTGCAGAGCACAACAGTGACACCGTTTACAGTGCAGGTGGCGGGATCCTTCAACTGGCCACGTCCCAGACTTTGGGGTCAAGATCTTTCCCACGAGAATTTTCACAATGAACGTTTATCGTCTTTCCTCAATAAGTTGCAGGTTGCTAATTGTTGATCTGTCTGGTTTGATGTATTTGCCCAATGTATTTTTGAATGTTTGTGAGATAAATTATAAGTAAGTAGGGTTTGAGTAATTTCTCTAATAGTATCGAAAGACATTAGAACCGAGAGATTGACATCAAATATCTAGTTGTTGGAGTAGTAATCATTGGCAGCAGCCTTATGGTATAGATCAGGTGTGTCGAACTCAGAAGTCCTCAGGGGACACACAGTTTTTGGGGAGGTAGAGGGCCAGAAAAATGGTTTTCGAGTGGCTCGAGGGCCACGCTAGTGTGAAAACAGCATATCAGTGGAATTGAGAAAAGTATATTAAATATTTTCTCATTGCACAGAATTCACGATCTCATATTCATCAACGTTTATGAAGTTTTGCATAACATGAATTGTATATTAGGGTATCGCCTTTAAGTTTCACCATTTATTATTTTTGGGTTACTTATATGCAGTAAAATGTGCTCTGAAAGTTGGCAACCCTTGAGGGGCCGCACAAATAACGCTGGAGGGCTGCACTTAACCCCCAGATCACCAGTTTGACATGCCTGGTGTAAACACTCCACATAGAAGGGAAGGATTTCTCCGCGAAGCATGGCATTAATTTCTGGGAATGGAGCGGGCTGATAAGGAACGGGATCAGACATTTAACAATGAACTTGGGGATTTTCCCACTCCCGTAGTCTCTCTCTCCTTACAGGCATATTGTTCTTATCTGTAATACATTATTACTTATTAGACAGGGGTTTGAGCCCGTGACCACCAAATACGGAGGATGCGGAAAGGTCAGGGAATGACCACCGCATATCCCCGGAGCAATATGACCTTAGTTGCTAATGCTCCTAAAAACCAAATAACAACAACATTCTTACTTCGTGATTCTTATTTTACTAAGAATATCATTGCATATGCCATTATCAAGTACATCGGGCTCGGCGCCTGCGTAGCCAGGTGGGAAGGAGCAGCAGTGCGTAGCACACGCTTCTTGATTAGACCGGGGTTCGAGCCCGTCACCACCAAATACGGAGGATACGGAAAGGTCCGAAAATGACCACCGAATATCCCGGAGCAATATGGCCTTAGTTGCTAATGCTCCTAAAAACCAAACAACAAACAAACAAACAAACAAACATCGGGCTCAGCATCGGAATCAAGGTCTTTCCCTTGAAACCTTGCGATGAAGTTCATCCACTACTCAGGATCATTTTTCTGTGGGAACTCATTACATACTGAGAATGGGGAGAACTGCACTTGCAGGAATTACATCCATTGTTGTTTAGTTGTCATTGATTTAAGGCGGTTGACCCTTGCCCTAGCTGTGGAGTTCTATCCACTCTATCTGTCAACGGGCCAGAATTTTTTTAACGATTGTGAAATTTTTGGTTTGGCTTGGAACTCCTTATCCGTTGGTTTACTTCAATCTCTAATATGCAGACTCTATGGAAACTGCTGTCTGAGAACGGGCATTAGAACAGGCGTCCACTATCGTCTAGAGTGTAGACCAATTCGAAAACTTTTTTTATGCATATATATTTTTATTGCTGGTAAACGTATGTTTTCTGTAACATCTGATGTGATAATTCAAAATTTTGAATTAAAAAAAATTGCTATTATTTAGTTATTATTGGAGTGCATTAAATTAATTTAATTAGCGGATTAAAAAGCTCGTTGTGATTGATCATCCAGTGACTTCGGGGTCCTAGGTTGCTGACTATTACACTAGACCATTCTCAGATAGTAATTTTCTTAGAGGCTGCATATTTAGAGATTGAAGCAAACCAATGGAGTTCCAAGCCTACTTCAACATCGTAGTACCGCAGTATCGATCACTGGACGGATGGCTGCCTTCAAACATTTGTTTGAATCGAGCAATTTCAGTTGCATTAACCTTTGTCCGCGCACCGCTGAAGTCAGCAGCTGGTAGACTGTAAGGGGTTGACGATGAGTGTAGGGTGCATATAGTCTAGTATGGACACGTGAGACTATCTTTAACGAAGCTGTCAGTTCATCGAATGGTGAGGCGTAACTAATAAAGTAGCCACTCAGCGTATTATAATATAAGGTAAATCTATCACAAAAAATCAATAACTATAACAGAAAGTCTTACTTAATAGTTTTCAAGGTCAACTGTTCTGAACGTCAGGACAAACATTCCGCTTTCATAACCTGAAATTAGATTTAAATAATATTGTCACCAGTTGCCATTACTGACTGTACTGTACTGTACTGCTTTGACGGCGTCAGTGATTTTGTACCAATCGGTGGGCGTAAAATCTCTTCGTTTTGTTTCCGTTTTTAGAATTTCATACCTATGCATGCTGTGGCAATGCATGTTACTTCATCATGTGACCCCACCTTTCTCATACTGCATAATTTACCGCATGAACAGATGCATAACTGCCCGAATGTTCGTACATACCTCTATTAAAAGTACTCTATTAACAACCGCATTACTGAATGAGGTTCAGACTCTAAATGCTTACTGAAATATTAAACCACTATCGCTAATATATTTTCGCATTGAAATTCACTCTAACTTTAGATTATAAAAAGAAATTCAAGGTCTAGGAAGAAGCACGTGCTTTGATACAAATAAGTTTTTGTCTATCAAAGTACGATGGAAATAATTAAGAGAAAGCAAGCTCATAGTTAATACAAAGTCAGAATTTAGATTTTATGTACTTGGATTTTACTGTATCAGTAGTTTTATTTATTTCTAACTGTGCCGTGGGAGGATATTATACTGATTCGTGACGCACTTTGACAACAGTTTATGAAGTCTGATCAGAATTTATAATCAGAAGTCAAAGAGAGATGGGCGGGAGGGCAAATAGCAACTGCACGAGAGATTTACCATGAAAAATTATTTCATAACAACATATTTAGCAAAGATAAATAAAAGAAAAAATAATATAAAATAAATCATAATATAAATTAAATGAAGAATTTTATTCTATAACAATACGTTAACAAAAAACTTATTCAATTTCTTGCCTAAGGCAAGTAAGGAAAATTCTTACTTATCAAAGAATTGATGGCTACACAGTCCTGCCATCAAGAAGGTTAATTCAGCAGCAACCTAATTCCGTTACCAAACAAAACAATAAGGTGTCAAAGAAGAAAGATTTTCAGCTTTAATATACTATATACGTAAATCACCGTTTAATGCGCTAATCGTTCCTAAAATGGTGAGGATTGCTTCTCAGGTTGGAACTTAATGATGCATATTTTTTTAACTGACATGTATTTTTCATATGCGTTGTTAGAGAAGTAATTATCTGCAATCCCAAACGTTAATTTAATAATAATTCTTAATTTTTAATGAAAGTAAATAATTATTACTTTGGGAAACAGAACCCAGGTGACAACAGAGTAGATCCCTAAATCTTTAAATGAATCTGTATTCTAGGGTATCCACAATAAGTAAAAAAAAACATAGGCATGGGATGCAAATACGTATACAATAAAGACCGCAGTGAGCACTTTTTCGTTAAAAAATAGTTATATAGCTGATAGAAAATAAATAGTTCTGTATTTTGCACTAAGTTACAATAGAAGTCGATGGGGTCTGCCTTGGGACCGTTACTGTTTATTACTTATATCAGTGGCTTTAGATGTAGTAAAAGACAAAAGGAACCTAGGCATTTGCTGCATCAGTCAAATTTTCTTGACTTATGTGGTAAGACTTGACTGTATATCTATCTTATACTCTTTGGTGCGTCTCTCAACCGTGACCACTTTACGTCCACTATATTACTTTTGCCCAATAGCTTGCATTTATGTCTCCTGAATTTGCGTCCATTCCACTTTTGTTCAATTTACTTTCCCCTTCTTTTAAAATATACTCCTCTATCGGATCCCCTCCCCCACCTCGCGAGAGTTGTGTAGTTTCTAAGCTCTGTAATCCTCATCTTCGTAAACCTCTTATAGACGTCATTTTGCTATCCTCAACAGCAGACCAGTATACAGTCTTTGTATCCTTCTCAAGAAGCTCGTATCGTTCTTTTGATGCAGTTTTTGGAGAATAACATAACAGTGAGTAGTAGAAAAGTCTAGACCTTGTAAATTTATCCATATAATTAAACTAAGTCTGATCAGAATTCATTAATAGTCTAAAAATGTCAAGTTTGCAATACACCGATTCAATCGGCATAATACTGACCTGATAGTTGTAGCTTGGCAGTTTCAGAAACTTGGGGGGGGGGGGTATGCTGAGATGCTACGTATCCATTACATGCTAATTAGCTTATTAAATGGTTAACATGACTGTCGAGTTAGAATAATTTTTGTTTCAGCAAAAATTACTTTTTTTTGCAATTGTGCAAAAGTGGTTAGACTCATCTCTCACGAAGTTCACAAGTATTGTTATGATATAATATTTATATATACAGTATATATTTTTAAGTTTTATAAATTGCCTCATCTATTCGCAAATATCTTTTAAAGTTTCTTTGATTAATTTGAAACAGAATATTACTTATTATCCCTTCTCCTCACACTAAGTGCCATCATATAGGTTCACTCGTAATTGCTGTGTTTCAGTAACACTCACTGAACGGTTTATATCGATGAACTAAGTATTAGAAGTCAGCTTTTTCCTTGTTGCATTCATAAGCAGTATGTTTTTCGTGACAGTATAGTACGTTCAACACTTATTACTCGTTTGAAGAGGTCTGTGTCCCATCGACGACTGGAAGAATTTCTAAAGTCTTCTTCAATCGAGGCTCTAGTTCAGGGTCTCAGGCGGAGGGAATGGGATCTTCTCCCCCTACCTTCCGTGAGTTATTGCGAATTTTTCAACCCTTATCACATGTAAATCGTCCTGTGAACACACATTTCTGCAAACAAAGTACCAATACGCAAACACAGATTTGTGTGACGCGGGGGTGACTGTTAAAATAATTTTTATTATTAATTCATAAGCAGTATATATAAACTTGTTTTACTTTTTCTGTATTAATTTTGTTTCCATGATATTTTTAATTCTAGATTTACAATTGTACTCTGGAAGTGTGGAATTTTGTACCAACTTCATAAAATAACTCCAGATTTGATAAATGCAGAGTTCATATCATTAACAAAAATTATAAGTATAAACTATAAATATAAATTACAGTAAATTAAAAAAAATACTGTGTAACGCTGAGTGAATTTCATGTTAAGTAAAAATGTCCCCTAATAGAGTAATTGTGCAATAAAGAAAACGCGTTGTGTGAAAGCGCGTTAAACGGAGTCAATGCGTTTGTACCTTCGGGAGCTTCTGGATGTCTTTAGGTGTAGTAAATGCAACAGAACGATGGAAGCAAAACCGATGGCTGTATATAGCATTTCTCGCTTTCGCTTCGTGGCTCGTGCACGTGTCTGGTAGTCATGACATAAACATTACTCTCTCTCTCCCTCTCTCTCTCTCTGCAAGAAACAACCCGTGTATGTGCTGCTTCATGTTTCGTAATGTCTACGTCAGCAAACCGTGACCCGCAGATTAAGATAAGGCAAGGTTTTTCTGTTAAGAGGTCGGAGATCGGTGGTGGCTGAGCAGTGAAGGAGGTGGAGTGAAAGAGCGTCCTAGGTATATTCATTAAGTCCTCAAACCGTGTGGAACGCATTAACATTGCATTATAAAAGGGAATAATAGCGAAGAACAACAACCCCATAAAGGGTTGTCTTTCAGATACAGAGTCATGTAGTCTAGTGAGTCAAGGTAATGAAGTAAGAGACGATATAGAGGCGGGTTTTAGTATGTAAAAACAAAGAATCCATCGCTATATGATAGATTCTTTGTTTTTTCTTTTGTTGATTCTAGCAGAGCTATCCAATGTTTCGCTGTCATGATTCATCATAACATGTTGAGAAAGACGGGGTGAACACCCTTTGAATAATAACAGATAGGCCAGACTGTCCAAAACAGGAAGAATTAAATACTCCTCACGATAGGCGCCAACTAGGAGACGAAGTGGGGGGGGGCACTTCCCCCACGCTAACTGAGAGAGGAGGGTCAAAAGTATTTTGGTCTCCGTTCTGGTTTTAAATATATTTTGCAGACTATATTTCTTCTCACCTAGCTAAAAATCAAAAGTCGGGGCTTATGTTTCTCACGTGCCGGTCAAGAACTCCACTAACATATAAAATGACCCAAAGACCCTCGGCCTGCAGTCACTGATTGCGTATTCTTTACTAATGCCCATCTTTAAAATGCTAAAATCGATGAACAGAATGCTTGGTTATAATTAGGTTGTAATTATAATTAGGTTATAATGGCTTAGTTATAATTAGCTGTACGTCTGTTAGCCTCTCATGCTCTTCGTTTAATGAGAGATACCTCAAGTGATATATCATGCACTCATACTATTTTATACGTAAAATATATAATTCATTACATAAATTTATATATTAATATAATCAGTAAGTTTGGTAAAATGTAATCCAGAAATGTATTGTCAACTTCATTTTCCGCAATTCTGAAAATGCAGCTTGCTACTAGTTGCTGTATTGGGTTAATTAGTTGGGTTGAATTTGTTTTAATTAACTCGAGGAAACTTAGGGATAAGACATTGGCGTATCGTGTTTGTAGCGTATATTCTATGAGGGGTGAGAATTCACCTTTAGAGAATACTTAGAATATTTTCACTGAGACTTCTCTAAATTCCTCTCTCCATGGAATTCAAACATTTGCAAACGGATGAAAAATTTGATATAGCTACTATCCTGCCATGGAGGCATAGGCCATTCATTAACAATGCTATTACTCTCGTGGATTTTCATCTTCTAGATTACTAATGAGCTGTAGTATCTGCTAACGCTAAGCCTACAGGTTATAATTTTATAACCGACACAATAGTTAATAACATTGTTAGAGAGGATTGCATTAGTGTTCTTTGATAAACGAATATTTAGGTGATATGCTGCTTTTCTGAGTCATTCTTGGACATGCTAATGAAATTACAGCGAAATGAGGTACCCAGAAAATTCAAATGGAAACGGAATTACATGGTTAGAAAGGGGGGGGGGAGAAGGAAGAAAAGCTTAGGATTTTGCCTCTTAATATGCATTATCTGTTACTTCCAATAAGTTGCCCTTGTTGACACTCCTTGTTGTTCGTTCAACACCTTGTTGATTCCATGCCATGTTGTGCCAGAACAGTGATTAGGACCACTGGTAGTCCTCATGGTTCGAATATTTTTATATATCCTCTTTTGCATCTGAAAGGAAGCGCAATGTATAACTGACTCTGAGCTGATAATTCACTAACTTACATTGCGTTCCTTTATTTATTTGTTGAATTATTTTATACGTGAAATCGAGGGGATGGCAAAATTGTCCTCCAGTTTTTACTAATTATTTCTTCTTTCTCACAATTTATTCCCTGACTCTCCTGAAGTTGTTGATCAGACTCTTGAGCATCTGTTCTTCTAATCTCTCTTCTTCCATACCTTTACATATTGTTTCCGTCATCTCCTAACTCGATGGGGACCTACTAAAACGGCTACTTTTCTCTTGCCATTTCGGACTTTTCATTTTAAAATATAATTTGCGTGAATTTTATGTACTTTATTCTTAATAAAATGTACACAGCTTGCAAACACGAGAGGCATTTTAAAAGTTCATCGCCTGAGTATTAAGGATTAATTTGAGGAGTTTGTTAACATATTACTTTTTAACATAGTCCTCTTGGGAGTCAATACACTGTTGCCACCATGCTACAATGCATCGATTCCAACTGCGAAGAAAGTTTTCTTTTGGTCCTCAGGATTACATCCACTTCAGCAGTGACGCCACTGTCTGTGAGAAAATTGATGCAGCCAGGTATTTTATCAAATCAGGAAATAGGTGTAAATCCGATGGTGCTAGGTCTTGTGAATACGGGGATGATCCAAGATTTCAAAGTAGCACTGATGCAGAATATTGAATATTGGCAATTTATAAATATAATACTCTGACATAAGTAGGTAGTTCAGAGTAGCATCTCTACTATACAGAGAAATGGCCAATATCTTTGGCATTAGGCAATATTAGGAGGATAAATAACTATAATCAGCTGACGCAATTCGGCCACTTTAGTTTGTGTGTATGTTAAGCGAGAAAGCAACCAAGGCTATAAGACGACAGTATATTGTGTCTGTAAATTGCGTGAATTCCGTGGTCGATTTTCTTGTTTGCTAGGTGAAAAACCCGAGTTGTCGGGACAAAAAAAAAAAAAAAAAAAATCCATTCAACTCCTTGCAAAAGGAGTTCTTGCATTTGTCCATATTTCTGTTTTTTTTTTATACCTCTGATTGATTTATCCAAATCTTTATAAGACTCGGAAAAATCAATCTACACTTTTATCATGGTACAGATTTCTGACACTGAGTGTAATCAGGTTTGCAATCATTAATAGCAAAATATACTGGTAGATCGTCATCATATGGGTTCCTATCATGCACTGCGATTTAAATAATACATAAATGCACGAGTTTACTTTAACCGTTTGTATTTTCTATTTTAATTCGAACATTTATAAAATTTTAAAAACTTTAAATGATATATTGTCAATGGATATATTTATTTATTTATATTTATGAAAACCCCAAGCACGAAAGGTATTAGAACTTATAGTACTTAGTACCGTGCGTGGGTTTAAGGTTGAGGAAGATGAAAGAAGATACTTATTGACATTAGACTTAAATTTCTGTAGATTGTAATTTTCGGGAAATATGCATGAAGGGAGGTTCATCCAGAAAATGGAAGTTGAAGAAATAAATGAAGAAGAAAAAAGTTTGTTCTGTGAGTTTGATGTTGAGGGGAAAAAAAAAAAAGGATGTGGCATGTGTTCGAACAGGTTTTGAAGAGAAAGGGAGAATTATAGAAGCCAATTCAGAAGAACAGTGCCCGTGGAAGTATCATTATTAAAAGTATGCAGCAGAAACAGAACGTCTGTGAGACAGAGAGTGGAGAGACTTTGTTAGAGATGAGCCATTAAACCGAACTGCCCTCTTTTGAATGGAATCTGGAGGCCTAAGAGAGGTTTTGGGGGCACTGCTCCAGATGTGGAAACAATATTCCATGGTAGGGCGGATTTGCGATTTGTACAGAGTGAACAACTGTTTGGAAGAAAAGTAACGCCTAGAGCGAAAGATAAAACCCAGTGTTTTAGATGCAAAGAAAGCAATATTTGTAATATTCTTATGTCCAAAGAGAGAGAGAGAGAGAGAGATATTAAAAGTTAGGGCAATCCCCAAAAGAAATATGTGATCTTGCCTAAAAATCTGAATTCCATCGAAGATGAGCATAGGAGCAGAAAATTACTTTTTGCCAGATATAAGACAGGACTGAGTTTTAGAAGGATTGAAGTCAACTGAGTTTTCTTTGCCTCATTGGAGAATTACCTTAGATCAGCATTTAAGGAATTGGTAGTGGATATGCGAGAGGCTGAAGCTGTTTGTGCAGGGCACGGTTTCTCAAACTGGAAGGTGGAATGCAATATTCTATCATCAACAAAACCTAGGATAGTACTTCCAGTCATACAAGAGGAAAAGAGTGGGTGAAAGAACTGAACCTTGGGAAGCACCTGCATTTGTGGAGAAGTTAGAAGACAGAGCCGTCTACTGTCACTTGCAGTGAGCGGTCGGAGAGAAAACTGGATACCCAATTCCAAAAAGTCGGAAATCCATACGATGTAGCTTATTTAGAAGATCTTTGTGCCAAACACGATCAAAAGCCTTTGAAATGTCAGGAGCGACTGCTTGAGTTTCACCAAATTTTTCCATTAAATATGTCCACAGATGGGTAACATAAGCCAGCGTATCATCAGTGGATCGACACATTGAATCCATACTGGTGATCATTGATCGGATGGCAGGTTTCTAGGTAGCGTTTCAGTTAAACATCGTTCAAACCTCTATGACCGATACATATGCTAATGTCCTTGTATTCTCGCTTGTAAACTCCTTCGATCCTCTATGGTCGTTCCGGAGTACAAACAGAAAATTTATTTTAATGAGTCGGTTTCAATTGATTGGTTGCGCATTGTTGAGCTAAATTTTGTAGAATATTTTTACTTTCTCTCCTGCATAGTATATGAAGTTATCTCTCATAGTTTTGCATGTTAAGAAAAGTGTAAAGTGTAAAGTGTGTTTAGGGTCAAGCGGCACCAGGGGTTTCCCCCATCTCCACGCATGTTAAGAAAAGTGAAACTTGGTTTCTTCCTTTTTGGCGAGGTTTGTTTAGAAAATGTTCAGAATTCTCTCTCGCCGTCACTTTTATATCAGTCTCGCTGTTTTCGTCTATGCATGATATCAGACGTGTGTTCTTTCTCAATTTATTATATTCTGTCAACAATGCGTGTTTATCTGAGTGCACTAACCTGTTTGACTTTCCTTGAAATATTACAAGTCATTTAGTTACATGTCTGTCTGATGTGCCAAACGGAAATCTTGCACAATGTGATAACCATGCAATATTTTCTTGTAATATAGTGAATAAACTTTTTACACATCGAAGTAAGGAAGAATAGTATTGTACATCAGTTGAATTGGTCTCCACTTATTTGTTTTATCATATATGTATTTCTTGGAGTCAAAGCACTCGGAAAAGCTTTGATTGATTAAGGATATCTAGGCAAATGACTGATTTAATGACTTTTTTTATTTTTTCAGAATAAGAAAATGCACTCATGAGCCAAAACATTATGACCACTGCGTTCTCTACGAGTGGAAGCGTCTAGAGAGTGACGTCACCGACCAGCATATATAGTGACTTCGGTTGTGGTACCTGTCAGTACGAAGCCCACACAATAGGGTAAGGAAAGAATTTGACGGAGTTTGAACGGGATATGATTTTGCAGTGCCAAGAAGGAGGGCGCCAGCATCTCAGCAACCACAGACATTGTCGTCTGTTGAAGAGCCACCGCAGTGAAGGTGTGATGGGAATGGTCCAAAGAGGGACACAAAACCACCCAACTTGTCGGGAAGGGAGAGGGGGTTGACCGTCGAGGGGAATGGTCCAAAGAGGGACACAAAACCACCCATCTTGTCGGGAAGGGAGAGGGGGTTGACCGTCGAGGCGAATGTCAGTTAGTATGTGCTGTTCGGGACAACAGATGGCTCATAATGCCCTGGTTAACCATGGCGCCCAGACAAACTTTTCCGAGCGTACCATTTCCAGTGGACGCTCTTGTGGAGAGGTCTACAGAGCAGGAAACCAGTTTATATGCTCCTGTTGACCAACCGCCATCAACACCGTCGCCAGGAGTAGGCAAGGATCATCCTTCTTAGGAAAAGAGTCGCTTGGTCGTATTAATCAAGGTTCCAGCTCCATCCATGGACGGACATGTATTCGATGGCCAGCAGGTGAACGGCTACAACCAAACTTTACGGTTTGACGAAAACGAGCCGGCAGCAGTGGTGTCGAGTTTTGGAGATTGTTTTCATGGACATCACGGGGTTCCGTCATCCCCAATGAACACAAAACCACACCCCAGATCCTACCTCGGCGTTGTTTCGGATCAGGCTTTTATCTACATAATGACCGTGTATCTGTATAATGATCGTGATAAGACAATGCCCACAAGGGCTGCATTGTGCAGAAATGGTTCGAGGATCATGTCCAAACATTTCATGTGTTCTCCTGGCCACCAAACTCCTCCGACATCAATCCCATCGAACATTTGAGGGATGCGGTGGAATGCAGCATTCGACAGTTCAAACCAGTGCCTCGCTCCTTTGCCGAATTCCAGGACGCAATTCTGTCCAGCTGGTCCAGGATACTTGAAGCCACAAGGATACCAGTGAAGCCACGCCACGAGACCGCGGTTATAACGGCGAAAGGCGACCTAACATTATATGAGGTAGGTAGTCATAATGTTTTGGCTCTTGAGTGTAAATATATTTTAATTAATATAAAAATCGGACACTGCTGAATTGTGAATAATAATGCATTATAAATTCTCAAAGCAGCTAATAAACATGAACTGAATATCACTGTCTTTTCAGCGGTTTTAACCGAACTGTATTTGCTGTTTTGTGTTATTTTATGGTTTTCTATTCCCCTTTTCAGCTAGTGATAATTGTATTCGTTTAATTACACTATTAATATTAACAGATGAAGATGACAACGTAACATGATTAATAGTCATCTAGGCTTGTTTGATAGTCTTCTGGCTGAAAAAATATCAATAGATTAATAGTCTTGTGTCCAAGAAATGCTGTTTCGAAACAACACAGTTCAAAACTGACAAACTAAAGTAACAAAATAATATTTTAATTAAACTTATATGTTAAGTGTAAAAAACTAGATCTATAAATATGTAGACTTAATTGTCCCACATATCTATAAACGTTCGAAGATTTATTTTTCCATTCGATGAGAAATTGTGCATACAGTCTCTCATCGAAGGGAGAAATAAATGAATTTTTGTATAGAATACCAATAAATCGAAATATGAGAGTTGTTGAAAATGTAGTGGGAACATAGCGGTTATAAAATAGCGACTTTTATTTGCAAATACTGTACCGTGCTTACGATTACATTTGCTCATAGTAATCTCCTGCCTCCTATGCCACTCGATCCGAAACATGCAGGAGGCATATGATACGATCAGTAACCCTGTTTTGTTGAGGAATGGGAAGGTAGCAATTACTGCTTATTTTATGGTTTTATTTTCTGAAAATATTGTCCTTCGAGTATTTTCTTCATCTTGTGGAACAAGTCAAAGTCACAAGATGGCCATATTTTGATGTTTGTTCAATGCACAGGCTCGCAGATATTTTAATATGAATAGGATATGAAATAACGGGGATAGAAATAAATAGATGTTTTTTTTTTAAACCAAAATAAGAATGATTGCAGCATTTAAACTAAATGCCTTACTTCTTTCAATAATTTCTGGGATTACAATAGTTTGTACAGGATTCATTTGGACGCTGCACCTTGCAACAATTCGGTCTTAAATAAATAAATCTTTATTTGTCGTACCAAATTTAAATATAGGTTTACATTGGTAAGTGACAAATTCCCTTCACGGCAGAAAATGCCAGGGGATTACCATAAAATGTGAATAAAAGAATGTCTAAAATATACAAGAAAGGGCAACAAATATACAATAAATATACACGAAAAGATGACATATAAATTGCATTAATCTTCACTACATTTCTGTCTAGAGTCCTGGCAATTGTAATACAAAAGTTCATCTTGACATCGCATCCACTGATCAACTTGTGAGAGATATACATTGTTCAATTGCACACGCACAGTTCTTGACAGAAATTCACACAACTGCTAGGCAACAGTAGCCTCAGCGAACCACACTGCGGTTTGTTTTCTATATTTTAGATCTTCTGTGAGCCTTAGTAGGTCAATTCCTATACGTGTTAGGCACTGAATTGATTCTAACGCACTAGCGGGTATAAACCTGTCGGCCATCTTCAGTCTGTTGGTCTTCATTCTCAAGGATTTTGTACCTCTTAATGCAGATGGCGGGATGTGCCACTCACAAAGCTGCGAGAAGCATGGTGATGATATCGTGCCAGTCATCATTTTGATTGCGGTTATTAATCGTTTCCAGGCAATGATGTCTGGTAAACGCTGCAGTTTAAGCTGTTCAGAGAGCTGCGTGGTCCTTAACTGTTGAGGGAGATGGTGCTTATGGTTTGCCCACTTCAGCAGCCAGAATTCACTTGCATATATTCTCCTAATGTCGGTAGGGGTGGCTGACGCCCACAATTCTGCGCCATACAAAATGACCGAATACACTGTGGTTCTTAAATATCGTGCGGTTGTTGCAGTCTGTTTCACGTGCAAGAGGTGCTGTTTTGTTGCCCAACGTAAGTAGTTCATTTTCTTTATAATCAGGTCAATATGAGACTTGAACGTAAGTTTCGTATCAAATGTTACTCCCAGATCTGTATGCGTCTCAACAACTGGGATAGGTTTGCCATTAAGTTTCGGGTGTACGAGCGTAGGGGATTTTTTGAGCGAGTACACCATAATTACAGTTTTCTGCGGATTTAGGGCCAAGCCAAATTTGTCTAAGTACACGAATAAGTTCAGAAGCTTATAATTAATCTGTTCACACAATTCACTATTGGTCATGGACGGTTGGATGGGTGTTAGGATCTTAATATCGTCTGCATAAGTGCATACATCATCCCTACCCTTGCAGAACGGGATCATCATGGCGGTAAAGAGGAGTCCAGATAAAACTCCACCCTGTGGAACTCCTGCATGGAGTTGGCGTTGGAGGATCTGACTATCTGTGCGGTAATAAATGGACCGACAAGTAAGTAGGGCCTGTAGGAACTTCAGCAAATTTCCTTTTATTTGGAAGGCGTGTTGGAGCAGATGAAGTAAGGCATGTACATCCAGGCTATCGAAGGCTGCTTTTATATCGGCATAAATTATTGCAATTTCCTTTCTGGCTTGGAAAGCATTTAGTATCGCGGCTTGCACTGTGAGGAGGTTAGTAATTGTTGATCTTGCAGTTATTGAATAATGAATTTGTTGAGGCTGCCCAGCCAGTATCTGATTCGACAACTTTGGCAAAAGAGCTTTCTCTAGTACTTTTAACAGGGTAGATGCAGTAGATATTGGCCTGTAGTGCTCCACAAGGTTAGGCTTTGTAATTTTCGGCATTGGAATTACAGCGTAGTTATTCCAGTTCTCAGGGAAAACTCGGCAAGCAAGGATAGAGCTATAAATTGCTTGGAGTGGTTCAATTAGGTAAGGGCTGAGACACTTTACCATGAAGTGGGGGACTCCATCAACTCCAGCTGTCTTAGTTGCCCTGACGGAGTTAATACTCTGTATTAGTGCTTCTTTAGTGATAATAACAGACTCCATCTCATTGTCAACTAATTGATCCCACTCAAACTCCCTGACTTGAGACTCATGATATATGCTGGAGAATCTGCTGATGTGGTCCATCCACGCTTCTTTGTCCAGCCCTTTATTTGTGTCACTTTTATGTGTGCAGTGAGGTAGCTTTCCCCTGTCAAGTGTGTCTTTGATGTAGCGGTTGATTGCTCTAGATTTTTCCCTATTAAATATTGCTCTGGCCCTCGAGTAGTCAATTCTATTTTGTGGGTCATTAGACAGTTTCCATTTTCTGTGCAGACTTTGCTTTAGTTTAAACAATGCAGTTAAGCTAGAGTTCCACCAGGTTTTAGATTTTGATGACCTCCTTACTACTTTGGAAGCCGCAAATTCTGTAATAGAGTTGATCCAACTGGTTAAGAGAGTTGTTGCAAATAAGGCATCACATTTGAGTAGACATTCCCACGGGATACAGCTGGCAGCAAATAAGCATTTATTTGGGTCCAGAAAGGCTGGCGAAGTGACAAGCTGGCTCTTAATTTTTTCCTTGACATTGAAGTCCACATACGGTAGCATTATGAGCATTGCAATTGGGCTATCATCGGATGGAAAGAACGTTTCGGGTGGTACATCAATTATACATTTACCAGAAGACAGAATTAGGTCAAGTCTATTTTCACCTCTTGTAGGTTGATCATTGATAAGAGAGATGGAGCATGGCTGTAGTTTATTTAACATGGTGTCCAGTAGGTTATTGAGCTGTGGTGGAAGGTTGAAATCTCCACATACTATATGGGTGGCTGACACATGTAATTTGGTGAGAAGCCAGTCTACTACATTATTTATCATTTCTAGACTAGGGACAGGTGGAATGTAAACGACTGCTATATCTAAGAGTGCTGTGTGGACTTTTAAAGTGACAAGTAATGCCTCATAAAGCTCTGAATCCGAGTAGGCGACCGAGATTATTTGAAGTGCTCTGTCACGTACAAATAGGGCTACTCCTCCACCCCTCGCTACAGATCTGGATTTGAAGTAGGCATTGTATCCAGCAGCGTCAGCAGCGACTAGAGACTCTTGATGTGGCTGGAGCCAGGTCTCGGTAAGACAGATAACATCAGCAGACCGTGACAAGAGCATTTGTTCCAATGTATCCAACTTGTTTCGTATGCTCCTAACATTCTGATAAAAAATCTTCCCTATGGATAATGGTTTTATCTGTGTCCTAGTAGGTCTTCTACGGGGTATAGTCTTACTTTGTATCATGCGTCGGGTAGTGACTATTGTAGAAATTCGATTGACATCTGACTGGCGATCCGGTAGAGGTTGAGTATCCAGTGTAACTGACGGGGTACATATATTCTGCGATGGCCTGGTTTCCTTCCTTTGGCGTCATACTTGTGAGTTTATGGTTGGCTTACTGGGATATACATAGCGAGGTAGTTTTAATCTCGGGTGGCCGTTGTGATAAAAAGGCCTGATGAGAGCTCCCACTGGCCAGAAGGAAGTGGCGGCAACATTATTAATATCTTTTTCATCACACTCAATTTTGAAGGACGCATATGTGGCTGCCCTCTTCAGTAGGGTGACTCTTACAGTTATATTCATGAGTCGTAGGCATTCAGACACAATTTGGCCTGGAGTAGTCTGAGGGTCGACTCGGGAAACAAAGATGGCTTTAGATTGTTGGATGGGTCTTGTGATCATGGGTTTTATTCGAGAGGAGAATGATGCACCTGACAATCTACCGCAATTGTTATTGGTAGGGTATTGTGTACCAGCTGCCAAGATGGAGTTGTTTCGGCTGTACCCGCTACGACTAGATGAGTAGGAGGGGACGGAAGGTCTTTGAACAACTTTTCTATTGAAGAAAATTTCATTTCTGTTCCCATATGATTTGTTATTCAGTCTATTCGGCATAAGGCTACTGAGACAGTGTATAGCATTCTGGATTGGCGGGGAATCCGGCAGACTGGTATATGAAGTATTAGCTTCTTGATACGGCCACTCAGTAACGTCTTCATTAAGGCAATTTTCCACTGGATTATTTTTTGTGGATCTGTCGATGCATTTTCCCATATGAGTTAAGTGGTCTCTCTGAAACTCAGTTGGTTGGTTTGTGTCGAGATATCTGGCCTTAGGACCTACTGCATTAGGGTTATTTAATGTGGGAAAAATGATATTATTCACACAGCAGTCACTCGATGCAGCTGTGAGACTTAACTTCTCCGTTCCATGACATGAATTGCTTGTGCTAAGTTTATCATGAGGTGCTGATAGATTAGAATGCTGCCAATTCTGAGTTTCAATTTCTAGCGAAGGAATTATACCGTTGATAATACTAGCTTCTGGAACTGATTGAACACAGCTTGTCATGTGTTGACGGTTTTGGGTGCCTTTAGTATCATGACCATTACGTGACCTCACCCCTGGTTGATATGTGTGTGAATTGACCCTAGGGATATTCGTCATCGTACCCTGATTGTCGTGATCTTCAGAGAGTTTTAATAATTTGGCTTTGACTAGAGACATTAGTTGACTGTCTAGAGTGTTGATTATTAGATGTCTTATTTCGTTCGCAATGAGTTCTAGTTTTTGGTCGTCTAGGCGGAGGAACGTAGTATTATCTGATTGTTGATATTCAGCTTTTTCTTTGGTTCCTAGGCAAGGTTCCTCAGCTGAGTTTGATATTTCACTCGGGGCGTCTAGACTCACGCTGTTATTTGTTTGGTTGTATTCATTTAAATTTACACTTCCAATAGTATTTCCACTGTTAGAAGCAGTATCAGTCAGGGTTTCATTATAATGTTGGCTGACATACACAATACTATCACTAGTATGCCGCCGTCTGCATTGATTTCTGTAGAGTTGCGCTCGGAACGTAAGTGGCTTAATGGAGGAGGTAACATTGCCAATGACATTAGCATCGTAACTCCCATTCACGGGAGGCTGTATCCCGATATCAAAATTCATTCCAGATATTAGTGTAGACACGTCAGATTGGCTGTGTTCGCGTGCTATTTTGTCATTCTCATTATGTCCTGGTGTTTTCTCCGGCATCAAGTCGTCTGTTTTACGCGCTAATTTTTTTGTATAGTAACGTACAATACGTGGAAAAGTATTTCCACGTATTGTACGTTATTCTTCTTTCGATGTAGGATACACTTTTACAGTATTATGTACAATAAGTTACATTATTGAAAGCAGGATTTTCTCCTTTTCTGTATGACTATAATGTGCACCCCTGAAATCAGGCATATTCCAAGATCTGGAAAGGAGTTCAGTCTGAGGGTTGCCGGATTTGGGAAGTTCGACTATCAAAGTTGCGTTGACCTTGACTACCAACCACATTGTGGTTATGTAAAATGTATGTATTATTAACATACATATTCCAGTAAAAAAAAAAAAAAAAAAAAAAAATTATTTACATACTTCATACCGCACACTGGGTGGTCTTTCCACCCAGTGCGCGGAAGACGCAGATTATACCAAATGTGCTATCCACCGGAAGCAGTGCGGCATTAAGGGCAAGTTATTGCTATGGATAAAGTGATGGTTGAGTGGGAGAAGACGGAGAGTGGTTATTAATGGATACTTATTAATGTTTGATACTTGCTAATATTGCATTAAAAATTCAATAAGCGCGACCTGCATTCTTCTCAAAACATGCAGGCAATATCTGACTTCAAATTTCGATTCATCGCGTCAAAATCCATGAGATGTTCCATATTTTGGGGAATTAAAAAATCAAAAGGTAAAATTTGTTGTCCAGTGTAGTCGATATTTTGAGGTCCGTAGTAAGATGAGCTTGCAGCAGTATATTAAATAATAGCAGAAGCGGGAAATTACATGTTGTAAGGTCAGGGTGGGTGAGATGTCCATTCTAGTGAAAGTTCAGAGCTTATCCCAGTCCCTGAATTTCCTTTATAAGTGCATATCGCAGGAACTTTTTAACATGTCAAGTCTGGCAGCAAAGTATGGACTTTGCCAGACTTGCATAAAATTGATCCATTCATTTTTATGCATAAAAATGATCCATTCCACTCTGCCTCAGATAGCGGATAACTTGATCCACGAGCAGTGCACTGTTTCCCACAAGAGTTAAAAGAATTGTTTTGTCAATTCGGTACACGCTTTCAAAGTGGGATATGCTATGAATGAAGTTATCCGTGAAATAGCACCAAACCCACCTTCAGAGCTTGACTGTGAATTTACGTGAATAAGTAAATTTTATTGATCACACGATTTAAAACAAAGCATTTCTCAAGTCCCTATAATTTTTTCTTTAACCAGTTATTCACCTGTCAATTCGGCAATGCGAACAATAACACATCTTGAACAAACGTCATGATAAACTCCGAATTACTCGTATGATTAACGTTTTAGGGTTTAATATAGCATAGGTAACCTATGCTGAGCATTTAGGTTATGCATGATTAACCGTTGATAATAGCAATCTATAACATCCTTGCATCATGATACCTGATCAACATCCAGAGCATTCCGGATCTCAATAACAACGTTTTCATCAATATTCCGATGTTCACACTCCTTCACAACGTTTCTAGAATTTGCTGCTTCATTTTTTTCCTTTGCGCTAATATTTAACGATCCTTGGAGATTTCATCTGTCTACAGTCTTACAACACCGTGCGTGCGTTACCCTCTTTTTGCCTAAAACAGTTTAACCAATAACATTCACTTTCTTAAGAAGTCAGCGGGAATTTTGATCAATCGTGCACCGTTCTGCCCATAGCTCAGCTTGAATGACGGAAATGCATTAAACAGGAAGTCACTGAAAATGCAGATGTGTACTTTTTTAATGTTTCTGACAAGGCGATGATTTATTTTCTCCTCCTGGCTGTGTAAGTCGAATTTTTTTTTTCTTGTCTGTTTTTTCTTTGTTTGTTCTTTGTTTAATCATTACCGCTATCGTTAATTCTTACTTTCTGAATAGCATGTTTATATGACGATTACATGTAATCTTCTATCATTCAAAGCAAGTCAACCTCAGTTTCTGGAATATAACAGATTTCTAATCGAAATGAAGTGGGTAGCGTCTCTTCTTTCTCACTCCATGAGAAAAAAGCCCGAATTATAAATTCCACTTGCATAATTTTTATCGCTATTCATTCGAGTTAGTTCATTCCGAACGAGGGCTGCGTATTTTTTTTTTTTTTAACAGAAACCCAGGACCAAGACCAACTCGACCATAAAATAAAGTAATTTACAAACAGAATACACTGTAATGGCAAAAGTAACCGGACAAGTGCATATTTCAAAAACCTTTTTGTCGATATAATATTTAATAACGAATAGACCTACTTACCTGTGGCCTTACACACTGTATCCTCGTCGGTAGACACTTAAACAATTTTTGAACAGTAATGTGCTATTTTGGTCCCTTCCTAATTCAGGACAGCATTCAATTCAACTACTGATTGCAGCTGCCTTGGTATGGCCCGAAGCAGACATTCCATTTCATCCCAAAAGTGCTCAGTGGAGTTAAGATCGAGCCCTGGACAGGCCAATGAATCTTTTGCACGCCCATATCTTCAAACCAAGTCACTATACTGTGCAGTATGGCATGGTGCATTGTCATGCTAGAAAAGAGAAGAATCCTCCCCATACTGTTGTCACAATGTACAAAGAGCGGAATTGTCCAGATTTAAATGTACCATATGGCGTACATTGTTCCAGAACGATGATTAATAGTCCAAGCTAAAATCACAAGAAGCAAGTTAAGGCAGGTTGTTTTTTGTGGTTTCAGAACCTCTGTCAAACTCTGCATTTGGAACGACACACTCTGATAAATACCGTTCTCAGGACAAGCGCAAACACATGCATTAGATATTAAAACACCTGTACCATGATTTGTCTCCCCATAACACAGATTTATAAATTTCCAAGGTCTCGGTGTATCAAGATTGCTCCAATAACCAAATAACATCCGCCAGTAGCGTTCCTGCAGTCAGAAAGAGCTCGCTAATGCGAGAGACTAATGGAGGCTGACAATACCAGCTACAGTAAATTAAATAACAATCGAGTACAACATTGATAACCGAAAACACATTTCACAACGCACAACTCGCCATAACTGTAATGGATGGAGTATTGCAGCCGACTACCGAACTGGCTTCCAGTCCTGTCACAATCAGCTTGCATTGTTGATACCTGTCGAGATGGTTACATGGAACATTTGCTCTTTTTGCTACATTCTAGTACTCTCATCAGCATAAAACAACAGAAACTGGGATTCGTCAGATTAGGTAACGTGTTTTTAATTTTCCACTGTCTAGTTACAATCAGCTTGCATTGTTGATACCTGTCGAGATGGTTACATGGAACATTTGCTCTTTTTGCTACATTCTAGTACTCTCTCATCAGCATAAAACAACGGAAACTGGGATTCGTCAGATTAGGCAACGTGTTTTTAATTTTCCACTGTCTAGTTACAATGGGACCAGGAACAGCAGCACTGTCCAGTGTTGATGTTTCTGACGAATCCCGGTTTTTGTTGTTTTATGCTGATGAGAGGACCAGAATATAGCGAAAACAGTATGAGTCCATATACCCATCTTGACAGGTGTCAGCAATACCGGCTGATTGTGGCGGTGTAATGATATGGGGGAGTGCTTTTGTGGTGCCCATTGGGCCATGTGTTACACGTAGAACAACATTTGGATGCCACAGGTTATCCTGGAAATTCTTTTCAACCAGTTGCATCCTTTACTGGCTGCAGTGCATCCATCTGCGAATGGTTTCTTCCAACAGGATAATGCGCCAAGTCACAAGTCTAGAGTTGCACTGAACTGGTATCATGAACATGAGAGTGAATAGAGTGAATTCAGCCTACTGCAGTGGCCTCAGTGGCCAGATCTCAATCTAATTAAGTATTCAAGTTCGTATATGTAGTGTGTATAGGTGGAATGAGGTGGACCGAGGTGTTCAGAGTAGAGGAGTTGAATCAATGTGGACCAGCATCCCCATGCCACGCTTTCGACACCTCGTTGAGTCCATGTCACGAGGAATCTAGGTTGTTCTGGATGCTAAAGTGGACCTGCTCGCTATTAATCAGGTGTATTTGATGAATTTGTCACTCAATGTAAGCTATGTATTGGGCAAACTGCGTACAGGCAGATTTTTCATTTTATTATAAAAATCTGCGTATGGTAATTGTGGAAGGACAAATTTTGAAGGTGTGAAATATTTGTGAAATATTTCACATTTTTGTTTGTCACTCAATAATGGTTTATTATTGCGATTAAAAGAAAATGATATTTTATTTTGGATTAGTAAAGCTATGAATCAGTGCAAACTTTTGGTAGCCGAAAAAGTTTGCGTGACACTGATCTAGGATGCCATTGCAGCAAGACTTGCAGTCTTGCTGCAATGGCACGAACAAATTGATTACTAGTATAGTATTCGGTATCATTTCCTTTGTAAGTGTGTAACCGCAATTCTTCTATCTATCTACTGAATTTTGTTGAACTTCTTACTTCCGAAGTGAACTGCGCTGACGTCAGAAGTAAACAGTCCTTGACACGTGGATGGCGGTATGGTTCAATTTTCCAAATCCCAGTTGGTCCGGGTATTTGGCAATGTAGAATTTACTGATACTTCTTGGCTTTAGTTACCTCTGCACAAATTAAATCAATTACTTTTACTTTACTTTTGAAGGCTATCCATTACTTAGCGGTTGCCTTGTAATCCCCTTCTCCATTGTGAATGGTCCACTCAAGAACCCTCTTGCAACCCTCTGGGTCTTATCGCCTCCTCTCCACGTAAGTCGAGGCTGTCCCCCTCTTCCGTTTTCCCGGCTGCGACCAACTCATCGCTCTCTTAGGCCATCTCTCCTGGGGCATCCGTTGGACGTGCCTACCACTGCAAACATCGACACACCAAGCGATCCGCCACATTTTCTCGCAAATTCAAACTCTCCACGATGGTCTCATTCCTAATTCTTTGAAGGTGAGACACACCTAGACTCCGTCGTAAACCATCCACCTCTACAGCTCTTATACGACTCTTCTGCCTGACAATCAACGTCCACCCTTCCCCACCATATGTCAAAACTCTCTATTGCATTTTTTCGATTTCCTGTCGAATATCTTGGTTCCACAATATGCCAACCATTTGCTTAATAACAGTGCGGGCCAGGATAATACGATCATTTACATCTTTCTCACGCGTTCTCGATTTATGAATGATAGATCCTCAATATTTAAAGTGATCTACTGCCTTGACGACTAAACGGTCTAATTCTCTGTCTTCTTCACCAATCACCAAATATGTCGTCTTTGTAAAATTAACTTTAAGACCTCCCATGCTGTAAACATCAACCAATTTCCTCATCATGAAGTCAATGTCATCCCGATCCTGAGCAATCAACCACTTCGCCGTCGGTGAATAATAGTGAATGAATAATACTGTCCCCAATCTGAGTTCCCATAGTTCTATACGAAGCGTTCCAACGTGCTAGTACTATATCAAAGTAGATCTTAAATAGGGTCAGTGACATCCCATATCCTTGTCTCAAGCCTTTGGATGTTACAAACTCAGCCGATACCAGTCCCCCACGCTTAAGTTAATAACGATTTCATATGATTCAGTGCCCTACCAGGGATTAACAAGTTGTGCAATTAATGAAAATGTATATATGATAATACAGAATACTCCTTTTAAGAAAATAAAGTAAAAAAAATATATAATAAACAGTCGTAATAAACGTTAGAGATAAATAACTGTAAAGTTTTTTTTTTTTTTTTTTTTTTTTTAACTTTTCTTTGAATTTGGGCAGAAAAGCCGGTTCTGAATCCCTTAGCATATTTCATGTTTATTCTGGAGATCTCGTGCAGTTTACCATTATTCGTGTTTTACGTTGTGCATGTATACATTAAAATTATTGTTTATTTATTTAATTTATGTTTTCCAGGGTGGTGGAGATATTCTGTAATGAAATCAAGAGCAATAAACGAAATCCCAAATAGAAGAAGAGCATGGGTTCAATTACCAATATTATTCCTCTACCATACAGAGACTGATCTGTGATTCATGACTTGACACACAAATAATTAGTGACGGTGTCTCCTAATGTCGCTTCTTTCACGATTTCTCCATAGATGGAGCTGCAGTTACTTTGGACGTGAGTGGAACATTGCGTGTATATGTTTACATAATGAGCCACGTGCAGTAGGCAGAACGAGCCTTAAAGTTGTACACATTAACATCTCTAACAGCGGTGCTAATTAGGATCCAACGATAGTAGAGGTGTTGACAGTATCTTGACTGTCCTACGCAAGATCAGTTTTCTCTTGGACCGTTTCTCCACACGACCGACAGTGATGTAGTTCGAGACCTAAATTTATGAAGCAATCAGGTAGTTGAGGGACTGCAGTCTTGATTTTTTACACAGTCCTCACGGCATAACTTAACCGATCACCCCTACTTTATACACTTGGTGCACTGCGAACAAGCCATTAAAGGAAATAAAATACGAGGGGTAAGGCCGAACTTGCCTCTGGACCAACAACATTACCTGTCAGCCTACCGAGGCCGCTACGGGTTCCCTTGATATACGGCAGTCTGGTCGAATCGAGCGATCAGCGGACAGGGAAGGGAGGGTGGAATCGGAAGGTCGCTCGACACTCATGCCGACGGGCAGGCAGTAGGGGGTCCGTATTGGAATGACGTGCTCTTCCTAACATATACCTTGTCTTCTTAAGGAGAGCTTTCAATAGGGGTGTCATGTAACACGGACGTGTTTGCGCAAGGTTGATGATATACGACAACCATTGCGGCTATCCTGCAAACATCCCCTTCCCCTTCCTTTGTTTGTAGAAAATGTCGTACAGTACATTAAGTGTCACCCTCTTATACAACTCTGTGTGGTATTATAATGGTGACGTGTGTATCACGCCTGCTTATAAAACCCCTTAGCTTCTGTCCCTGTTGTATGAGTCCGCCACTGTTTTTTATGACAGCTTCGCACAAGTCTTTTGTTCACAAGTTGCATGCTGTTTGGGTGTTCCTTGTGAGTCATAACGGAAATAATGAAAAATGGAACAGTAAAGGCCTTGGAACTGACGGACGGAGCACTAGTTATGGAGCTGTAAAAGTGTGGTACAGCTCTGTAACGTTGCAATGGTAAGAAATCTCCAGCAAGAAATAAGTTGCTGGGGTACAGTATTTTATATAAAAAATGGATGTTATATGAAACTTGTCAACAATAATAACAAAAACTTTCGTTTTCTAGTAAATCGGTACAGCCATCATGGCCAAAGGATTTTGCATCTTCACTGTAATAGTTTTATTGCAGTAAGTATAGCAGCGCAACAGGTATAACAAGGGTCCATGCATTTTTTTGCGTCAATATACGGGCTCAGTTTCGCAATACCGTATCCATGCTACCTCCTTTGGTGTTGGCATGAGCAGCATTTATATTTTCAGATTGTTTCAAGTCCTTCTTGAAGGGACAACAGCAGCGTTTCGTTTTAGAAATACTGTACACGATTGCAGAGGCATAGTATCCGTATTCGTTCAGCGAGCTAGCTTTGCCATTCAAAAAACATGTCAACAACTGACACGTGTTTCCCCAAGATGTAAGGCATAATTGTATTTCTTCAACAGACTTTTCACCCTGTGTTTAGTGCGTATATTCGGCTTTTTCATCAGCTTGAGAACCGAATGCGAAATGTTAGCGTCTCTAAGATCTGCTGTGTGCGCGAAGCTTTTGAACTTAGGCTTAACCGCCGAAACCCACAGCGCGAGCTCGCAGAACGGCGGGTGGTCCCCCTTTCCACAGTGAAGGCCAGCCGACGCTTTCCTCGGATTTTGAATAGTGAAACTCGCAAGGGGGCGTGCGTTCTTGTCTCCTGGCCACAGTTATTCCGCTCCACTTCCCATCGCCTCGCTGCGGGTACATAGTGTATAAGAGAGGCACGTGCGAGAAAAGATAGTAAGCCTAAAGGTCCGACGATGAATCAGGGGCAGACCACGATTTTCCCGACCACACAATCTCCATATCCTCCCCACCGCGACCGGCAGGTCGAAGGGGCGACAAAGAGCGCTACTTGAGAGGAGACAAGTCACGACCCTACAATGACAAAGAGGAGTTCGCTGTGGAAACAACACTTCAGAATTGTACCTAAACTAACAAGGGCTGACTGTAGGAAGTGGAATGGGCTAGTCTACATTGAAGGCCTGAGCACCGTGCGTGATCTTTGTAAGTTGCTTACAATCGAGTTGGGGGTGAGGGGAAAGAAGTATAACAGTCAGTCCCTTAAAGACGCGTGCGGGCAACGTTTGCTTGCAAACTGTCCGATGAAAATGTCCATTGAGTCAAAATGAAAGGTAATGCTTTTAACTGAAAAGAGGCTCGGCATGACAAACGCTGGGAAAGTTAGCATCAGCGGAGGGTGTTCGAAGAAAATATTTTATAACTTTTTGAACAGCTTTGACAGAAGATATTTATGCATAATAATTCCACAGTCTGTTTTTTTTTTTTTTTAATTAAACAGAGATAAGCATTCTACAAAGTTTAAAACGATTTTTTTTCAGAGAATATTTATTTACTTTGTTATGAGATTTCTATGTCCTACATATGTTCAAAAAAAAAATAATAAAAATAAATAAATAAAATAATATATATTTATTTATTTTTGACATTTATCAAAATATAATAATAACTTTTCTGTTTATATTCCCGAACGACCATAATGGGTCATAGGAACTGACAAGATGGGAATGCAAGAACGTAACCGGATTTAGCAATCGCTTAGGCCAGAGCCACGATAAACTCAAACGTGTGTATTTCTATACACTCAATGGAAAATATACATTCAAAAACTATACATTCAATGGAAAAGTTCTGTGAAACACAAGCAGTTGCTCTTGACATCTCAAAGGCTTTCGATCGTGTTTGGCATAAAGGTCTTTTAAACAAGCTTCCATCTTATGGTTTGTCAACTGTTTTTTGTAATTGGTTATCCAGTTTTCTCTCTGATCGCTCACTGAGGGTGATGGTAGATGGCTCTCTGTCTTCTAACTTCTCCACTAATGCTGGTGTACCCCAAGGTTCAGTTCTTTTCTCCACCCTTTTCCTCTTGTATATTAATGACGTTCTTCCCATTGATTGGAAATCTTATCCATAGTATATCTGATGGTAGCACATTGCATTCCACTTTCCAATTTGAGAAACCTTGCTCTGCTCAATCACCTTCAACTTCTCGAAAATCTACTACCAGTTCCTTAAATGCCGGTCTCCACTAATTCTCAAGTAGGGCAAAGAAACTTTAGTTAATTTCAATCCTTCTAAAACTCAATCTTGTCTTATATCTCGCAACAAGGATTCTTCTTCTCCTATGCTTATCTTTGGTGACACTCCGATTTCTAGGCAAGTTGATATATCTCTTTTGGGGATTACCCTGACTTCTAATCTCTCTTGGCAGAAGCACATTACAAATATTGCTTCTTCTGCATCTAAAAAACTTGGTTTTCTCTTTCGCTCTCGGCGTTACTTTTCTTCCAAACAGCTGTGTACTCTGTATAAATCGCAAATCCGCCCTGCCATGGAATATTGTTCCCACATCTGGGGTGGTGCCCCCAAAACCTCTCTCAGGCTTCTTGATTCCATTCAGAAGAGGGCAGTTAGGTTAATTAATGATTCATCTCTAACAGAGTCTCTCCACTCGTTTTCTCATAGACGTACTGTTTCTGCTGCATGCCTCTTCTACAGATACTTCCATGGGTACTGTTATTCTGAATTGGTTTCTATAATTCCCGCTCTTCTTTCAAAACAGTCCGAACACGTGCCGCCAACATCCATTTACTGTCCAACTTCAAACCCACAGAACTAACTTTTCATCTTCCTCGTTTATTCATTCAACTGCCGTTTTCTGGAACAACCTTCCTTCATACGTATTTCCTGAAAATTACAGTCTACAGAAGTTCAAGTATAATGTCAAGGGTTTTCATAAAAAAAAAAAAAAAAAAAAAAATCTATATATATATATATATATATATACTCGCATTTCATCATTCTGCAATGGCGGCCTTTTATCAGCTTGAGACTAGCATTTCTGCGCTATTTCTGAGCAGGAGGATGCCAAAAGATCAAGAAACCCTATATTTGTAACTAATCGCTTTTTACAGTGCTGTTAGCATAGTAAGTTTTAACTACAAGAGGATCCCGAGCAAAAAAAAAAAAAAATAGTGGATCACTGGGTTAAACGCCGAAGAGGTCTACCTGTAAACATTTTCAAATATCAAGGAGGGAGTGGTGAGTAAGCTAGCCTTAAGCAGAAAATCATCCGTCCTCCCCCACCACCAAAAAAATTACATGCTATAATGAAATGAATGAAAAATTCTTAACAGCAATTTTTCATCCGGGATGTGTCAGCGACTCTTTTCTCAACACAAAACTTGGTCAATGAATCGACTCAGTCTTACTAGAGTGATGATCCAAAATATATACGGGGCCTCCGTAGCCGAGTGGTCAAGCCAAGGGTACATAAGTAGATGTGCTTTGAGCGACTGGGGATCAAGCCTGTGAGTGCTAAATATGGTGGTGTTTCTCGCATGCTCTGTATCTTGTGAACTCCTTTGACCGTGTGTGGTCGTCCCGGAGTATAAACAGAAAATTTATTTAACTATATTTGGGACAGCTTGTGATAAACGGCTCTAGGCAATTATCTGTTTAATGAACCTCCATATATATGGGGTCCCTCCATATTATCATATGGATATCTTTCATGATGTACTCATCGCTCTAGAAACCTGTCCGGTCCAGTGTATTAGGCTCTCACCCACAATAACTGGAACCGCACCCAAATCCGACCTCAACCCGCTAAACAAAAAACTGACATATTAAAAAAAACTTGTCTTAAATTTTTAAACAAATAATAATGCAAAAATCAATCATCAAAAACATTAATACTTGTATTGTATATAATACAATAAATTTTTAAAAATAATTAAATATAAAAAATATATAATGAATACATATTTATAACATAATTTTAAACATTTTTGCTATGTAGAAAAAGAACAATTATCAGCATTTTCTGGGTTCTTAGATTAAAATAAAGCTACAGAAAAATATCTCTCACTGGCTACGCTGCTGGCACGGATGGCAATAATGAAATGAGTCACAGCTGCATGATTTGGATAAAAAAAATTATTGATATTATTTTTTCCTTCACCACTTCATCAATTGAATCTTCTTTTTCTTCAGAAATTGGTTTGGCAAATTTCATTGGAATGCAATTTTGGATTATAGTTTCAGTTAGAGTTTCAACATTTTCATCGCTTGAATTTTCCACTAAATATAAACTCGAATATTCCAATAAATCGTCTGTTTCTTCCTTTTTCTTTCTGTTGAACCTTTTAATTCTAGTCTTGTGGCAATGAATTATGTATAAAAACTGGAACCGCAACCGATCCGCGAAATTTCCTGAGATCCCATGTGGGCCCGCATCGTGATCCACACTGCAGGTAATGAGCGGGTTCCAGACCCGATGCAGGACTCTACAACACTCTCCTCTTCTCCAGAGTGTAAGTGGGACTGGCCAGTCATTGTTTAACAACTTCATAACACCTGAAATAGAAAACTGCCATCAAGAGGTTGCGCATGTAACATATTAAGATAAAACAACTATAAATAACCTCTCATTTATCACATTAATTTCGGGGCATGGAATTAATGAAACTTTCAAGACAAAATATAGAGCTAGTTTGGACAATATAGTCCGGAAGCATAATCCCATACGTCAACCGTATGGGATTATGCTTCGGTAGTTTGCATACTAACTGTTGTAGTATTATACTTGATCGAACTGATACAAGATCTGCTACGTTGTACAAAGGCTGGGAACTGCAGTAAAGAGGGAGGCCAAAGTAGCCTTCTGTGCTGCTGATGTTTGGCTTATTACGCGAAGTCCCTATATATGAATAACGGACGATCACGTGCTGCGCCACCATATGTCTCTCATTTGTCGTCCAGTACTGCCCTTCAGCTCCAGCTTCATTTTTGCGACTCAATTAAAGCGACCTGCCGTCGACCGCATGCAACAATGAAGGTATCCGGTATCAAGGAGGGTTGACGTCAGCACGTCTGCCGTGGCCTAATACGACTAGAGAGTATAGAACACGTGCAGCGAGAAGCGGGACATAGAAATCAACATATGGCCACTGGCGGATAGAGTGGGTGTAATACGGAGGCGTAAGGTTACACCGACGGCACATTGCTGAGATTGAGAGATTAGATCGGGGGACGCAGTGAAGGTGGGGGTATTAAAAACACCGCGAAGGACTAATGAGCAATGGGCGTCACAATCGCGTGCCCGTAAGTCGACCGCTATTAAATTGTTATTATAGAGAGTCGTAGTTCGATGCTGGCGGACATTTAAAGCCGGATGTTATTAGTAAGAGGAGGACAGACCAAGAGGACTGATCGCCGGTGCCAGTAACACCGTGGCAGATGCCAATTACTTATACCACTGCTCACCAAGTATGCAGCCATTCATCTGGTTGGTTGCATACACGAACGTCATTTCTGGACGGATTCATGAATGGGTATACACGCGAAAGGTTTGTTCCAGGTTAAAGCAGTGAACTCTTAATACATATAACGTAAGGGTTCCGCTCAAAATTATTGTGATCTCCCAAATGAGTGGACTGAATTCTGATTCCCCATTTCTGTTCAATTTTGTAGATGGGTAATTATTTCATATCGCGTATGATGACAGGAGGAACACATTAACGCCTTTCCAGAGGGATTAAGTTAGGTCTCATGCCAGCGTGTAGAATTTCACGTAAGATTTTTGCGTCTGTCGTGCCATAGTGGTTGTGCTACTTGTCATCCTTTTTTTTTTTTTTTTTTTATGAAAACCCCAAACACGAAAGGTAGCAAAACCTATAGTAGTTAGTACCATGCATGGGTTGAAGCAGAAGTATGGGGGGAGGGGGGGGGGGGTGCCGGAAACTTTGCTCTAGAGACTAAACATGGGTTTCACCACTTCAAGCCTCCAATAAGCAAAGTGGTGGTATTTCACCGGTTGATGAAAGTCATCTACCACCTACAAATTTTGAGTGGTTCAAATCATATTATCACGTTAACTTGAATCATTCGAACGCTTGTGTTTCTGTACTCTTGAGATACTACTAGGCTACGGCGGCCTCCAACCATCCTTTTTTCAATTTATATTTGTCCTCTTATGTACGTCATCCGAGAAAGAGTAAGGATATTATCAGTATTTCGGTTATTCAATTCATATAAAGCCTTAAACACCGCAATCAAATCTCCTCGCAGGTGCCTAGTTTTCAAGCGGTACAATTTTCAGAACTGAAGACTTTAGTGGTAAGCGTGCCCTTTTGTTCCCCTGACTTCTCTGCATCCGTTCTAACAGACTCACATCCTTCCTGAAATGAGGTTTCCAGACCTGTATGCAGTACTCCTGGCGCGCTTAATCATTGCCTTATACAAGGAGATAATTACCTAGTAGCCTGTCTGCACTGTTTAGAGAACTTCATGTCACACTGTACAGTTACCCCTGGGGTTTTTTCGTTCTCCAGTACTTTGGGCGTGGTATCACCCAACTGGTAGGGTAGTTTGGGATTACTGCTTCCCATATGCAGTATTTATCAATGTTAAACTTCAATTGCCGCTTCTTAGCCCACTGCCTAATTTTTCTAGGGCTCGTTTTAGTAGCACGCCCGCATTCCTGCCATTAACCACCCTACCACCTGTCAATAGCAGACTTATACATGAAACTGGATATACCTTCATCAATGTCGTTAATCTTCTTCTTCTTCTTTATCTTCGCCTTCTTCCCACGTTTATATGGGGTCGGCATTTCCGTCCTTAATTCTTTTCCTCCATTCCTTCCTATCCTGGGCTTCCTCTCTCCTCCATCATCTCTCTTTTAAATCCTCTGCCACCTTGTCCTTCCATCTCAGCTGAAGTCTCTTCCTCTTCCCTATCACCAACTTTTCACATCTTTTTCCCACATACTCCTCACTTCTTCGTTCCACATGTCCAATCCACCTCAACCTAGATTCCTGCATTTTTTTACTCAGAGGCTCCACCTTAACCGTACCTCTGATGTAGTCATTTCTTATCCTGTCCTTCCTCGTCACAGCACACATCCAGCTTAGCATCCTCATCTCCGGCACTTCCATCTTCTCCTGGGCCTTGTAATCGCCCATGTCTCAGCACCGTACATCAATGCGGGTCTAACCACAGTTTTATACACTCTTCCCTTCATTCTACAATTTACTTTCTTATCACACAGCACCGCACTCATCTTTCTCCCACTCATCAATGTCGTTAATAAATATTGAAAACAATCAGGGGCCCAGCACTGAACTGCGAATGAAACCACTAATAGTATTTGTCCAAGAAGAGCGTGGCCCATTAATTGAACGCAATAAATGAATTTACTTAGATCTCAAATACGTTGAATTTAACACAAATAAAGGATACCGGTACATCGACATTACTTCAGGTTTGGAAACCACTAGTATGCTGGTCAATACCAACAATAGCTCACATCTGGAACTGCCAATCAGTAGAATACGAGCACACTGCAGGCAGAAAAACGGATTTCCTCGCTGTGTGCTGTTCAGTAATATATGATGTTCCAGGCTTCATTTTTTGGTTTGGGTGAGCAGCTATCAAATACTGTATATTTCATCTAAGATGGTGAAATATTCAACCTCTGGACCATAATAGGTCGGCTGGTAGTATACTGTCGTTGTCACTTACACAAAGAACAGATTGATATACAGTATTGAAAATTTAGCTGAAGAGGTAGAATGTAATTACAATCCAGATCAATGAGAAGGCACCAGTTAGTGTAATAATTTATTTATTATTTTCATTTTTAAAAGCTCAGTTATCCCGGAATATTATTAAGGTAAGTGTCAAAATAGTAATTTTTTTTTTTTTTTTTTTTTTTTTACATCGGAAATATAATACATTAGAAAATTAAGAGAAAACTCAAACTAAGATTGACATTATTGTAAAGGTCCATAAAAAGGGGGGGGGGGGAGCAAAAATCGATAAACTTACTAATGAATTTTACATCGATTCAGACAAACTCATTCACGCAGGCGTATGCATCCTTTTTCTAGCAAAATGCAAATGTTTAAGAGAGAGGAGGGAATAAATTATTTTCAGTTCTTTAGTAGAATTTTCATCTCGTTCCTTTTGTCAGTGAGTTATTCATAAGATTCGTTAAACTTTTTCGTGCATATTTGGTTAGAAATGATGGTAAAGGAATGTCCCCTCAACAACGCTTGTTCTTGACTCTTTTGTCCTCACAGTTTATTAACGTCTATTTCGATTGATGGCTAGTTAGGCTTCCAGCAAGAGACATTGCTCCTAACTTACGCTCGACCAACAACAAACAATATGCACAAAATCTCCTAATTTAATCGGGTTCTAAATTTTCTCTGCATATTAATTGCAGGAGCCCGGGAGCATTTTTTTTCTGCTCTCATGTCACTTGATTACTTACAAATCTTGAAATAGGTTTCCAGGGGTTACCCGGCGATCTCACGATTTTATTCCGCTAATGATCTTTCAGAGTGAGTGTGTACTGTTTCAGGGCACTTCACCATCAGCTCTACTTAGGCGGACTCCGATGATTTTCGAAACCTCCTTTCTATCGTATTGATCCGTATTTAACAAAGTCCTCCAAGCATTCATTGGACGGCTTTAAATTTCGTCCTATATACGTTTAACGTATTGACCCTCCTTGCTCGTTTAATGAGGATTTTTCTTATCTGGTTTAACAAAAGAACTGAATACACCTCACATCAGCCGTGCAAGCGAGTCCCGCATTATGAAAGATAGAGAAAGGGAAGTTAAAAAAAAAAAAAACACACACACACACATTTCTGGATGTTGAGGGGAACATGTAAGCTGATATATCTACACTTTTTCAAACTATAATTGCCTTCGTTAGAGAAAAATATCGAAAACTACATAAATACACACACGGGAGACGGCGGGCGAGCAGGGAAGGAAGCTAACGAATGACTTCCGTCTATTTATCGTTCAAGTGAAACAAAAAAAAGGAAGGAAAAAACAACACTTTTAAGAAGCGATGAACAAGATGGGAGCGTAAGGGAAAGAAATCACTAGAAAATACCAAAGCAGAAATTTGCTAGATACGAACAAAGCAGTATTTTAAAAATGGTATAATGAGAGAATAAGCAAAACTCTTCAAAGAGTAGCTAAAGGTAGAAAAGGGAAAGGTGGAAAAAACACTCTTTGAATTTTATGGATACCAAGATTTTAAAGTTCATTAGAAGTAAACATTTTGTATAAATATATCCTTTTCTCATAGTGTATAATCGATATATAAGTTGTTGATATATAAGAGACTTTTTACATACTAGTCT